>NC_139686.1:68399322-68969322 GCF_964106915.1 Podarcis gaigeae | reverse complement strand
AAGGCTTTCTCATGCAGACAGGATGTTCTTCCTCAAAGTTGCCACAAGACCTGTTCGTCTTTTTTATTTTCAGGGTGTGATCCTCTCTGCTCTGCTGTTCCTTTGTGTAAGGAGACAGCTCCTGCTCCATCTTCTGGGCTGCACTGCTTTTGATCAACGTCTTCTCATCTGCAAGCCTCTACTCATGGGAGATTATTCCGGTGATGCAGACAATAACGTCCGTAGGTTTGCCATGGCCCCTCTACTGATTGAGGAGCCCAATGTGAAACCCCAAGCACCCTTCAGAGGTCTTCTTCCAGGAGTCCCTTTTCAAACAGGAGTGGCTAACCTGTGGTCCTGCCGCTGTTGCTGGACTCTTCATTCCCATCAGACCCAGCCAACATGGTCAACGACATCTGCAGGTGACAAATTAGCCACCTCTTGGTCCAGTACCACCCAAAGGAAGTGGCTTTCTAAGTTATTTTGGCTGTTTCCCCGTTACTTAATTTGATCGTATCTTTAAGATATATCTTAACTCTACATGAAAGGGACGCGGGTGGCGCTGTGGGTAAAACCTCAGTGCCTAGGACTTGCTGATCGTAAGGTCGGCGGTTCGAATCCCCGCGGCGGGGTGAGCTCCCGTCGTTCGCTCCCAGCTCCTGCCCACCTGGCAGTTCGAAAGCACCCCTAAGTGCAAGTAGATAAATAGGTACCGCTTTATAGCAGGAAGGTAAACGGCGTTTCCATGTGCGGCACTGGTGCTGGCTAGCCAGTTGCAGCTTCGTCACGCTGGCCATGTGACCCAGAAGTGTCTTCGGACGGCGCGGTTCCTGGCCTCTTGAGCAAGATGAGCGCGCAACCCTAGAATCGGTCACGACTGGCCCGTACGGGCAGGGGTACCTAACTCTACATGAACAGCCTGCATTTGTCTCCCTTGCAATTTAAACCTGTTGCATTTTATTGTATCTTGATGTGATGCTTTTAAAATAAATCATCTTACATTACTCAATACAGTGGTACTTTGGGTTACAGATGCTTCAGGTTACAGATGCTTCAGGTTACAGACGCTTCAGGTTACAGACGCTTCAGGTTACAGACTCCACTAACCCAGAAATAGTACCTTGGGTTAAGAACTTTGCTTCAGAAATGGCGCGGCAGTGGCACGGCGGCAGCAGGTGGCCCCATTAGCTGAAGTGGTACCCCAGGTTACAAACAGTTTCAGGTTAAGAACGGATCTCCAGAATGAATTAAGTTCTTAACCTGAGGTTCCACTGTATTTGAAAGTTGTACATATAGCTTTATTTTGAAAATGGATAAGCTGGCCTCTGGGATAACTTCCCAGAGCAGTGTGCTGTTAAGAAAATAAAACTATATAATAAATTTACTGCCAAAAAAAAGTGTTTTCTCCCTCTTAGGCTGCGACTTTATGCCAGGGTGGCGAACCTCAATCTCAGGGGCCAATCCTCTCTGTTTGGGTCTCAGGACTCTCCCCTGGCCATCCCTACTCTGCTCACACCCTTCATGTGCTCTGGTTTGTACCCCAAATATTTTTACCTCACTGGAATGTGCCTTTAACCTCTGAAGAGTAGAGAAGCCTGTGTGAGTGTGTGGAGAAACTAGGCTGCCAAAACAAAGGTAAAATGTGTGTTTATCGCTCTGCCTACTTTTACCTCTGGCCCTGCCCACCAGTGGGATGTGGTCCCTGGAAGGATGAGAAGAAGATGTCCTCCAGGCTAGCAGATCAGGATAGATGCTCATTGTCATCGGGCAAATCAGAACAAATGCTCAATCGAGAGTGGATGCCGTAAGCTTTGTACAAGCAGACCAGGATGATTGCTCCATCAGCCTGGGTGAGACGCAAGTGCCCTTATCAAACAAGAAAAATATCCTCTTTGTTGGGATACTGCCAGGGAGATAAAGCCCATCATGGCCCCCACGTTGCCTCCGGACAATCCATCGATCTCCCGTAAATACAGTATCAGCAATTAGCGACACAAGCTCCAGAAATAGATTGCCACATTCCAGAGCTGATGCACGCTCTATCAGCAGAATTCGCACAGCGAAAGATGCACGCAGGAGAGCATTATTTAGAAGTTTATTCAGCGTAGGTCAGAACAAAGGAAAAAACATGACTGCCTGCTTGCATGTTCAGGCACAGAGAGAGAAACGAAAGCATAGACACAACAGAAACATCCTGTGAACAGGAAATACGCAGACTCTGTGACGCTCAAAGCCTGCTCCCTTTTAAGGTGGAACGGAAATATCCTAACACTCTTTGCATGATGATGCCTCTTTCATGCCCTACCTAAAATGGCCGCTCACCCAGTCCCGGCGGTAGGCCATGTTTGCGGCCCAGCGTGCGGCTTCCCCATCCTCCCAAAGCCAACCGGCGGGGCACAGTGCTCATAGGGGCAGGGCGCATGGAACCCATAGGAACTGGACGGGGTGCATGGCGTCCTGTGCTGTCCCTATGGGTGTCATGGCATGCCCTGTGGACGCCGCGTGCCGTGCGCCGTGCCATCCCCATGGGTGCTGCAGCACACCCGTCGCTATGGCGGACAGCGCAGAGCCTGCGAGCGTCGAGATGTGTGACTCGTGCATGCTGCAGGCCCCGTGGTGATGAGTGCCGCCAGCCATTTTGTCACCCCCATTCAGGGTGACACCCAGGGACGACCGCACCCCCCACGCACACCCCCTCCATACACCCCTGCCGAAGCCACACTGCTTTTGAGTGGAGCCTGCTGGGTTCCCACCAAAGGCAGATTCAAATTTTGCCTATCCATGGCAGCCTGGGGGGGTAGATCAACTAGAGCAGACCAAGTTGGAGCTGGGTCAACTCCTGTCCGCTCATGACAAATAACGAGGGGTGCGCTGGGATGCCCTCATGCTGAAATTGCAATAGACAGGCACTTCACATGATCCACAGGATGCTCATTCATGTGGGCGAGAATGATCTGGTTGCACAAAAGTGCATCAATTTAATCATGGCAGCAATCGTGGACGTTGAAAGAATCCGGTCAATGTGCCCAGATAACACCATCTTTTGGTCTGACCTCCTTCTGCGCCTGCGCTGGAGAGGGGCCTTCAAGCCTTCTCGCCTCAATTACGCCCTAGTAAAAACCAACAGGCCTTTACACAATGCGACCCTGTGTCTTGGTGGCCGAGTGATCAGACATCTTGACCTTAAAACTGACAAATTGGACCTTTTCAGACCTGACAGAGTGCACCTCACACCTATAAGGAATGAACATTGGTTGAGAGCTGTGAAGCAAGGCCTCGAGGAATGGTTTCAGTTGTAGGTAGTCTTGGCGGCGAGACTGCGATTTTGCAGTCTTGAGTGGCGGTTTTTAGGCCTTGGGCTGAATCCCTTAGTCTGATAACTGATGAAGGGGTGAAGGGATAACCCACCCCTTCCATGAGAACAATAACAGTGTACTCTGTTAGAGGGGTCTTGAGGGGAGTCTCTGTCCCCAAGCGCACAACAGGTGGGCCATAGAACATCCACCCCCCCGGCATCGCACGTTTTGCTGTGTTTCCATATTCCTGTTTGACCCTGTCATGCCTCAGACCCCCAGCGGGGGGCTGAGAGGGATACATGCCCAGTGCCTATGCCAAGGTTTCCTACGTATGATATTTAAAGAAAGTTGTGGCCAATTTAATCCCAAAATACGTTGTCATGTCTTCTCCTTTGATATGGGGTCTGGCTTCTGGGGAAAGAGGGGGGACTGTGCCTGGGCGTGCAAAGAAACGCTCGTCTATGCTTAATACCTCCACTCAGATGCTGTCCTTAAGTGCAATTCCCCATCGCTTTTGTAACTGTGAACAGATATTGTTTTTTGTTTTAATGTGGATTTCTTGCACCACAGCAACGGAGAATTTTAATCCACTTTATTTCCTTAAACCTAAATTTCCAGTATGCAATTTAATCCCGCGCCCCCCCCCCCAAATGCCACCAATCTGCAGGTGACCCAGCACACATTTCCACTGGAAAAGAGTTCCTCACTCAGCAACTGGGTGCTTGCTTGTTAACTACATTCTGTCCCCTATCAGCACCACTCTTTGTATCAAGCACTCCATTAATCTTCTTCTTTGCCTTATTCATCTTACCTGAAGTGTAAGCCCCCTCTAGACTCACCTGCAGCCCCTTCTGTTTCCTGTGCAGCTGCAGCAGTTAGTACAATGCTGAGGCTAAATAAATGTGAAGCTCTAGCCAACTCCCTATCCCCTGCTGGGAAGACTCTGCTGGCTTAGAATCGCATACTTGTTCCCACAGGCATGGGTCCAGACTCCACAAGCACAGAGCTGTTGGTTTGAGCATGTTGCCACATCAAATAGAGGAAGTCTCAGAACACAGAGCACATTCATGCTGTTTTGCCAGCCCATGGGGTCCACTGATCAGCTGGCACTGGGCGGTGGAGTGTGCAGGCTCCTAGCAGCCGAGGCGACATTCCCCCGAGGCTCTGCTGGAAATAAAAACACAGAGCTCTCCAGCTGGGGTACAAACAAGAGTTGCCGTTTGGCCATGCAGTGTGTGCATAAATGTGTTGCCTCTTTCCCTGTCTTTGCCTGATAAGACAAGACTCCTCTCTCTGGGAATTCAAGGGGTAATGGCCAGCACAGAGACCTTCTCAGCGGTCATCGCAAGAGGCTGAGTACAGAGGAAGCACTAAAAGCACTTATGTCCGGCCATTATATGTGGCCATATAGCTTCAGCAATAAACCAAGAACACCTGTAGCACTTTGGAGGTTGCTTTTTATTGCTGTTGCCTCTCTGAAGTCAAACACCAACAGAGGAATAAAATCAATGGTCCTTAAACCATGCTTGTTTTAATACTTGCTGCTACAGTTATTCCCCAGCCAGCTCAAGCAAGCAGTTGTCAGTGTTGAACTAGACTTGAGAATGGCTCAACTTTGTTGTAGACCAGAAAGGTGCAATGTCCAGGATACCTGAGGTGTGGATAGTGACAGTATATACCGTATTTTTTGCTCTATAAGACTCACTTTTTCCCCTCCTAAAAAGTAAGGGGAAATGTGTGTGCGTCTTATGGAGCGAATGCAGGCTGCGCAGCTATCCCAGAAGCCAGAACAGCAAGAGGGATTGCTGCTTTCACTGTGCAGCGATCCCTCTTGCTGTTCTGGCTTCTGAGATTCAGAATATTTTTTTTCTTGTTTTCCTCCTCCAAAAACTAGGTGCGTCTTGTGGTCTGGTGCGTCTTATAGAGCGAAAAATACGGTAGCTTTGTCACAAGGTAGCACTATTGAACTGGGTGGAGTCGGAAGTTTTCTGTTGCTGTTCTGTCTTACTTAAGAAAGAGAGAGACAATCACCATCATCATAAAATCTTTATTACGGTCATAGACCAGCACAAGTAGGCTGGGGGTACAATCATTTAGAATATGTAGAACATTTTGGAAAGCTAAAAAGTATTTAAACAGAAGGTATATCTAAAGGACTACAAGAATCTAAAAGAAACTAAAAGAATCTAAAAGAAGGGTTAGGAGCTTTAAACGGATGTGGAAGAACATAAAAGATTAGTATATAAAAGACTATAAAGGTAAAGGTAAAGGGACCCCTGACTATTAGGTCCAGTTGTGGCCGACTCTGGGGTTGCAGCGCTCATCTTGCTTTATTGGCCGAAGGAGCCGGCGTACAGCTTCCGGGTCATGTGGCCAGCATGACTAAGCCGCTTCTGGCGAACCAGAGCAGCGCACAGAAACGTCGTTTACCTTCCCGCCGGAGCGATACCTATTTATCTACTTGCACTTTGACGTGCTTTCGGACTGCTAGGTTGGCAGGAGCTGGGACCGAGCAATGGGAGCTCACCCTGTCATGGGGATTCGAACCACCGACCTTCTGACTGTCAAGTCCTACGCTCTGTGGTTTAACCCACAGTGCCACCCGTGTCCCTTATAAAAGACTATAACTCCCTACTAAACATCTTACAAGACAATAATGCCCACTCACAACACAAAGAGCTCATAACCCAACAACTCTCAGCAGCCTGAAGCATCATAACCAGACACTGGAGAGACCTGTCAGGAGTAAGCATGGACCAATGGTATCAAATAGTAATGTGAAACAGCCTAAAAACTAACCAACAAATTGAAACTGACAAGGAGACAAATAGAAGAAGATGCCTTCACCCGGTGTGGTTCCCCTTTATCACATATACAGCCCAACCAGAAAATGACAAAAATCCACCAGCAACATACAAATCAATATGGCTAACCTGATCCAAAACACCCACCCACCCAACTCACACATGAAAATAAATTTCACCACAGCCAATCAAAGACAACCAACCCTTGGCCACCCCCAACCTCTCTCACCACCCAAGGAAAACAAGCGAATAATAAAGAGAACCCACACAAGAGACGCTGACACAAAACCCCACACATACACTAAGTAGAACAGAAGCATTGCCCCCCGACCCCACCCCACTCACCATTCCCCTCTCTACCTCTTTCCCCCTTTTTCTTCATAATGTGACACTGATGTCTCAACAAATGAAACTGATCTGCAGAAAATGTAACTTGAAAAAGAGACATTGCACATGCTTTTGTAAACCAAGAAATCTTTAATAAAAATATATTTTAAAAAATGAAATGTGATAATTATCAATTTAGAGAGCACTCCGATGTGAGTGTTCATTAAATCTAGTTTGTGACACAGGTCATCATGCGACGAATTTAAAACCACTCTGTTGGTCTGTCTCTGCACAAAAGGCCACTTTCCGAATAATTATACCAGGACTGGCCAATTCCCAGGCTTTGTACTGTCTCCCAGTAGCAAGATATGACATCACACACCTCTTCTGTGCCTTAAGATGTCTTACAGCCTGACCCCTAACAGTTCTTCAGTGGGCTAGGTGCCAACTACAGCTCATTGCGGTCTCAGTTCAAGCTCTGTCGTCTTCGACACTTTTATTTAATTAAAATATTTACATCTTGCCCGACAAACCCCCAAAGCATGTGACAATCAGAAAACATGAACACACAACGAACCTTTTTTAAGGGCACAGATCACTGGAAGAGTGAAGCTATAAAAAGTCCACACCCTCATATTCAGAAGTCATGACTGCAACTGATGTTCTTGGAAGCTTTCCTGATAGCCACGGGGCGAAATAGCCTCCCCTGGAAGTGTGTTGCCTAGCAACTGGAGGCAGAGAGCACAGGCTGGTTCCATCCCTGTAGATTAGTGTACCTGGACAGGTAGACAGTACCTGCAGCTTCCATCTCTCCTCATAGCTGTAGTGGCTGATGAAGGCACTGTGGTGAGTAAATGCCTGTTCTCCAGGCCTTAACTGTTCATGCTTTTGCTGCTCTTACGATGATCACCTTTGCTGAAAAACTCCTCCATGTGCCACATTTACAGTGTGCTCAGGCATGTGAAGGACACCCTCCCATCAGATGCCAAAGAGAAAAATAATTATACGATCTTCTGTACACATCTGAAAGCAGCCCTATATCAAGATGCTTTTAATGCATGCTGTTCTGTTGTGTTGTTGGTGTTGCTGTTGTTGTTGTTGTTGTTGTTTTTCTGTACATTACGTTGGAAGCCACTCAGAGTGGCTCGGGCAACTCAGTCAGATGGGCGGAGTACAAAATAAATTATTATTATTATTATTATTTATTATTATTGATGGTTATTATTATTCGTCGTTATTATTGCCTTCCTGAAGTATTACATTTGCTTGTGTAGTGCTGATCCTAAGCACCTTTGCCCCAGACACAAAAGGTCCGAATGACAGACCCGCCTCCCCTGCCCATTTTTAACATTTTATCCAAGCTGGAGCTGGAAGTTACAAAGGAGACAGAGCAGTTTCTTTGCGGGTCTTTCTCTCTCCTTTCCCTGATAACGCATCAGAACACCATGGATGATGTCTTAGAATCCTATTTATTGTACTAAATTTATGAAATTTGCAAGGACATGCTAAAGAAGAGAGGGAGATCCTTTTGACAAAATAAGCTGTAAACGGGCATTTATATCCAGCCAGGGCCAGGCTGATCTTCCCTTCTGGTGGTCATGTGCTTCTGTTTCGTGGTGGCAGAGCCCAGAGTGGCTCCCAGGTCTCCTGGCAGCTGGAACTCTTGGTTTATTTGTTTTTTTTCTGGCTGGGAGGTCTTGGTCCTTTGGTTCTGCAGCCCTGGGGCAACCAGGGTTGCTTCCGGGTTGAGACATAGTTTGCAAACGTGCCACTGAGATCTCAGGAGCAGGTCACTGGCAACAGGGTTGTTGGTTTTGTAACCAGATGTTCCCTGGGATACAAACTGGATTTTGCATGCCAACAATGCCATGCGGATACTGCAGAAAAAACTTGTGTGCATGAGAAGCACTGGTCGCACATCTGGAAGCGCCCTAGGGGGAGAGCAGCTTCTGGCGATGTGATATAAAAAGAATAAAGAGCAGTCATTCCTTCAGATCAGGTCTACACAACTGGTAGCCCTCTTTAGGCTAAACCCACCCTCACCTCCCCTTCCCTGTATTTGTAGTTCTAAGGTAAAGGTAAAGGGACCCCTGACCATTAGGTCCAGTCATGACCAACTCTGGGGTTGCGGCGCTCATCTCGCTTTACTGGCCGAGGGAGCCGGCGTACAGCTTCCGGGTCATGTGGCCAGCACGACTAAGCCACTTCTGGCGAACCAGAGCAGCACACGGAAACGCTGTTTACCTTCCTGCTGGAGTGGTACCTATTTATCTACTTGCACTTTGACATGCTTTTGAACTGCTAGGTTGGCAGGAGCAGGGACTGAGCAACGGGAGCTCACCCCGTCGCGGGGATTCGAACTGCCAACCTTCTGATCAGCAAGTCCTAGGCTCTGTAGTTTAACCCACAGCGCCACCCGCGTCCCAATTTGTAGTTCTAGCAGACAGTAAATGCAGCACAATCACCAGCCCTCTCATGGGCTGCTACAGATGCTCGTGGGGTGCATTTTGACCACTGGTCCCTGTATCTTCCTCAACAGAGCTTGTATCAAGCCAGCCAGCAGACAGATGACGCTTCTGGTGACTCATGGGAAGTTAAGTATATTTTGGCTCAGCAGATGTACACATTGGCTTGCGTTCTGACACTTGTAGATTGATTGAGGCATGCTCGGACCAGTCACTTAGTCTAAGCCTCTTCCTCCCTGCGAGATACAGCCTTGGGTCCTTTTTATCGGCCTAGAACACATTTATCCTGAATGCACCTTGTTTCAATAGAATGGCTCCAGGCAGCGTTTTGCTGCAGAGGAGAAAAGAGGGACAGCTGATCTTGTTCAGCCTTAAGTCTTTGGGGAAATCTCTTTCTCTGCCTGGCGAATAAGAGATGAGGTGGTCAAAATTACTGTCCTATCCAGGACAGAAAATTAATACCTCAATCTAGGAGCGAAAAAAGAAGAGGAAATTAAGCCGAACTTGTTTCTTTGTTGCCAAGGAAAGACTTCCGCAAGCTACTGAGGAAGGGGTGGTTGAGATCCTGTGAACAATACAGTGAACAAAGTCCCTTTTATGAGCTGGACTGTAGTGCAGTGGCAGAACTACATTCTGGGGGGCACTGAAGCTTGAACTGATATGGGGGCCCCTTCGCCATCAGCAACAAGGGACTCAGCTATACAGCTGCAAATAAAAGGTTTTAAGTGTGTTGTAAAGTACGTTATACAAATGTGACACTAGAGGGCGATGGTGAGCTATGCCAAATTCAATATATATTTTTAAAAATTAAAAAGCATTTTCACAACGTTTTTTATATGTGTCTAGATTACACCAAGGTCTGGGGAACCACGCCTATCTTCTTGACATACCAACACACACACACACACACACACACACACACACAAAGCTACATCATTTCAGATTTTGATTAAAATTGCTGTACTGGATTATCTCACATGTCAAAGCCATTGGTGTGAATAAAAATTTCCTATGCCTTATAGTTTTCAAGTTATGGAGGGGGAGTGAAAATTAGGGGGGGAAATAGTGAAATATTATATGCAGGCATGATGCATTTTTAAATCAATTTTTAAAAGCAATGTGAACTAAAGTTGCTTTTGGGTCCCCTCCAGGAATAGGGGCTGTGAACTTTAAGCTTCTTTCGTTTCCTCGTACAGCCACCTCTGCTGTAGTGCTCTGGGTTCACAGTCATTGTCTAAAGGAGGAGTGGGGAATCTTTTACAGCTTGAGGCGACATTCCTTTCTGAGAAACCTTCCAGGAGATGGCAGGGCCAAAGGCAAAAATGGGTGGAATGTAAATTTTATCCTTGTACAGAAAGCTAGTTTGTGGTTTGAGGGCCCGACCCCCGCGAAGTGAAATGAAGACACAAGGACACGTGATATAAGGTTAATGGGCTAGAAAAGGCCACAACTTTATTGATTACAGCAATGAAAAAGTATTGGCTTAGGCATTGGATCGAAACAAGTGGGTTTATTCACCAGGGGTTCATCACCTGTTGATGCTAATCCAACTATAGGCTCACCCCTGCTGTCACCGCGGGTCATGCCATGGCCTTCCGCCAAGCAGGCATCGGACAGAGTACACGGCCGCCAGATTCCTTTAACGGAATACCCCTAAAAATTGAAGGCATAGGCGATGGCCACACCTAGCTCTTCGATACACCACAACACATTATTCCAATGCCTAACCTACCCACCAATACCACAAAAGTTGTGACGATTGCTACGAGGTAGGCGAAAAAACCAAAAAGCCTATTGCCAAATGGAAAAACTCCTACCAGGCCCCCCGGGCAACCAGGGCAACCAACCTAAGGTCCATAGCAAGGCCAATGACCTAAGCCCTAACTAAAAGGGAGTGGAGGGTGGGTGACTCGTGACGGGACGACGATGAGGAATGAGGCCAGGGAAAGGCTGGCACTGCAGCAAAAGGCTGCTGAACACGCCCCCACCGCGGCACCTGGTTGGGTGGCCACCGGGGGGGCGTGAGTGCCAGCCAGGTGAGCTGGAGGCAGGGGGCAATGCCCCCCTGCTGGGCGGTGCTCGGGCTCCCGCCCACAACCACTCCCCTCTCTTTCAGGGAGGAGAGTCTTTGTACACACGGGTCTTTCTGTCCTCTGTCCAGGCAAGCATGAGTCGTCGTCAAGAGTCCTATGAAATTCCAGCCAGGAAAAAACACTCAAGGAAGGTGTAAAGCAAAGCTTGGGTTGCCATATTTCATAAAGTGAGCTTTGCTAGTTTTGCCCCAAAGTTGTTGAGCTTTTTCTGCAAAATCTCCAAAAAAAAAAAGTTTTTGAGCTATTTTTAAGGAAATTCGCCAAAAACCAAACTTCTGACATGGGTTACAGTACATCCAGAATTTCCCAGACAATTCAGTGGTTTACACCTGGACACTGTTGCCGACAGCCGAATTCCGCCTATGTCTGGGAAATTCCAGACGTATGGAATTTAAGCATAGCAGGTGAAAGGTCTTACCTGGGGAAGAGTCTGTAGGGCCACGTAAAAGTGGCTTGTAGGGCTGCATTTTGTTGTTTTTTTGTTTTTTAAAAAGATATTTATTAAAGTTTTATAGACAGAAAAAAGTTACAGAATATAAGAAAACAGAGAAAAAATAAAAATAAAAGGTACAAAAATACAAATGAAAAATGCAAAATACATGAAAAATAGATAAAAAAATAAAAACAATTAAAAACAGATCAATCTTTTCATGTCTTATATTTCATTTACTTATTTCCCTGATCTCCACACACCTCCCTTTTTTGTATTCCAGTTCACATGGTTAATTCAGCAAATCCTTTCCCTCTTTGTTTTTATCTTAATTCTATATCTTAACATATTAAAGCTTCATATTTTCGTCTGATTATCAATCCATTTTTACATATTCTTTTAACCTTGTTGCTAGAGCCGTTTCATTTCAATCCAACATCATTTTAGCATTCATTAATTTTACAATGTTTCTGCAAATAGTCTTTAAACTTCTTCCAATCTTCTTCCACCAACTCTTCTCCCTGGTCTCGGATTCTGCCAGTCATTTCCGCCAATTCCATATAGTCTATCACTTTCATCTGCCATTCTTCCAGGGTGGGTAAATCTTGTGTCCTGGGCTGCATTTTGCCTCCAGGTCTAAGCTGATAAAAGAGCATGAGAACATCTAGAAGTCACCCACAGAAGCCAAATATTACCAGCATCCCCTCTGCTGCCACCAAACTGTACATTGGCTCCAAATGGCAATTGGAGAACCAGGGAAGAGTGACTGGTGCCCCAGTTGCAGAACTTCTGGGGTGCTGCAGGGGGTGCTGCAACTAAGGCATCTGTTACGTACTGAGTTGAATAGGATCCAAAATGCAGCAGTCTGATTGGTCCTAGAACAGTAAGATTCAGAATGCAGCAGGCTGATTGGTCCTAGAACAATAGGATTCAGAATGCAGCAGTCTGATTGGTCCACAGGAGCCACCCAATCCAGCTCCAGGTGGAAGTGAATCCGCAACCTGATTGGCCTACAGGAGAATCCCGGAATTAGCCAATCACGTGGGGCCCATTGTATAAATAATGTATATAAAGCAGACATTCTGGGGGAACTTCCATTCCTCCTCACCACTATGAGCTGAATAAAGAGCATGAAATCCTCTCTCGACTCTGAGTATATTTCAGCATCTAACAGAAGGCGAGAGGCGAGGGGCAGCAGATTTAGGTGTCGCACAGGCCACCGCTGAAATTTTAGATGCCAAGGTCTGCCACTGCAAATGGGGACCATGCATGGATCAAAACTGCTGATGCACTGGAAGCTGAAGCTCCATCTAAATGGCAGAATCTTCAAACCCCCTGTTTCTACGCTAATGCAATTCTGGTTCTAAACGCAGCATAAGGGGTCTCTGTAGTATAGTGTATTTTTAAAAGGGGTTTTAGAGTTTTTAGTTTTGTTGTAGTTTTATGTAGTTTTGTGGTAGTTTTATGTAGTTTTTATGTAGTTTTATGTAGTTTTCAATTTCATTGCTCCGCAAGGGACAATGACAATAAAGATATCGTATCGTATCGTATCGTATTTCCTGTTCTTCATAGGAGAAGCCAGCTGTATTGCAGTGAGCAGCACCTTTCATGGGGTTGTGAAGATGGCACCAGCAGTCTCATATCTCTTTGTACCTGCAAACACAAATAGCCCAGATGCACACTCGTGCAATTACTCACAGGTAACTAACTTTCAGTGAGCATGCTGTCTGCGAACCTGCACGGACAATAGCTGAGCTGCCCAAATCTGCAAGTGTACAGTCTTCCACGCAAACACTTTCATACGCTTAGAGGCAGCTTGTTTGTGTGTTCCGTGTAACAAATGAGCAAGCCTTTTGCATTAGCTCTCTTCGAGATAAGCCTGATGCTAGATAACACACTGCTGTGAAAGAAGAGTAGAGGTATTACTGTTCTTTCGATTGCAAAATTGAATTATTGCCTCGGGCATTATGCTGGAGGTTCTCCTGCTTCCATATAATCTCCGGAGATGGAGAGATCCATTATTGATACTCTAGGCGTGGGTTGCATTAAATTTTTCATGACAGCTAATTTCAATAGCACCTTTCATGGCGCAGTATACTCTCAACCCACCAGGGTCCTCTCATGTCTCAAGGCTGACAGATGGATAGCGGCATGCAGCTTGCCTCGCAAGAGCTGGGTGTCGAGCCAATGAAGAATGGCTGCCTCCATCTTGCCTCAATTTCTCAGCAATGGGGAACCAAGCTATTTTTTACCTCCTGTCATGCCAAGTGCATAATGTACTGACAAAGGATGGCAATCCCGTTCTTTTCCCCAAGGTGACAGAATTGTAGAGGACATAATGATACAACTGTGTTTGGCTAAAGCTGTGTACGTTTCCTTCGGAGCGAGTCCCACTGAACTCAGTGGGACTTTTCCCAAATAAACGTGCATTGGGCTGGGCTGTGAGAGATCTGGGGACCATCACAAGAGGGTTCTGCAGGGTGAATCCCTGATAGCAGGACAGTGGTGAGGAGAGGGAAACCTGCAGTCTTTACATTTTAGGCTGACTTGTAAATGCCTCCTCGTTCCCATGAATTGGGCCCAGAAAATAAACTGACAATCAGTGCAGCTGTTTTAAAGTGGGAGTTACCTGAAACTTGTTTTGATGAATTGGAAGAACCGTGAAAATATTCCATTGAGCACATGGATTGATAATATGGACAGATTAGCTACATACGAACCAATTGCATGTCGACGCAAAATAAGAATGGATAAATATGAAGCAATCTGGAACGAATATTTAAGCAATAAGGCGGATAGTGGTGGGAAGTAGGGGGAGGAGAGAGTGGTGGGCAAATATTGTTAAAAAAGGTCTAGTCGTAGGTATATCAGTGTATTCAAATCTGAATTGTCAGATTGTGTTATTATTGTTATTATGTTTTTTGTTGTATGTGTCTTTTGCGGTTGATGTTTGTATCAAAAAAATGATTAAATAAATTAACCCTTGAACATTTAAGCGGGGGTATCTGAGTTCTAAATGGATCCCCCAGCCAGTAAATCTGCATTTTGGACCCACCTGAAGTCTCCAAATCCAGTGGCATAGCGTGGGTTGTCAGCACCCGGGGCAAGGCAAGTAATTTGCACCCCCTAACCCGTGGATTTGCGCCCCCTAACCCGTGGATTTGCGCACCCTAACCCTAACCCCCAGATGTTGCGCCCGGTGCGGCCGGCCCCCCCTGCACCCCCCACGCTACGCCACTGTCCAAATCATCTTCAAGAGCAGCCCCACAAAAAGCATGTTGGGACCATCCAATCTGGAGGTTACCAGAGTATCATAGTGCTGAGCTCTTCAGCTGTAGCACAGACCCACTCAAGCCAGATGAGGGCACACCCTGATTTGCCTGTAATACTTCCCCTTTAGCATATCTGGAGTCAGAGGCACCAGTCTTCCAAAATTGGAGGGGCCTGGCGTGCTTTGCATGTGTGTGATGCCACACACAAAGGCCACGTCTCCCAACACCGTGCAGGCCACTGCAGTCTTCCACAACATTGTTTCTTCCGGATGAGGCCGAGCACTGTGGCAGAGCCGGGTACTGAAGCTGTGCTGTGCGTCACAGAGAAAATAATGATTTTTGCTTGCTCTTTTGCTTCTGCTTTCTGATGCCTTAATGTTTCCATTAGTGCGATTAATAAGGATGTGGCACACTGCACTAAGTGCACCATTGGTTTACTTTAAATGTGCCCATAAATCGTTGCATTCCTGAAACTGTTCCCCCCTTTCTTTGGGGGGTCACTCATTGAGAGAAAAAGGGGAGGCCGCTGGCTTGCGACTGCCTGCGTCTCTCTTCCTTTGGCAGCCTCCTGTTCACAATTCCCTGCGCACTGGCGATCTTTCGCCTGCAGCAAGGATGGAATTTGGCATTTGCTAGGGGTTTCTGGAGCGAGGCTGAGGTTTCCAACCAAAAGAAGCCTTCTATGGGAGTAAACAAATTGAAAGAACAAACAGCCAGAGACCACACATATGGTTAATGACAACATCTTGCAATTGGAAATGGCAGATGCTGCTGTTGAAAGAATGGCCTACAGGAAGAGTCGCAAGCTGTTTTTGTGGAAGCCTTGTGGCTCTGTACCGGAGCACACACTTTGCATGCAAAAAGTTCCAGATTCAGTTCCTGGCATCTCTGAGTTGGACTGGGAAAGGCTGAAGTTTCAGGGAGCCACTGCTAGTCAGATGAACTAATGGCCGCGATAGACGGACGCTTCCTGTGCTGCTTCGGTTTTGACTTTTGTGCCACAGTAGGTACAAACATGTGCTGTGATGAAGACAGAGAAATCTATTCTCACTATATTGCATCAGAGAGACTGTGACCACCCTGATTTAACGTTTTCCACCTGCAATTTGTTCTCTCTTCACCCACCAGTCCAGCTCGTGGGTCCCCAGTGATTCTTCCCCTACTGAACCATCCTAATCAATTTCCATAATTTATCCACAGTCCCAGCGCCAATGGGATTTCTGAGTGGCTCTCAGATTTCAGTGGTGCCTCTTAGGGTTGCCATACTTCAAAAAGTAAAAACCAGGACGCCCTGAATGAGTTTTGTTTTGTTTTTAGGAAACCACCAAAATTGTTGATTTTTTGTTTGACTTGCCTAAGATCCAGGACAAAGCGCTGCCTTTCGGAAATTCCCTCCGGACGTCAATTCCACCTTTTAAATCCATAATGTTCAGAAAAATCCAGGTGTATGGCAGCCCTAGTTCCATTCTAAATAATAGTTGTGGCATCCCTTAAAGGTAAAGGTAAGGGTACCCCTGCCCGTACGGGCCAGTCTTGACAGACTCTAGGGTTGTGCGCTCATCTCACTCTATAGGCCGGGAGCCAGCGCTGTCCGCAGACACTTCCGGGTCACGTGGCCAGCGTGACAAAGCTGCATCTGGCGCAGCACACGGAACGGCATTTACCTTCCCGCTGGTAAGCGGTCCCTATTTATCTACTTGCACCCGGGGGTGCTTTCGAACTGCTAGGTTGGCAGGCGCTGGGACCGAACGACGGGAGCGCACCCCGCCGCGGGGATTCGAACCGCTGACCATGCGATCGGCAAGTCCTAGGCACTGAGGTTTTACCCACAGCGCTACCTGCGTCCCTGAATTACCATATTTTTCGCCCTATAGGACACACTTTTTCCCCTCCAAAAATGAAGGGGAAATGTGTGTGCGTCCTATGGGGCGAATGCAGGCTTTCGCTGAAGCCTGGAGAGCGAGAGGCGTCGGTGCGCACTGACCCCTCTCGCTCTCCAGGCTTCAGGAAGCTCTGTGCAACCCTTGGGAGACCGGCGCCACCCTTGGGTTGCGCAGAGCTGCCTGCATTTTGAAGCCTGGGGCGCACTGAAGAGCGCGCCCGGGCTTCAAGCAGCTTTCCACAAGCCTGGGGAGACCGGCGCGACTTCCCGCCGGGCTCCCTACGCTTGCGGATAGCAGGCTGTTCTCGGGGCTGGGGTCAGGGGAAGCTCGGGCTTGGGCTTCCCCCGCGCCAGCCCCACGCCTGGGGGGGAAATAATTTTTTTTCTTTATTTCCCCCCCCAAAAAAAAAACTAGGTGCATCCTATAGGGTGGTGCTTCCTATGGGGCGAAAAATACGGTAGGTTTTTTAAAAAGTTTTTTTTAGGGGTTTTTTTGGGGGGAGGAACCACCAAAATTGTTGATTTTTTGTTTGACTTGCCTAAGATCCAGGACAAAGCACTGCCTTTCGGAAATTCCCTCCGGACGTCAATTCCGCCTTTTAAATCCATAATGTCCAGAAAAATCCAGGTGTATGGCAGGCCTAGTTCCATTCTAAATAATAGTTGCGGCATCCCTTGTGCTCCCCTAAATCCGCCTCTGGACAAACCTTGGCCCCTGGCCCTGTGTCAGTTTCCCCTGCAAAGGTTAAGGGGAGAGGTCCCTCTCTAGGCATAATGTTAGTGAATAATGTTAAAGGCTGGCTATAAGCTTTCAGCCCAATACAGTTACCCCAAGCTAGCTGTTTGGCACGTCAGAGCTATATGAAAAAAGGGCTTTGTTTGCCTTCTGCCCTGTTGTTAACTGTGCAAACAAGCGGTTATCTTATTTACAATGGAAGCGCTGCACCTTTACTTACTAGGGGAAAAGGCTGTGTTAATAACCTATTCTGGGATTTCAGTACTATGTTTGGAAGTAGTCCAGCCTTTTCCTCCTGCAAGAGAGGAGACCTGCTTCTAATTGTTTCCTTTATGTGTCTTCCTCCTCTTCTCGCTGACTTCCTCCCTTCTCTTTTATTTTCTTTTTTAAAAAGAATAAGCCCAAAGGCTTTAATGATAGTGAAGACAAATCCAAATGCTGGTGGTTCTCCTTAAGCTAGCCCAAGATATGCAACCAGACCTATCCGTTGAAGATCAGGCCAGAGCTATGGTCTCCCATGGATCACTTGAAAATTGTTGAGGGTCTTAGCAGACCGTTTTATGGCTCTTCTGCTGGTAGTGGCAATTATTTAAAAAACTGTGCTTAGATACTGCATGATTTTTCAATTCAATTTCCATTGCTTCTCTTTGAATTCCATAGAAAAAACATAACAGAAATAGAAGAGGCGACAAAAACACAATTCAAAATCAATATGAATGTTTAATGTGATGGATGTGCTTCTCGTTCTTGTCTTTCTGGCTGCTACTCCTGTCCATTTCCTCCTCCTGTCACTTCCGGTCCACCCTGCTCACCTTCCAGGTGGACCATCAGCTTCTTAGAATTAAACAGCTTCTGCGTAGCCGCTGCTCCTGCTGTTCTTCATGGATGTGCTGTGGACTACCTGAGCGAAGTTCATGGACCACTGGTGATCCATGAGCCAGTTTGGGAACCCCTGGTCTACAGCTGGAGCTTCTCATCCGCTTGTATTTGGTCTGTTAATTATAGGTCCACTCTGCTCCATGGACTAAGGGCAGGTTACTACAGTAAATTTGTAACAGGTGCCTGACCATTAGCTTCTGCACAGCAAGGGACATACCTCAGGGTCTGCAAAGTTTTCCACATTTTACAGTTGCCATCTGGAGAACATTCTCTAACATCTATCTATACTAGGCATAGGCAAACTCAGCCCTCCAGATGTTTTGAGACTACAACTCCCATCATCCCTGACCACTAGTTCTGTTAGGGATGATGGGAGTTGTAGTCCCAAAATATCTGGAGGGCCGAGTTTGCCTATGCCTGAGCTATACTTACTGTGCAGTTGTGTTTACAAAAATAAAAACATTTCTAGGGAGTACCTGGTCACGGATGCAAAGGAAGGTCAAAGTATGGATTTCCCAAGGACAGAAGCAGGAATACTAATACTAATAATAATATTAGCCACTCTGGGCAGCTTCCAACAAAATATTAAAAACACAATAAAACCTCAACCATAAAAATCTTCCCTGAACAGGGCTGCCTTCAGATGTCTTATAAAAGTCAAATAGTTGTTTATCTCTTTGACCTTTTATGGGAGGACGTTCCACAGGGTGGGCACCACTACCGAGAAGGCCCTCTGCCTGGTTCCCTGTAACCACACTTCTCACAGTGGGGGAACCACCAGAAGGCCCTTGGTGCTGGATCTCAGTGTCCATGCTGAATGATGGGAGTGGAGACGCTTCTTCAGGTATACAGGGCCAAGGCCATTTAGGGCTTTAAAGGTCAGCACCAACACTTTGAATTGTGCTCAGAAACATACTGGGAGCCAGTGTTATATGGTCCCAGCGGCCGTTCCGAGTCACCAGTCTAGCTGTTATATTCTGGAATAGTTGTAGTTTCCGAGTCCCCTTCAAAGGTAGCCCCACGTAGAACGCATTTCTGTAGTCCAAGAGGGCGATAACCAGCGCATGTACCACTCTGGCGAGACAGTGCGCAGGCGGGTGGGGTCTCAGCCAGCATATCAAATGGCCCTGGACACAGAACCTGTGTCTCCCTGGACAGCTGTGAATCCAATATGACCCCCAGGTTGCACAGCTGGTCCTTCAGTGGTACAGTTAACCCATTCAGGACCAGGAAAAGTACACTAAAGGGGAGGGGTAAGAAGCATCTCTTTAGGACCACCAGAATTCCTAGTGCCTAGTGTCCAAACAACTCACTTATCCATCAGACTCCTGAGGTCACTTGTTGGCTGAAAACACTGCAAGGTGGAAGCAGCCAGGCTGACTCATCTCAAAGAAATTGATAAGGTACCTAAACATTTTGCTTCGTAACTTTCTTTTTAGGAGTACAAGACACACAAACTCTCTCTCTCTCTCTCTAACAAAAACTCAAAGTCTGGGGGCCTTTCTGGCGGTGGGTCCAGTACATCAGGACCTGCTGCTCCAGAATCCGAGACCAGGGAGAAGAGTTGGTAGAAGAAGATTGGAAGAAATTTAAAGACTATTTACAGAAACACTGTAAAATTAAGGAATGTTAGAAGGATGCTGAAATGAAGTTATGTGGTTTTAGCAATAATGTTACAAAGGGGTATGTAAAAATGGATTGCTAACAGGTGAAAATGTAAAGCTACAATATATTAAGATAAAATATCAAGATAAAAGCAAAAATGGTAAGGACTTGCTGAAACAACTACTGAACTAGAATACAAAAAAGGGAGGTGTGAGGAGGTCAGGGAAACAAGCAAATGAAAGACAAGACATGGAAAGAATTATTTGTTTTTAATTGTTTTTATTTTTCTGTATTTTGTATTTTTTGTTTCATTTTTTCTCCCTTCTTTGCATTTTTGTAACTTCTTTGAAACTTTAATAAATATTTATTTTTTTAAAAAAAGGACCTGCTGCTCCAGTTTCTCATCAGCCCTAGTCCTAACCACAGGCTTAGCCTAAAGGGCAGAAGGAGGGGGGCACAAAAGTTAGACTATTAGGATAGCAGAAAGAACAGGTCACCTGAAGCTGATTAGAACTTTTAATTGATAGGCAGTTGTATTTTCAACTGGGAGAGGAGTCTGTTGAATGGAACTTTCTTATACATATTGTTATAAAATATTCACCTCCTCCATGAAAGCCACAGGTGGGACATGGGGCTGGACATAGAGCCAGGAGTGCCCCAGGCAGCAGGATGACACTATGTGTACTATGAAGATTGCTGCATTCCCTGCTAGCTAGTCTGCTACCGCCAGGAGTGTGTCACCTGTGTTGAAATAAAACTCAGTTGCCCGTCTTGCCAGCTTCTTTGCACAGAATATGGGGTATGGCCAGCCTGTCTCCTCTCAGGTAGCAAAAAGTCCCTGCACAGTTATCCTGATGTGGCTATCCTCCTGCAGTGGAAATTTAAGTTTCTTCCTACTGGGGAGGCATGATTGATTACCGTATTTTTTGCTCTATAAGACTCACTTTTTCCCCTCCTAAAAAGTAAGGGGAAATGTGTGTGCGTCTTATGGAGTGAATGCAGGCTGCGCAGCTATCACAGAAGGCAGAACAGCAAGAGGGATTGCTGCTTTCACTGCACGGCGATCCCTCTTGCTGTTCTGGCTTTTGAAATTCAGAATATATTTTTTCTTGTTTTCCTCCTCCAAAAACTAGGTGCGTTTTGTGGTCTGGTGCATCTTATAGAGCGAAAAATACGGTAATTGGTACTGCTACTAGGGGGGGAAGCGGAGTTTAAAAATAAGGAAACCTAGACCCATGTCAGGACAGCTGGTGAATGATTTATAAATCTACAAATAAGGAAGTGGCTGAGAAGAGGAGGGAGGAGAACAGGAAAGCTCTTTGATCCGCAGAAAATCACAAGCCCTTCCAAGGGTCTGATATGATAGTTAAGAGTCTGGCTCTCCCCATTTATGTGAATATGAAGTTAGTGTGTTGATAAAAAAGGAGGAATGGAGGCATAAATACATTTATGGAAGAATGGAAAGGTTAACTGAGGGAGTTGCTTGTTATATTTGTGGCAAAATAATAAAAGAGTTTGCACAAGGCTGCAGCTGCCCTTTAATTCCTCATTTTTGTTTTGACTTTCAGTTTTCTACTGCATTTTCTGGTGGTGGGGGAGGGAATAACTATCCAGCCAATGTCTTGGACCTGATTTAAATATATAAGTATTTAGCAGGCATGGTTTTTGTTCTTTAAATCTCAGTCATGGCAATGGGGAATAAAATCAGAACTTGGACCATGGCACAGAGGGAGGGCTTTTTAACCATTTCCCCATACACTGCTCTCGCTGCTATTCTATACTTGTTCATCTTGCATTTTAAAGATATGGCAAGAAAGGTTGGAAACCGTATGCAAGATTCCATGAATTCCATATGAATTTAGCTTCCACATTTAGCATTAGTGTTGTTCACTTATTTTGTTTTGTGTGCCTGCGACTCCTGCCAGTCTAATAATATTAATAATATCTACCGAATGACCATTAGTTACGTCACACTTATTCCAATATCTCCAGATAGCACCCATATCAAGATTGCGATAATGTGCACATTTAACTGAATAGGTTAAAAAGCAGATAATCCATCCATTAAAAACTTAATTGATGGGCAGTCATAGTGGCAGTGCACCAAGACTAAATAAAACTATGCACAATAACGAGATGAATGTAATATATCTTTTGCACACTGAATGTGACAAAACTTTTGCTTTTCTAAAAGGGGGGAGATTGTGTGTGTTCTAACAAAAAGGAACACTAGAGGGCACAAGACATCTCCCTAGAATCTCAACATCCCTATTTCAGGTACGTTTATTTCCTCAATACTGTATTTTTTTTACATAGATCTCTCCACTCACCACTGTGTTTTAAGAAGAGCATTGGTATGGCCTGGGGTGTTTTACCTGGACCCAGAAGAGAAGAGTTCAAATTCCTGCTCATCCATTATTACCATTAGCAAGATACATCTTAGGCTCTTTATGGAACAGAGAAAATGTTGTAAATCTGCCTTAAATGGTTTTGAGGCTAATGTTGGTAAACGACTTTCCCCACTATGCAGATAGAGACAGGATAGGTTCTTACATTGCTGGTGTCAGCAATGACAAGGACCAGGTTTATCCCCCACCTAATTAGTGGTGTCCCAAAATGTATCCCTTTTAGAAGAACATAGAACTGAGGATCAACCTCAGTTTTGTAGATTCTCCTACCTAGGCAAACACGTCCCATTCATTCTTATGGGATAGTTATAAATCGCTACACTTGAAGATGGCAGAACCTGCAATTGGGAAAAGAGAGCCAGAGAGACCACCTATTTGCAGGTGTTTAATGGGTAGGGGCGCGGGCGGTGCTGTGGTCTAAACCACTGAGCTAAGGGCTTGCCGATCGGAAGGTCCCAGATGGCATTTCCATGTCCTGCTCTGGTTTTGCCAGAAGCGGCTTAGTCATGCTGGCCACGTGACCCAGAAAAACTGTCAGTGGACAAACGTCGGCTCCCTTGGCCAGTAAAGCGAGATGAGCGCTGCACCCCGAGTCGTTCATGACTGGACTTAACTGTCAGGGATCCTTTACCTTTTAATGGGTGGCGCTGTGGGTTAAACCACTGAGCCTAGGGCTTTCGGATCAGAAGATCGGCGGTTCGAATCCCCATGACGGGGTGAGCTCCCGTAGCTCGGTCCCTGCTCCTGCCAACCTAGCAGTTCGAAAGCACGTCAAAGTGCAAGTAGATAAATAGGTACCACTCCAGCAGGAAGGTAAGCGGCGTTTCCGTGCGCAGCTCTGGTCCGCCAGAAGCTGTTTAGGCATGCTGGCCACATGACCCTGAAGCTGTACGCCAGCTCCCTTGGCCAATAAAGCAAGTGGAGTGCCGCAACCCCAGAGTAGGTCACGACTGGACCTAATGGTCAGGGGTCCCTTTACATTGGAGAGCTGTGCTATTCCACAAGGCAGGGGAAGGTTTGGACCAGTTTTCCTTCTTCTAGATGGGCTGCCTTCCCAGTGAATGAGCCCCATCTGCCCCCCAGTTCCCTCTACAGCACATGTAGAAAGCACTTTCTTAACCATTGGACTCACTGTTGGTCTTGTCCAACCTGCCAGAGCTTGTCTTCACATGAATAGGAAGTCCTTAAGCCACCAAAGGTTTTAGATAACATTGGCTACCCTCACCTGGTTTAGCCAGCCGGTCAGTCATTCCTGTGGTGGGGCTTCTTCTAGGAGCCACAGGTGAGAGCCAAGTGCAGAGTGGGGACCAAAGGTGGACATACTACTCCAGCAGTTAGTGTCCCCCCTGCCAGTTACTACCCCTGCCCTAGCACCCCAACTCTCTGAAG
Source organism: Podarcis gaigeae (assembly GCF_964106915.1). Lineage (NCBI taxonomy): Eukaryota > Metazoa > Chordata > Lepidosauria > Squamata > Lacertidae > Podarcis > Podarcis gaigeae. The sequence goes on along the minus strand of NC_139686.1, from coordinate 68,945,757 downwards.
TGCCTGAAAAAACTTGTGTATTCATTAGGCACTGCCCAAATTACTTAGGAAGCCAAAACCTCCTTGCCTGACGCCAAAGTGAAAAAGTTGGCACCAGATAGATTTCCCTGGGGAAATTGTTTGATAGATTGAGAAGCTACTGCAGGAAAAGCCACCCCCCTTGGAAGTGATATTCAGAGGAGCCTCCTGCGACGATCTCAGGCTCTGGGGCAGGTTCATGTGCAGAAAAGGGACAAGTTGTGGGGGTGATAATGAATTGGCACTCTGGCATGTGTCAATCTTCAGAAGACCTAGCATGAAAGTGTACGAATCAGAGAAACATTGAAGTAGAAAGGATTTGGTGGCTGCATTCTTTTCGAAATTGCTGGGCTTGATCCTAAAAAGTTCCAACTTGCTGCACTCCATAAAACATTTTTATGCACGGGCCAACACCTATTTCTAATTAAGCAAAACCGGTTATGAGACAATGGTTATAAAATGATTTTTTAGAAAAAAAAATTAATTGTATTTTCAGTTTCTACTTTTTTCCCTTGGTCATTTTGTGCATGTGAAATACAAGAACAGATTGGGCACTTTTTCCCCAGAGGGGAAATGGTTCAACCCAGCGATTTTTAAAAACAATCGTTGTAGTGGCTTAAAATGCAAGTTCGTAGTTTGTTATGCAAGAATCCACTTCCTGAGCAGCAAGAGGCCTATTAATATTGTTTTGCATTTCCTGGGGCCGGGCTTCTCCGTTTGTTTATTAGAGGCAAAAAAAAAGACACAAAACTCTAAAGCTCTCCCATTCCCCCCTCTTGTTTTTAAAAGAAACCAGAGACTCTGAAATGTAGTTTTGGGGAACAAGGACTTCAGTTCCACTCATCTGTGAACATTAGCCATGCAGTCTGGGGGTGGTGGGAGTGAAACAGTATTTGGGTCACAGGTACGTTACCACTTATTTCTTCCTATTTATACCTGCCAGCGGGGAAGAAGAGCAAATGAAGACAGGTACAGTAGGGAAGCAATGGCACAACCCTTTCTCAAAGCTCAGGAGCTAAAGAAACAGTGGGTAACCTTTTGCAAATGTCAACTCGGCCACTTCATGTGATCCACTTGGTTTATTTTATGCCAGTGCTGCTACACTGAGCAATGCCACAATGTGCTGAATAGCTGTGGAGCTGTATTAAAAGATGAGCCGGCTGTTCCTGTCGAGTTCAGTTTGTGCTTTGTGTTTACTTTTTTAACAAGACGGTGCCCTTAACCAGTAGAGGGCCCCATCTGTTTGCTTGCATAGGGATGTGCCAAGGAAGTTCTGAAATGCCTTTCCAGCTGCAGTTTCCACATAGCCCTTGAAAAATCAGATTAGAGGCCCAAAAGCAAAGCAGAACAATAGGCATTCCCATCAGCTGCTTCTGTGAACAGGATCTCTTGGGAGCTTGTGTGAGCTGTTTCAAAGTCCTTAGTAAATAGCCAGACACATAGACAGCATTTATTCAGTTTTATTGCAGGAAGGAGAGTGTATTTCTAACATCTTTCATTCCAGTTCTAAGTCTGTTATTATACACTGGCGGGCAATACTTGAAGGCGCAGCAGCTCTAGAGGACAAGGTTCCTGGATTTTCATTACTGTCTAGGAGGAATATCATCAGCTCTCAGCTCTTTGGTAGCCTATCGCCAAAACCATTTATTTGTGAAAATACATGGAAACAAAGCTGAAAAACAAAACTTCAGTTTGACTTACCATTTATCACACCCTAAGGCGGCAAGTTTTGTGGTTTTTCTAACTTCCTGTTTACAAAACTCTTCACATTAACTCGTCTGCTAGGAAACCGCTGCAGTGTTCTAGAGGGCAAATGCAGGATACCCGGGGTGTTAGCCAGACCTTACTGCATAAAATGGGAGTGCTTGCCCTTTCTCATTTATTGATGAACAGTTCGAAAGTCCGTGAAGAATAAAAAGTCTTATTTGCACTATTAAGGGGTTATTCACCCATGCATATATATCACTTGATGACTTGCAGCCGGATAAGTATGTTGATCTTTAGGTGAGTAAAGCTCTGCCTGGAATTTTCACAGATGCAGGTCATTGTTTGATGTTGGGGTCAAGTTCAGATATGAACCAAGGCTTGGCAAGACTAACACGTGTAAATTCCACGCTTTGTCCTGTTTGCCACCATGCCAGAGCAGGCAGGACTGCTTTATCCCACAGCCTCCAGAAGTGGAACACGGAGAGGCATAAGTTGGGAGAAGCCAGTTTCACTTTATGTTCAGTCTCTGTGATCTTCGACTATGCAAGCCAGCAGTAAAGAAAGATGAAGGGAGGGGGGTCTGTAAGAGATGGAATTTAAAATGGGAAGTTTCTCTGACAAGTTCAGAGAACTCCCTTTGCTGCCTTCAAGAGCTCTGAGAAGTATGGGAGGGTGAGGAAGAGTTAAAAGTCTGCCTTGAGCTCACCCAGCGAGTTGAAAGCTGGACAGGGATTGAAATCCTTTCTCCCTGGTCCAAGGCCAAAACTCTTATCAACTCCCGAACACCAGTGTTTTGAAGTCTAGACATAGTTGAGAAAAACTCCCACCTCATTGTGGTAATTAAATTTAAGCAAAAGATAAGGAAATTGAGATTACTACAGCCTTGTCCGTGGTTTGCTCTTGCTAAAAGTCTCAGCTTTTGTTTACAGTATTTGCCTGCTTAGTTGCACAGGAAAAAATATCTTAGCAACAGAAAAATCAACTTCTACCTCCCCGTGGTCTTTTTTTTCTTTCTTCATTTCTATATCTTACTGTGTTATTGCTCCTCTCACATGCTTTTAAACTTGTACTTTCTGTAGAATGGCTGGGTGCATTTTAGAGCCGTCAACCACGTAAAGAACTTTGGGCCTGCATTCGTTAACTTGCCTTGTTCTTTTAGCAGGACAGCAGCTTCTTCAAGCCTTCTAATATCTGAAGAACTTGCAGCCTGCCTTTCGGAACAAATCACGTGTTCCTCTCCTTCTGCTGCATATAAAAGGAGAATACAGCTTACTCCAGCAAGAGAAAGGGGACGGCGGATTAATAGACAGGACCTTGCACAACTCTTCCTAGTAGAACTTGCCCAAGTTTAATCTTTGTATGCACCACATATGTCCCAATGCAGGCATTCAGGCAGACGTTTTACCTGTATGTATAGCCATTTTTTTAAATTTTTTGAGATATGGGTTTTCTGGCATATCAAACTTACATAATATAGTTTAGTAATAGTAATATGTGTCACGCCTGCCCCCCACCCACTCATGAAGGGGCACCCTCACCAAAGTAGCAGGCAATATAGTGTTAGTTGGCACCCAGCAAAACACAAGAACCCACCCCACACAATTCACTTCAGTATGCCCACAGTTGAGCCATATACAACTGTATGCCCCCCCATACTGTTCAGAGCAGGAAAAGCCACATTAAATTGGGGGAGGGGTGAAGGCTGTCAGTTGGATGAGGACACCATGTTGACGATGCAAAAAAAAATGCACACATGGGATGCAATGAAACATATTTAAACTGCTGTGTGTACAGTTTTCACAGCCATTTGCCCAAGGTCACCAGTTGGGCTTGAAGAAGAGAGATTTGAACCTGGTATTCAAATCTAAAAGCTGCCACTGAAAAGAGCAACAAAACCTGAGGCTACTTTGGTTAATACATGGCCATCTAGAATGTAGCTTAGGGCTGAAGAAATCCTCCTTTTACCAGAAATGAAATCCACATTGTTCTACTTTCAACTCTGCTAAGACCGCTGTAATAGAGAAGATGAAAGAGAGAGATGTCCTTCTGCGCTTTCAATGGGACAGAGTGAAATTAAACAAGTGTAGCTTTGCAACCACACTGATTGAGGTGAAAAGGCAATGTGCACCTCTTATGTTTCTTCAGCCTCTAGCCATTAGGGTGAGGGGGAAATTGCAGCCCTTTAGAAAAAGGGGGCAGATGCTTTTGTACAGCTGCAAACACTACATTGGCAAATTTTCTTCATCACGGTTTCCCCTCCAGTGAAGTTGTGTGAGTGGCATAGCTAGAGAAGGGTAAGAAGCTGTGACAGGAGGCTGCCAGTCACTCAGCCTATGTACTGAAAAGGCTCCAAAGATGTAACAGGAAGCACAGCAATCTTGAAACTAGGCTGCCACCTAATTGTTTCCTGATGGAGGGAGGGGGAGAACATCTCTCAAAAGGAAATTCCCTCCTCAACCCCTGCTGCTAACATTCCTCTATGCCAAACAAGATTTCCATCTCTATGAAACCAGTATCAGTTTCAGCAAAGCCAACAAAGGAGTCTCAATCACACCACCACTGCCCCCAATATCTGTAATGAAACTCCAGTTCTAAAGCAGATACAGGGGCTTCCTGTTTGTTCCTAGACCCAATTCAAAGTGCTCATCGTTTTGTGTAAAGCCCTAAACAACCCAAGTCTTCTTAGTCCTCCTGGTAGTACCACCACCTTCACAGAAGGGAGAAGTAAAAACACACACACACACATTTAAATAGGATACATGTCCATGCTCCCAATTGTCAATTATGGATGGAAATAAAGCAAAGACATAAATATAGCTAGTTACAAAAGTATTACCAAATATATTCTAGGACACAACCATACACATGCTTCCTAGAGCAGCCGCCATGGTGGTGGGAGCAGCATGAAGGGAGGGTGGGACAAGGAGAGAAAGTCATTTCCCTCTCTCCTGGCCTTGGAGGGGGGCAGGAATGCAACCTCCACACCAATTGGGGGTTGCCTGTACACCAAGATACGGTTCCATCAGTATTCATGGTGCTTTAACACATAAAAGGGGAAATGTCCTGCCCAAGGCCCTTGCAATCTCAAATTTAATCTTTTTTTGGGAGGAGGCAGAGGAGAGGAAGGACGTAGAGGCAGGGCAAGAGCAGAACGAACATGCAATTTAGTTCCATGTGCTTAGGCTTGACTGTAAGGGGGAAGGGGAACTGGGCTGTTGAATCAAAGGCTTTGTGGGAAAGATGGGCTTTGAAAGTAGCAAAAGAGATGGAATCGCACAGGTATTCCAGAAGACAGTGCCAAGCTCACATGGAAGAGAACTCTTCCAACCAAGTGTAAATCTTTGTCACAAGAATGTCCAGAAGGAAAACACAAGTAGGGACAAAACTAGCAAGTCATTTAGTGTTCTGCACTTGGGGGCATTTCTACAAGTTGGAACTAGTGGATGATATGGGAGAGGCTCATGTTTTCTTCACACTCTGTAATGGCAGGACCTATTCACCATACACACCCTGCAACTGCAGGCAATTCGAACTTAGGTTGATGTAGCAAAATGAATCTGTTGAAATCGTGCATTTTTGCACACTGACTAAGGTGGTGCAGAACAGAAGTACACTGTTTATTTACAGTGGTTCACATAAGCCAGCCAGCTACTGATTCCCTCCCCCCCCATGCAATCTCTAACATATAGTGGGGCAGTTAGGTAATTTTAGATTCTGAAATTAAACATTGTTAAGGAGTGAGTTCAACTTTTCTCCAATATCTATCCTTGAAAGCCCATTGTCCTTGGGAGTAGAACTCCCAATTTTGTTTCATTCCACCTTATCTCCACCATAAATATAAAGGTAAAGGTACCCCTGTTAGGTCCAGTCACAGACGGCTCTGGGGTTGCGGCGCTCATCTCACTCTACAGGCCGAGGGAGCCGGCGTTTGTCTGCACACAGCTTCCAGGTCATGTGGCCAGCATGACTAAGCTGCTTCTGGTGAGCCAGAGCAGCGCACGGAAACGCCATTCACAGAAACCAAAACAGTGCAGGCCTCGTGATCCCAGCAACTCTTCCCACTAGTCTTGCTCCAATGAGGCAGTTGCAAGGACTGAAGGTCCCTGCCTTCCCAACATACTCTAAGGCTCCTTCTCTCCAGGGTTTCCCCCACCAGTCTCAAACTGCATCTGCACACACCCAATCTCTGCTCTGCTCTTTTCATTTCTCCCTGTGTTCTAGGAGACGGGGGGGGGGGGGCGCGAGAGAGAAAGCTGGTCGCAGAAGAGGGACACTCCCTGGATTCTTCAGCAGCGTCAACCTCCTCTCCAGTCTCCGCATCTGCTCTCTGCCGCAGCCTCTTCCTTCTCACTTAACCCTGTTGCCTATTTTGCTTCCAACACCTCCTCCCCCCCAGTCTGCTCCCTCTGACCACTCATTGTCATTCTCCCACCACCACACCCCTAGCTCTTCAGCCTTCTTCCTTTGCTGGTTCCCCAGCTGGTGCCTCAACACGATTCCTGAATAGCTGACTCTAAAAACTCCCCACGCTGCACCCCTCACGCCTTCTTCCAGTCTAGCTGGAATGGGTCCTTGAACTCTGATAATGCCTTTTGTTTACCTGGAGAGAAGGGTGTGGAGAGAGGGGTGTGGAAACTAGCCTCCCTTCCGTACAGAGGTAAAATTTGTATTTGCTGCTCTGTGCACCTTTGCCTCTAGCTCCACCCACCACACTGGAATGTGACTCTTGGAAAATTGCCCAGAAGGGAATGTAGCCTTTAGGCTTAAAACGTTTCCCCATCTCTGTTCTAGATCTCTAGAGTAGGGCCATCTATCAATAGCTAAAGCACCTTTTTGGCTGCAAGGAGCAGCACTCTAGGGGTTGAGAAATTCCTGTGGGCTTTCACGGCAACTCGTATAAGGGAGCCATCAGCAAACACTTCCTCACCTAACAAACAATGCATAAAAATGTTGCACAATTACATTGGACTATATTTCTAATGCTTACAGATTATGGGTTCCTACCACTTGTGGATTCCCCCCCCCCCACATTACACCACATGAACTATTAAGTTATATTCCCCCCCTTAACTTTTGTTTTAAAATTTTTTTTTTTTGTTTCAACAAAACAGAAAGCCTAGGACACACAAAGGAGGGTTCAAGGTAACATATGGGGCTCCCCCCCTTTTATCTTAACCACCATGAGAGACAGGTAAGAACAATAACTGGGCCAAGGTCACCCAGTGAGCTTCATGAACATCCAGACCTATGCTGTTGCCTGACAAGTTCCTAGTCTGACACACTAAGCATTATTCCAAACTGGCTTTCACTAGAAGTAAGATAGTCCCCAAGGCCTATCCTGTCCTCACAAGGGTATTCAGATTGCTATTCCAAAAGGGGTTCCCAGAAACAAGAAGTTCCAACTTCCCTGATGCCTTCCCGGTTTAGTCATGGGAGCTCTTTCAGGAAAGAGTTGTAGCCTTCAATATGTTGCTGGATGGCAAGTTTTCCAAGCCTGCTTCAAGTCTTTTAGACACCACACACTTTCACTTTTGCTGCGAGCCCTTAGAGATTAAGTGTGTGAATGCAAATGATATGGTGCCATAGATATCCCTACTTTTTCCCAAGTTCAATTTGAAGGTTTCAGTCTTGCATTATGTAGTGGCTGCACTAGTCTATGATAAACAGCATTTCCTTACCATTATAAATATTTAAAAGCGGCTGTATTGGATCACAACCATCGCCAGGTATCCTCAAGTCCAAATAATTTGGTATTTGGTACTTTTAACAAGAGGACAGATCCATTCTTTTAACAGATAGCAGTACAGTAGTTGTGTTCATGTTTAAGACTGGAATTCTGGCAGTAAGGGCTAATGCTAGGTTCCTAACATTACTGCTTACATTTCCCCCCTCTCAAAATAAGTTGAACTGGAGCCACAGAATGTTTTGAAGGCCATAATTCAAATACATACATCCAGCATGACCCAAGCTTTATCAATTGCTCCCAGCTGCAATCTACTAAACAGTTAGGAATAAACCACAATTTATTGTTTGTGGTTTGAAATGCTAGTTTGTTGGTAGATTGCCATTCAATTTACTTTACAATCGGAGGAGCTGTCTTACAGTGCAACCTTATACGTATCAACCCAGCCCAATCAAGCTGAATGGCACTTGCTCCCAAGTTAAGAGTACAGAATTGCAGTCTTACTTGATTTCATTCTCTTGAAGTAATTCAGGATTGCACTAGCTGGGATACAAGTGATTGAAGTTCAGAGGCTTTGCAAGATGCTGAGAACACCCTCATGCACTTGTATGATTTCCTTTTGTCACAGTTTTGGATGTTAACCTCACTATGGAAAGGTGATGCACCGTTCTTTATTCCCCAAAAGTTGCAGACTTGTGTGCACATCTAATGATGTAAAAAACAGTATCTCAGATTATAAAGTTAACAGGCTATAGTTACTGGCATTGTTTTAGCAGCTCCTAAAACCCTGATGTGCAAGCAGCAAGACCTATAAATGCTTCCATCTGCTCATGCCTTGTGTTGTCAAGTGGGCCTTACATTTTCCCATAGCCTTAATAACAATGATAGAAGTAGCAACATGAAAATTGCTTTTAAACACCAGACAAGCTTAAGTTAAATAACCATCCAGTACCAAAAACCTACATCTAACCAAACCTCAGACTACAATGAGAAGTCCTGGTCATACTGCTTTTAGAATCCCATTGCCCAAATTTTTTTTTGGCCTTGTTTACATTCTATGGTCTTCCATGTCAGGGGGGCTCAAACTTGCTCACTGCAGCAAATCTCAGTCAGCCTCTATTAAAGGTGATGTATCCAAGGCTTCCTCAGTCTTGGAGCTGCAGGAGGCAGAGAGAGGTCTCATTCTTTCCCCAGCTCCCAAATTAGGCAGGAGCCTCAAGATTTTTTTGGCTCTATCCTATCTCTGCACCTGCCTCAAAGGGGGGAGCAGGGAGGCACAGGCATTCAGGCAAATACAAAGGAAAGTTAATATTCTTCTCACCATCACCTCTGAGCTTGAGGGCGAAGGTGAAGCAAAAGCTTATCTGCATTTGCTGAATGCTCCAAGTAGCCACCAAACAGAGCCAAAGCTACCCTTCACTCTTAATCTGCTACAAACTGGGATTGAAGAAGGGGACAAGGGCTTCTTCTTGCACTGCATGGAATGCCCCACTTTTGAAGCGGCGGAAAAGATTATACACAGTAAAAAAAGTTGGGAGTAAAAAAAACGGTAAGACATCACAACAGGAACACAACCAGCAGGGAAGTAAAGTTAGCAGAGATTGCTAATCCTCAAAAGTATTTTCAACTGGTATGTAAACATCTTACAAGTATGTGCCAGGCAAATTACCCTGGGGAGGGCATTCCAAAACTAGGACAGGGCTACTGAGAAATCAATTTCATAGCCACCCACCTAACCTCTGTAGGTAAATGCACATGAAGAGCCTCTCCGAAGCCTTCCTAAAGAAACTTGTCCATCTTATAAGGATCACAGTGCGCACAGGATATTCACATCTGCGGAATAGATTTGCCTGAAAATTCTCCAACACATCATCCAATCTGCCTGCCACAATATCTGCATTTTTTTTAGTACGGAGATGTGGTCTATTTCTATTCCAAAACCATATTCTACGTTCTAAGGTCAGTACTCACTACATTTGCTTGCCCGGCCATATTTGTTTTCAGTATATTCCTTCCAAACACAGTTCAGTACAAATACAAAAATGTCTTGCCCAAATCAAATGCACTTTTTTTGAAGCTGTGGTAAACATACAGGCAGCCCAAGTGAACTGAGCTGAGAGGAAGTCACTAGGTGGTTTCTCAATTCAGCTAAATATACTCACAACTTTCAAGGAAGGCGTAGCTGAAGAGAGAAAACCAGCTTGAACCTTCTTTCACTCAAAATAGTCAGAAGACAGAATTTGAATACCTAGGGGTTTTTTTTATACTTTCTGTATAAGCTGTTACACTCTAGGGTTTAACTCTAACTCAAGGGTGGCTAACCTGTAGCCCTCCAGAAAGTAACAACTCCCATCATTGGCTGGAGATTATGGTTTTGGGAGTCCAACAACATATGGAGAGCCACACGTTCCCCACCCACCGTTCTAAGTGTTTGGCTCAAATGCCAATTTCACTTGACTGCCTTTACTTGGAAACAAAGAAATTTATACTGGCTTTATTTCAAGTGTTCACAATGAACAGCAAGGTGAAGTATGAACAATTTTTGTGGTCCGAGTAACAATTTTACTATTCTATTACAGTCTTTTTACTGCAAACTATGTTACTCACCACCACCAAATTTCCTGTTACATTCACCCACACACAGAAAAGTTGAGCAAACTTATAGCAGTTTTGACAAAATAGGCAGTACATCTTGTTTTTGGAAATTCACAATGTCCTTCACTAGAGAAAATTCAATAGTTGTCCTGGGTTCTGGAACTGGGTTCACTGCATGGAAAGAACTCATTTGCATTAATTACACACTATGTGCCATTCATGGCATGGAAAGAACTGTGCCCACTCAGGGGCACACTGCTGGCCCTTATTGTTGGAACACCAACTTCAGAAAGGTGTTTCCCAAACTATAGCTTCTGCTTTTTTGATTATCCAAATCAGATTGCAAGGAGGACAGACACAACTATTTGGAAGAGCATCTTGCAATACCTTTGAAGTACTGCCTGTGGAGGTGAATGCTTATGAGTAACTTGCAAATGTGACATGAATTATTGTGGATGCACTGCAGCAATGACAGCATGCTGGATTGTGAAGCACTTCTCTTGCACTTAACTTAGTAACTCATTTCCCAAAGCATTAGAAAACCAATCAGATGTCTAAAAAATTCATGAACTAGAGACTTGTCCCAAGGCCATCTTGCATTGCTCCTGGAAACAGATCACACTCCTGAGTATGAACATATATCCACTTATGCATCTTTTTGGAAGTCACTTTGTCACTGTGCTGTTTCTCTCCAAAAACACTGTAGGGAAGCCCAGAGAAGCAACTCAACTTCTCCCTGCTATTTCACCTATAGTTACCAGCTCTCCAAAATATAACGGTATATTACTTTTTCTGAATATGGGCATTTTTGCATAATGGCTACAAGTTCACCAAGATACTCGCCTATCTTGTGGAAATTGAACATCTTGCCTTGATGATCTGGGTGTCCTTGGTTATGGGATAAGATAAATGGCAATGAAACAGGATGACTGAAGCACATAAAGCAATGGTGGTAGTAACACCCTGTGGCTGAAGTCAAGTCCATTATGCAATTTATCCAAATCTGGATGTTTCCCCCACCCATCAGACACTTCTCAGTCAGGATGTAACTTCAAGAGTTCCACTTCACCAAATGGGTTTTTTCAGTATGAACGTTCACATGAGCTGTGTCTGTCAGTCTCCACAAAAGCAGTTGTGTATCTTAGAATCAGAATCTTGAGTGAACTGGTTTTGTTCTTGGCTGATGTTTTTGGGTTGTACCTGATGATTCTGTCACACAAACTAAGAGTATTCCTTTGATATCTGGCAGACTGCTCTGTCTGAAATACTAATCATTTTTGGACTTACTGAAATTCCTCAAGGGTTTCTACTCTTCGTGTAACACTTAAAATAATCAATTCTTATTCAGCTGTACTTCTCCGCTGTACTTGAATTGCTGCCTCTACAAATAAATAATACCATCATTAGCACCTGGTACATAACACAGTATTTATGGGAATATGGTGCTTTTAGTTAAACACCTGCCACTTTTCAATACAGTGGCTCCTCCTCCCCAAGCTGGGTATATTGGGATTTTCCATGTGGTTTATTACAGCTATCAAAGGAGCAGATCCTATCATTTTGGCTTTTAATTCTAAGCGAAGAACTAACTTCACTCAACTAGTGGGCAAATTTCAAGATCATGATTGTGCTGATGATGACTATCAAATTTCATGCCAGGTATTACTGTATTTCTGTTGTGTTCACCAAGTCCACAAACAAGCTGAAGTAGTTTTGGTCACCAAGCTAGCAATGAAAGAGAACAGGTTTATCTAATTATCCGGCTTTGGGATTCATAAACAGTTGAAACTGCCAATAATACCACCTACAACAGACCAATCCAAGTCAAACATTTTTGGGGGCACAGTGGGCCTGTAACAAACAAAGTTAAAAGCAAAAGGTTATAATATGGTTAGTAATCAAATGGGGGGAGGGTGAAATAAAAGAACTATTCTGACAATAAGTATGAATGGTGTCAGAAGAGTTCATTACCAAATTTACCAGTTTCTTCTTTTATTTCACCCTCCCCTCAAACATCCCAGTGTGAAGCAAATTTTGTAAGGAGGAAATGTCATGCAAGCCACTGTTTGTCTAACACTTGAAGGGAAGCTGGGTTTGACACTGTCAAGGTTGCATCTTCCTGAAACATTAGTCTTCAAATAGATCTACTTACAATTTCAAAATCTACAAAAAAAACCATGTTAAATGTTACTTCCTACAGTGTTTTAAAACTTGTTTTCTATTCGATACCATGGAAAAGCAAACAGCACACTTTTTAAGAATTCCCATTGTATGCTATTTTAAAAATTCCCTTCAGAGCTGTAACCAAAGCAGATAACTTTAGCAACAAAATAAAGTTATGTAAGCAACTGGGCTTCACCCTCAGCTATAGCTTATATATTTTAGATTAATATCCCCAAATAGTCCTAACACTGGGGGCGGGGGAGGCCAAATGTTCGGGTGTTTGTTTTTAAATGTTACCACTGTAAAACCAAAACAATCCAAGAGCCACCTATTGATGGTTAGGATTAATAATGCAGTTCAGCAACAATTACATGCAGCACAACCTAATAATATTTAGAACTAGAAGAATGTAGGTTCTTCTTTTTTTAAAAGCACACAAGTTCCAAGGGTCTTTCCAGCCCTTGCTAATGATTAGTTAACAGCATTAAAAAAAAGGTCAGGCTACATCCAGATATGGTCAAATATGTCCAGTCTGATGGGTTAGGAATGTGCCCTGTCACTTTAGGTTGCACCAAGTCATGTGTTTTCTTCTAAAAGAGCGTAGCTAAGAAGGTCTCTCCTGTTACATTTAGCCTCCTTCACCAGCGTCATCCTTGGAACCTAAAATGGAGATCAGAAATCTCCCTGCAAGGGGAGGGAGATCAGGATCTTCATCCATTAGTTTCACAGAAAGGCAGCTGCACTGCACTAAAACAACCATGCTATCATCGATGACCAACTTCCTCCTTGCATCCCCAACACGGACTACGTGAAGTGTGTCATATTTTCCCTTGCAAGGCGCGGATGTGTCTGGAAATCCGGAAAAAAAACACTGAAGGGTGGAGTCACTCTGCGCCACCACCAGCTGGCAAGAAGAGAGAGGCCTTAATGCGGGTCGCACAAGCCGGTTAGCAAAGTGGATCCCCACCCGTGGGCAGGATTCCTAAATGCAGGGGGGTCAGACTAGAGGGCCCTCGGGACCCCTCCCAACTCTACCTCTGCCTTGTTTTACAGAACTGCAAACTGAGCTACACGAGCCCACCCTCCCTCGCGCAAAAAAAAAAAAAAAAGAGAAGTGTTTTTACTCCGGAGTCCCAACAGTTCCTCTGCGTTCTCAGTCCCGCGAACGCCACGGGCTCGCAGTTCGCGTCCCTCCCTTTAAGCCGCCGCGGGCGTCACGCGCTCCGCCTCCCCCTCCCCCCCCCCGCGCGTGGAAAAAAAAATGGGGAGCGAGAACTTTCCCTGGCAGAAGCAGCGGCGGCTGTGGGGGGAGGGGAGGTCCCTGTCAAAACAGTCGACGCCCTTCGAGGGAGGAAGAAAAGACGCTTCGCTGAACAGCTGCTCGACGCGGGCGGGGGGGAGGGGGGCGTGTATTTGAAAAGAGGAAGGCAACCGCCGCGACCGCACGGAAAGGGACTCTCCCCCCCCCCCCACATCCCTGTCAAGCCGAAGAGCCACGGACGCCGACGCCGCCGCCTCCTCCTCCTCCTCAGCCAGCTTGGTCCTCCGCCAAGCCCCACACAAGAATGCAACGCGGTCACATGACCTCCGGCGGACGTGCGGCTCCCTTCCCTCTCCAGGGACACCTCGCGCCATCTTGGACTGACGCAGTTACAGCTGCCGACGAAGCGCCGCCGAGCAGCGGACCTTCCTCCGAGCCCCGACGCCGCCGTTGCCACCACCCCGGCTCGGTCGAGGGGACGCGGGCGGTCGCGGTCGCCCGACCCCCGCTGCCCTTCCGCCCCCTCGGCCCCGCCGTCCCTAGCGCCTCTCCGGAGAAGCCTCTGCCCCCTCTCCTCACCCACCGCGGCTGGTATCATGGCGCCCGTTTTCTCCCTTTGCACCAGCCACCCCCGACAGCTCCCCGAGCCCTGCCCAGCAGCTGCGTCTGCCCCTGCTGCAGGATGATGTCAGCGCCTGCCAATCGGAGCGCGCCTCCGCGGCCCGTCCGCAGAGCTGATTGGCTGCGCGGGCCGCCGCCGCTCCCCACCCTCCCCCCCGCCTCCTCCTGACTCAGTGCGCTCTCCGCGGTTCGCTGCGGAGAAACGGCCAAAGACAGGAAGGGGGAGGGGAGGGAAGAAGGGCAGAGGGAGGAGGAGGAGGAGGAGGGAGGAGAACAACCACCTCGCGGCGCGACAATCACCAACCGCCCCGAGACGGCAGTCGCCATTTCGTATTACAACAGGCGGAACCCCCAAGCGTCCTAGAAAGGGAGAGAGAGAGAGAGAGAGAAATAGATAGACATCGGGATTAGACAAGGGGGGTGATAATAATAATAATAATAAACAATAAGCACATCCACACACTCCACCATGGTCACAAGACATTTAATCGCCCTCCCTTTCTCACCCCTCTGTGCCCCATGGCAGCCGCCTTCTGTGGGGTCCAGTCGGGCAGCCAGACAAGTGCCATTCCCACCTCAGCTGCTTCTTCCTCCTACCGGGAGCGAGCTCCTCTTAGCTAAGCCTGTTCCTAACTCCCTCCTTCTGCCACTCGATGGTCTCGGCTCCATCAAGGCAGGGCAAGAGCTGCCAGCCCGGCTTTTATCTGGTGCCCCGAGCTTGCGCACTGAAGGAGGCTCACTCAGCCCCTGGTGGGCGGCGAGCGAAAACCCCAGCCTGCCTGCCTGCCTTCCCCTCCCTCGCTCGGCTCCCGCCGGAGGGGCTGCGAGCAGGCGGGCCGGGAAGCGGGCTCCGTGCGCGGGCAGAAGTCGAAGCCGGCGGGTGGCGGGGAAGGAAGGCGCTCGGCACGGACGGGGAGGCCGCCCTAGCTGGTTGCCGCGAGCAAAATGGGGGACGGGACGGGGACGAGTTGCCCTCTGACTCTTCTCTCGGCGACAGGTGTCCCGAGATTTCAGGGCCATTTCCTCCGCTGCAGTAATCGTTTGGAGGAAGCGGATCCGACCCTTCGCTCGCACCTGTCCGAAAACGAGAAAAAGAATCCCTCCGGTGAAAGGCTCGTGCTGTCGGACGCCACGAGTCGCAGCTGCCCGAGACCAGCCTCTCCGCGGCCGCCGAGCTGCTGCAGCCCGGAACCCTTGGCCTAGAAAACAAACGCAGTCGAGCGCGGCTTCCTCCCTGGCCGCCCAAACGCTCAAGGGACACGTTTCTGCCAGCTGCTGAAAAGGACTGGTTTTCACGTCTGAAGTCCAATGTACGGCTTATGCACAAACCCAGAGCCATGCCAGTGGTCCCGAGATGACACTTTGCACGTTGCTCACCGAGGCCCCGGGAACGAAACCAGTTTGTTTTGTAGATCCTGAACTCTTAAAACATACATAGACGGTCGGGGCTGCGACCCGTCAGTCTTCCTTAGGCAATCCTTAAGGCAACTTCCTCCTTTCCCTCACCGCCTGTCACAGCTGAAAGCCTTGCCAGGCCGCCCTGAATACGAACCCAAACGACTCCCCCTGCCCCCGTCCCACCCCCGACCCTCCTTTCCTCCCTGCGCGCTGCCCCACTCGCGCTCCCGCCGCCTCGCTTTTATTAAGGAAACACACACACACACATTGCAAAAATGGACCCGGCGGCGGGTGGGTGTCGTCGGGCGGGGGGCGTCTTGCGCTGCCGGGCACCAACGGAACTCCAGCCCACAAGCAAAATGGCGGCTGTTTGGCTTCGCCCTGGTAACCCTGCCCCTGCCAGGCGGGACGGGTGAACCCCGTGCAGCGGGAGGAAGGGGGGGGGGAGTGAGGCGACGCCATTTTCCCAGAGAGAGAGAGAGGCAGTGACATAGGAGGGAGCGTAGGCGGCTGCGAGGAGGGAGACGGGAGCAGGAGCAGCAGCGGCGGCCGCGGCAGCAGCAGTGGCAGTTAGGGGGTTTGTGCAGAGGTCCTGAGGCGAAGGCGCTTCTCCCTCGGCCGCCGCGGGACTCTGGTGCAGCCCAGCCGCCTTCCTCGGGGTTCCCTGCTGCCAGCCAGCCTCTCCCCACCCCCAGCTCCCCACAGGCGGCTGAGGGGCTCCGTCCTGCCCAGGCGAGGGACATCCGCAGTGGGACTCTTGCATTGTTTTGGTTGGGGTAAGAGAGGGGCTCGGTGAAGGGGGTGCTGCTTGCCTGGCCTGTGACCATTACAGGTGAGTCTGCCATTATTATCCTTATTTATTGTGGTTGTCAATGCCCCGTGATGGGAGCCTGAGGGGGAAAGGCGGCAAGGGGGGGGGGGGAGAGACCTTTCAAAAAGAAAGGCTAAAAAGTGGCGGCGCATCTCGTTTCCTCTGGGGGGGTGGGTGTGTATATATATATATCTACATATACGCGTGTATTATATTCATTCTGGATTGTGGCTCTTCTTTTCACTCCGTATGCTCCGGTGGGGGTGGACTGGCTTAAAAGGGAGAGGGAGTCGCTCTATCTTGCGAATATGGCGCGTTATTGTAACTGGCGGAGCTGATGGGTGGTGTGTTGTGTGTGTGTGTGTTTGGGGTGGGGGCCCCCGCTATGCCAGCCTCCTGCTAGAAATAAATCTCCCAGAGGTCGCTTAATGCGATGAAAGCGTGCTTTTTTTTGCTTGTGTTGTCTCTCGCTTTAAAGAACAGGCGCGGGGTTGTGTTTTTTGGGGGCAAATATTTATGTTATTGGGAGCCGAGGTAAGACGAATTCGGGCGCTATGTCCTTGTTCAACCCACCCGCCCCCCACCGCCGCTGTTATTTGTTGTGTTTTGTGGTACTAATAGGGCTCATTACGGGCCTAATCTTCCTTTCCATACACACACACACACACACACATATATACACATATACACCTCTCTCATTTTATCTTCCATCTTCTCGTTTCCCCGATCCGTGTGTAGTAGGCGAACGGCGAACAGTTCCGAAGACTTTGAGGAGCAATTGAAAAGGGGGTGGGGTGGGGTGGCAGGTGGGGATTTACCCCGGGGACCCCCTTTTCAAAAGCTGGTTGCATAAGGCTCTATTTTGCCCTCATCTTTGTGTTACCCTCCGTGCCTCTTGCCCAGGGCTGGCGTACCGGGAACGACACATAGGGAACCTCTTTCTTGAAAGGAGTTGGTGGCATAGACCCTCCTGCTGCAGACATGGGGGAGGAGAAACAAACGGTCCACTGTGTAGTACTAAATAGGGTAGAAGAAACATAATATAGTCCAATTAGAAAGGTCCCGTCCTTCTCAGCACTCAATCATCGAGGAATGCGCGGTGATTAAAAGCCTAGTTAGTGGTTTTCAAATGATGTAGACAACTCTCCGAAATGCTACTCTTAGAGTAAACCATATGAATTTAGGGCTGTTTTCCTCCTCCGTATATTTAGATTACCTTTAAAGAGATTAATAGTGGAACACTTCCCCCCCCCCCCCCCGTTTAAAAGCATATCTAAAAGAAATCACAGCAACGCCGGGAAACCTAGGTGACCCACAGAGGAGGTTTGATGACACACGCTATACTTTTAAAGTTACTTTCCATAAAAGTGGAGTAAAAACTGTAATTTCCCTCTTTTGTCCTTTAGAGATTCTAAAAATGGCGGCCTCAGGCTGATGTTGTGGTAATCTAATCAGCTCGGGTCCTCCACACCCCATGCAGTGCATTTGTCTGCAGCACATTTATAGGCTTAATATGCTTAAATGAAAAAAAGACTGCCGTCTTTAAGTCATGAACGAAACGTATCTCGTCTTTACTACGATTAAAATGCTGGGTTCCAGCTGATTAATTTTATTGGTTATTTGTGTGAAAGGCACAAATCAACGAGACCAGTCTTCCTAGAGGAGGGGATTGATGACGGACTGGTGTAGCTGCTGTGGTCTGTGTGTGTATGTTTGAAGTGAGTTCATATGCATGCCATATTAATCTTTTTACTTTTGTTTTTAAAATGGTGGACAAGTTCCTCTTGGCCTCTTAATCTAGATTTGTGCTGTAATGTCTAATGCTGGCATGCAACCAGCATTACAATGAGAACATGAAAATAATTTTTATCATGGCACTTCATTTGAGACTGTGATAGCACTATCAAGCCAAATAATTTCTAATCTATTAATAATCTGTTGCCGCTGGACAGATTTTTCCTGTGTTTCTCCCTCCCCCAAGGAATTATACAGACAGATTTAAAACTCCCCCTTCTTCGAGGGGTGGGTGTGTTAAAGGTTACATGTCTTAAATGTGACTTTTCTACATGATTTTTTTGTTATACATTACATGTGAAATGCATATTTCACTGTGAAAAGGGATTGTGCTAATTGCCACTGACAAATGAATAGTGATGATGCATTTAAAATACAGTAACTATTGTGCTGTTAAGCCTTCTCCTTTATCTTCCCTCCTCCCCTGCCCCCCTTCCGGGTCTGTTGAATACAGTTGAGAGCAACATGCTTATCTAAAAGTATATGAAAGTTTCACTTAATTATATTTTTAATATTTTTGCAGTTGACTTGAGAGTCAAGTTGCAACTTTAATGTGTTTGTGTAACCTTCTGCAAAATATTATTTAGCAGTGGATTTTCCCTTCAACCCTAGCAACATTAATTTACATACTTGACTGTCTTGCATAGTTAATAACCTGCTTCTTAGACGTGTAAATGGGGACAAAGTATGCATTACAGGGCTATTCATGTATGCCGTCAGTATGTTGTGAGGTCACGAACATGTTGGTTTACACATGGTTTAATGTATGGGACTACAATCCTTTATCCATTTAGCAGGGAGTAAGCACCATTGAACTTAATGGGACTTGCAGCTGAGTAAATGTGCATAGGCATATCTAGTCAAAACGATTGTCACTTTAATGATTTTAATATTTTTCATACTGTATATACAGTCTTGTGAACCTGGAAAAAGTTGATCCTTGATTATAAACAATTTTGTTTAGGTGTTCATCTTCTCGCTTGAATTATAAATTGAATTTTGTGTGCTGAAAAATCAAGGGTGGCATCTAACTAAGTTAGAGTAGAACTTAAATCCATTGATTTAAATGGGTATACTCTGACTATAGAATAGTTAGTTGGATGCCATCCAGATGGTTTGGTTTTATTTAGTACTTATGATGACAATATTTTGTATCTCCAAAATGGGATTCCAAGAAAACAGAATATTATGTTAATTCAAAACCCACCATTAAAAGAGAATTGAAGCCATTTTAAGGCCTTTGTTCTATGTTGTCTGTAATGTGGAACTGCTAGTAATGTTGCATTCCACTAGTGGGTTCTGAACTGTACGTATCCTTATTCTAAGTTTTATTTTGTTCATTGAGATTTTTAAAGAAGAAGGCTCACCTGGTTTAGTGGAGCCACAGTTCTAGCTTCCTGGCTGTCATTTACTGGGCAGGGGCAAGGCAGTGAGCAGACTGCCATGGTGCACTGGCAGAGCCAACTCAGTGATTCTAGTAGTGTTTGATGCAGAATCTCTTTGCAGCTCTACCTCATCAAGAAAGGCAGTTCTGCACCCAGCAGAATTTAGGATTGTAGCCTAAATGATTTTGTACTGCAGATTCATTTGTTAGAATCAAAAAGTGAGCTTCAGTGGGTCACAAATCTGGAACACAACTCGTATATTTCATCCAGCGAACCATAGTGTACCTTTTGGTACGCTGAGAGTCACAGTAATAGGACTTAATAAAGTGTTACATGGCTTAAATTATTTTTTCCATATGTGGAAATCTTATGCATGTTTATTCAGATACAAGTCCAATGGTGGACAGCATAGTAGTGTGTCAGTGCTTACTTGACCTCCTGGTAGCAGAGTCACGTCTGCTTACCTGAAGCAAGACTGGGAGGGATGATTTGGCTGGGAGGTCAGCGCTGTGCAGATACACAGGTAGAAGAACCACGTTGGCTCCCCTGCCTTGTTTGCACCATGCTGACTTCCCCACCACCTCACCTCTCCCACTCTTGCTTTTGGTAAGTAGCAAATCAGTGATCCAGAGGTCTGGTTATTACATTTTTCAGGAGTTACATTCTTCCTTTAAAAGTGCAGCAAGGTCTTGATCTGAGCTTCTGTTAAATAAACTTTGGTACCATAAGTGAGATGAGCCTTGGTTGAATTCTGAAACTTCTTTTCAGAAAACTTGTTTTTGTAAATTGCTGAGTTATGGAGCACTATAAAATAGAATAAATAGAGCTAACCTAAAATTTGTTGGCATATTTTCTCTACAAGGAGGACAAATTCTTGTACAGCAGCTAAGTAAACATATGGGGCTCCATTCTTCTCATAGAAGGAGCTTCTAGTTTACAGAAGAAATCTTCTGTATGAGCATATCAGAAGCACTGAATCCAACATATGACTATAAGAAGTCCACTGTGTGCTGTTCGTCTTAAGCCTTTGACCAAGACAATGTCTCAAATAAAAATTCAATGTAATCTGTAGTACAGTTGATCCAAAATAAGTTGGTTTATTATTTCTGTTAAGAATTAAAATATTCTCTGAAGTACACTGAGTGACATCCGTTTGTGTCAGCCTGCTTGTGCCAACAGGGCTCCCCCTATCTGTCTCCACTGTTGCTTCCCGAGAGCCCCCCAAATCTGCTGTAGGGGATTGGAGGATTCTCTGAAACAAACTGGGGTGTGGTTGGGTTGGGTTGCAGGGGTGAGGAGAGGAAGGGGAAGTTCTGTTGCTTTTGCTGGCACAGCTGGACATAGTCTCCTGAGTCTGTAGCTCAAATTTTCATTAGTCTGTGATGTAATGGAAGCCTTCCCACACCCCCGTGCTTTGTAACCTGTAAAAAAATACAATCGTATTTTATCTCTTTAAAAGAGTGAATATTCAGATTTTTGTTTTACTTAATTTTAAAAATGCCTGGCACCATCTTTATCTGTTTTTAGATGGCAGACAAACCCCCTCCCGTGAGCTTTTGGACCTTAAGTTGAAGAGTTTCAAGTGCTTCTCATCTCTTAGTGGGGCTGGTTCTGTGAAGCCATTGTCTTGTAGGTTTTTACTGGTTTGTCATCACTCTTTTTAGTGTTTATACTTTCTTGTAAGTCACTTTGGGTCTCTTTTGTGAGTAAAGCAACTAATTAATATAAAAAATAATAGAATTAATCTTGTGTACATGTTTTGTATCAGGGCTTAACATCTAATAAGGTTCAAAGCTTGTGGCTCAAATTTTTTTTGGTGAAGTTTCCAAATCATATCCTGAAATATTATCTTAAAAGGAGCAGCATCTTGGACTGAAGGTGGGGAAAGTAGTGGTGCTTTCTTCTCACTTATTTAAATGGTGCAGTGCATTTCCTTTTCATTTGAATTGCAATGTAATAATGGAAAGCTTTAGCAGGAATGCAGTGAACATGACACTAAGCCAAAGATTAGCTTCAAATGCACATTTGGAACTCCAATTTAATTTAGACCGTGATATACAAAAGAGTATATTTTGATTCGCTAGGGACGCAGGTGGCGCTGTGGGTTAAAGCCTCAGCACCTAGGACTTGCCGATCGAAAGGTCGGCGGTTCGAATCCCTGCGGCAGGGTGCGCTCCCGCTGCTCGGTCCCAGCGCCTGCCAACCTAGCAGTTCGAAAGCACCTCCGGGTGCAAGTAGATAAATAGGGACCGCTTACCAGCGGGAAGGTAAACGGCGTTTCCGTGTGCGGCTCTGGCTCGCCAGAGCAGCGATGTCACGCTGGCCACGTGACCTGGAAGTGTCTCCGGACAGCGCTGGCCCCTGGCCTCTTAAGTGAGATGGGCGCACAACCCCAGAGTCTGTCAAGACTGGCCCGTACGGGCAGGGGTACCTTTACCTTTACCTTTATATTTTGATTCACCAGTTACAATTCCAACATTTTCAGATTTCTTTGTTGTTGTTTTTTACTTATTTATTACATTTACAGTATATACCACGTTCCCCTCCAAGAAGCTCAAGGTGGCAGACGTGGTTCTTCTCTCCTCATTTTATCTTAACAACCCCTTGAGGTAGGTTAGACTGAGAGGCAGTGAGTGGCCTAATGGTCCAGTAAGCTTCATGGCTGAGTGAAACCAGACATTCTATAATCTTTGAAATATGCCTTATTTGACACTGAAAAGAAACCACCTATTCTTCTACTGTTTATTGAATTTAAATATAAGGAGAAGTTGGTTATTGGGGGGTGTTGCATGCATGCTTTATAGTTGAAAGTAATAAACTGCATTATATTTGTGGGATGATTTCAGCTTTCTCATGAGTAGAATTCTATTATTGGAATACTCGCACTGGAGGAAGAGAGGCAATATTTACTAATTCCTCCTTCCTGCAGTTCTCCTTGACCCCTGAAAAGCTGCTCTAAAAGTTTGATGATTCTCCCCCTTCCCTCTTTCCAGCAGGAAATCCCTTTGATTTCAGTCCTGTCTGTGAATGGAAGGAACACTGAATCCAATCTGATGTCTTTTAAATGTTTTAAACTACAATAATAGAATACCATTTTTCAGCATCACCTCCTTCGCAATGCATTGATGCAAGACTATAGGAGTGCAGCCTTCTGGGCAGTGTTAGAAACTCAAATATATAAGCTAATCACTAAATGGCACCTTAAACCCAGGTTATGATCACCACAATGGAATGTCTAGGCACCCCCCGGAGGGAGATGATGATGATGATGATGATTATTATTATTATTGATTTCATTTCTATACCACTTTATATTTTAAATTAAAAAATCCCAAAGTGGTTTACAGCACATTAAAACATCAAATCAAACAATCCAGAATACAAATTCAAGCTTCAGGGGAAATATTTCAGATCCTTCTCCAAGTGACATTTTGTTTTCCACATATTTATTTACAGACTTAATGTATATAGCTGCCCCATAGTACTGTAGGAAGCCAGTGCGGTTAGAGTGTCAGATTTGGACCTGGGAGATCAGGGTTCAAATCCCCACTCCTACCAGTTTAAGAAAGCTGGAGAGACAGCCAGATGGAGATGTCAGTCACCAACCTGCCATCCAGAGATCTCCAAGTGGTCGCAGTTGGACCTGCGCCAGTAGCAAAATGCGCCTGGCTAATTTCTAACACTGCTTCTGGAGTAGTGCATATTTTTTAAATAAAGAGAAAAATATCTTCTCATCATGTTATTTCCAATGAAATAACCATTAGTAGCCACCACCACAGTCAAGTTGCAGCACATATATTCCTTTCAATGTAGCATTCTGTTTCAGCGGTTAAAGAAAAGAGACCACAGACTAGAAAGCTTATGGCAACTGATCATAGAACTATTTTCTCATATGTTTTGGGAGAAGGTTTAATTATTGTTTATTATTCTACCCAGTTCAGGAGTAAAAACTAGGAAAATATCTAAGATTGCAATCTTAACTACACATGCTAGGGAGTAAGCTCAATTGAACACAGTGGAGCTTACTTCTGGATAAACACAGAGAGGCTTGTGCTATAGTTTCTGCTGTCTTTTGAGAAGGTGCTAATTTTGTCAGGGCCTGCACAAGACATTTTGCTGCTTGAGGCAGAGCAGCAACCCCTCTCCTCAAAAAAAAATAAAAATATTATGGTGCATAATATCCAAGGTCAAACAAGTTACTCTGGCAGTAAAAATGCAGCAATAATAAAATAATTTTAAAAATTGCTGCCCTTTCAAAACAGCCCAGATCAGCAGCCTAAGCATTGCTAACTCTTAGAAACATTAAGTTCATTTCATTGTTATCCCATCCTTCCATGGGGCAAAGTGTGGCATTAACGTCCCCCATTATCCTCCTTCATAATAACCGTAGGAGGTAGGTTAGAGAGAATGAACAGAGATCCCAGATTTCCCTGATTTAGTCCACCAATCTGACCACTACACCACACTGCCTTTTTAATATCAGGACTTTATAACACAAAATTATTTCACTTGATATGAAAGGACACAAGTTAATCCACATATTAAAAGTACAGTAGTACCTCCGGTTACATAACCCTCTGGTTACGTAAACTCCAGCATGCAAAAGCGGCAAACCCGGAAGTATTTGACCAGGTTTCGCCATGCATGCGCAGAAGCGGTCCTCAGGTTGCGGAAACCTCGGGATCCGACCAGACCTCTGGAACAGATCCTGTCTGCAACCAGAGGTACCACTGTATTGGCTTTATTATTTTCCAATTAATGTGTTCCACTACCACCACACACCCTGTCATAAATTTTCCTTACCTAAATGACCACTTGATTCATGTTTGTCTTCCCTACCATAGCTAGAGAAGGGGGGGGGGGGAATCCAGGACCACATTATTATGTACTAGATTTACAGTATATCCCACCCTTCTTCCAGTGAACTAAAGTTGATGTATATTATTTTCCCTCCCCTTCACTGATATATCTCCACAACAACCCTCTAAAGTAGTTCTAGTTACAGGTAGGTAGCCGTGTTGGTCTGCCGTAGTCGAAACAAAAACAAAAAATTCCTTCCAGTAGCACCTTAGAGACCAACTAAGTTTGTTATTGGTATGCACGCTTCTTCAGATACCTCTAAAGTAGGTTAGGCTGAGTGATAACTTAAAAAAGAAGTAAGTGTCAAGTTCCAGACTGTATGGGAGGGACCCACAACTTAAAACGGGGACTTCAGTCTCACCTCATACCCAGGAATGCACATGGTGCTAGGGAGAGTAGAGGTACTTCTGCTTCCTTCTGATGTTTTCTTCCTCCTCCTGCTGTTCCCTCTCTTCTACAAAACTGGCAGGAGGAGGAAAAGCAGTGCACAGGAAAGTGATGATGATGGCAGAGTTCACAGGATCCCAACCAGTCTTCCACTTGTAAAGCTGCCCCCTATTGTGCCACCTGAGTGGCTTGCTTCAATGTGCCTCATTATAGAGTTGGCTCTAATTTTTGTACCATCACAGTACATGGGATGCTAACAGAGTAAGAAACAAAAAGTTAAGCCTCTGTACTGAGGAACTTACAATTTAAAATTTTAGATTTGGGCTGCTAGGGGATGAAGATTGGAAAAGAGATTAATCAAAAGAATATGTGCCTAGTTAAGTTAGACTTCACTTTAGTGAGGAGTATACCCAGCAATAATTTCATGGAAAAATTGGTTTTCCCAATTAAAACAGCTCCATACATTAATTATTCAGAATTTTAAAAGGTGGCATTATGAATGTATTTGTATCAGTACTTTCCATTGTGCAAGCAATACTTGGAAGTTGTAGATTTCCTGGCCTGGGCCTTGGTCACCTTAAATGCGGAGAGATTGACTGTTACAGTTCTTAGGAGTTTGTTTGCTTCCAAATCTCAAACTAGATTAGTCTTTGTTCCTGGATCTGAATTTCCAGGGTACAGGGGAGGCTTTAAAGTGGGTTCAAACTTCATTTTAAAAAATGGAAACAGAATGATGCAGATTAAATTTATTTTGTGTTGCTCTCCCCCCCTTAAGAATTACTGTTTCCAAAAAAAGGCACCTAAAAAAAGAAAAAATAGCAGGACTGGAATGGAGACTGCTACAAAGAATGGACTGGGAGGAGGGGAAAGCCATAGAAAAGTGAGTTAGGTAAAAGGGACAGGGAAGCCTTTCCCACTGGCCTCCAGTAGTTCTACATCGCTTGATATTCAGATTTAAAGATACAAACATGCATTCAGTGCATCTAATACCTACTAACCATCTTCTTCTTCATCATCTTCTTTTACTTCCAAATGAAAGTTAGAATTCTAAGGATGTCAAATTCTACCTTGCAAGGTAAGCAGATATGAAGTAGGCTATATACACCCTAAACTGGACTGCTCTGGCAGGTCCTCCACCTTTCTGCTTTGAAAACAAATGCTTGTTATTTCTAAACTTAGACAGCTGTTACTGCTTTAAATACCCTGTGTTCTAGAAGTAGAATAGAGCTTAATTGTAGGGAGGTACTATAGGTGCTTTAACTATTTGGAAAAAGTGATTTTTCTTTGTATTTTGATTGCTCCGTGGAACCCACAGACTTGTGAAGGCCAGATAGAACTACATTTTTCCGAATGTCAGCAGACATATTCTAACTCTTTATAGGTTGACATAAAAAGCTGAGTAGGGTATGCTGTAGAGTCCCATTACTTTAGTCAGAGTCATTGGCTCTTCTTGCAGTACATGCTAACAATTACAATATGCTTTTAAAAAATAATAATTAAAGAATATGCCTGTTTCTTCTCCATCTCTCCACTTCCCTTCCCTTCCTTGTTTCCTTTATTCTGTTCTAGAAAGGGGCTAGAGACTATGTAGGAGCCAACATTTTCTTTAGATAGAACTGTTTGCAAAGCACAATTCTATTCAGGTGCGGGAGGGCATGCTGAGCATTGTCTATTACAGTCACTTTGAGCTAAGTAAAGATAGATATGGATATAGGTGTGGGAAATCGACTGAAGGAGCCAACCATCTGGCTTAAAATACTGGTCCAGGCTCTTACTGTACACTACCATAACACCTTGCAACGTAAGATGGGGGTCTCCAGGTGTTGTTGAACTACACTTCCCATTATTTCTGGTCAGTGGGTGTGCTGATGAGGGCTGATGGGGGTTGGGAGACCAAGAGCATCTGGAGTGCCATAGGTTCCTAACCCTTGACCTAAGGAAACTGCTGGCCTGAATTGCTGTACTAAAGCAATACTACTGCAGATTGCTAGATAACATTATTGCAGCTTCCAGCCCACCTGAGTCTTGCTGATATGAGGAGCCAGTAGATTCTTATCTGACCTCATAAAGCTGCTGACCTTGGTCTGATTCTTCAATTAGAGATTGTAGGCTGATTCTCTGCTGAAACACCTGCCTGCCTCTAGACTCCTAGCCCTAACATTTGGCTATAGTGTGAACTTGAGATTTTAGTATCTTATACCAAAACCACAACAGAAGTATCAAAAAAGCAAAGCAGAAGAGAATTGTATAACTGTTACCCTGAAATGTCATCAAAGCAGCCTTAAGTCTGGCACTATATGAGGTAATAAAACAAATTTGCAAAATAAACAGGATTCCTGTTTAACAGATGTGAGAAATTGAGAATAAGACTATAAATAAATTACCCATGATCCATCATTTTAATATTTTTGAATTAATAATTAATATTTTGTGAAGGAAAAAGTTGAAAATAAAGTGTATACTTTTATGCAAATATTTTTATTTCATCATTTGAAGTTCTCAAAGGAAGATCAAGAACATCCAGTGGATGGCTCCAGATCAGGATAAATACTGCAGGTTCTGTAAATAAGTTGCACTCTGTTTCTAAAGCTTTTGTTCTTTACTGAGTGCAATCAAGTTCATTTATGTTGTGTAGGAGTCAATAGGTGAGATCCAACTAAACTACACATGTAGTAGATCTGTTTAAATCAATGGATTTTACTCAAGTTCATTTGTTTCAATGAGTCTGCATTGAGAATGGTGTAGCTGGATACCACCCAACAAGGGTTTCAGATTCTCTCTTCATCAGCACAACTGTTCAATGAAGAGGATAAGATTGCATTTAAAGATAATATAATGGGATTTATACAGTTGCCCATAGTTCTCATTTTTGAATTCAGGGATTTCAGAATAGTGTGTTTTGTTTTAGGAAACTGTGTTGCTTTGGAAATTTATCCCTGGGTTTAGCAATGGTGGACAAGCATCCCCAGATGAATGCTGCAGTTCATATTCACAGGGGAGTGCTGGTGTGCCCTATCCTGAAGCTTTCCTTGTTTGAAAACATGGCTTCACATGCAGTTCATATTCACAGGGGAGTGCTGGTGTGCACTCTCCTGAAGCTTTCCTTGTTTGAAAACATGGTTTCACATGATATCCAAACTAGGAAGAGACTGTTGTTTAAGTGCTACTGCCAACCAGGATATTCCTTCCTGAAGACTTCACAGCCTAAACAGACAAGATATAAGGGGGTGGATTAGGTAGAATATAAGAATAGTGGAAATTAAGAGAAGGGGAAAGAGCTAACCTGGAAGGTGAAAGCAGCTTGATAAAGAAGTCCTAATCTGTTCCGCTCTCTATCCTCCATTTCCCTTTTCAAATTGCTGTGGAGAGTCTATGCATTCAAACATATAATCTTGACCATGGTTTATGTTATCAGGAATGACCTGAGGCATTCCTCTGGCTCATGTTCCTTCTCGTCTCCACATAAGGAGAGTTAAAGCATCTGCATCATGCAACTTGGGGAACTATGATTTAACCAAAGTTAGTTTAAACAAAATAAAGGGTAAAACTGGTTTCAGATTCTTTTTGTGTTAACCAATTTAGGTTAAATCAAACCACAGTTGTCAAGAGATTGTACTGTTTTGCATTCAAGGGAGGAAATTGGGGCAAGAGAGTGTGCAAGTTAAGATTCCTGCAGTTCATTCCAAATCACCTACACCAGGCCATTTCCATTCCTCCAAACCATAGAGTTTGTATTCTTGCCGCATCCCACTTCACCGTATAATTTCAGATTAGTTGATATTTTCCTTTATTCCAACAGCACTTTGCCATTACATCTGAGCCAGCAATCCTTTGAGCGAGCCTTCTAAAGCATGATTGCAAACCATAGTTTGATTATTTTGGTTCTATTTTAGTTGAATAAACATCCAGTTACTTACTTTATGGGGACTCATTTAATAATCCCATTTGAGGACTGTTAGTGCAGGAAAATAGTTATGTTGATATTGTATGCAACTTTCCCGTAAATAATGAAGACAACTGGGTTTGTCGGCCAAGGGTGGTTCTTCTGTTTTTTCATTCAACATATTGTAGCATTTTGCTGGGTAAAGCTTAATTCAGCAAAGGTCAATCTGACTCGCAACCAAGTATGTCCTTTTGGGTTGGGATCTAGTGCTAAAAGTGAGCTTTTATAAAATACTTTCTGAGTATCCAGAACAATTAACATACACTATCTCAGTAATCACAAATGTTCTATAATGTAGGCAGCCATCACAGTTGGGGGCTTGGGAGATAGTAGTTTGCTGTAGGCCATCTTGTGAGTTTGTGCGTGAAGTAAAATTTAATCTAGAAACATCCAGGTTTGTAACTCAAACTCTTAGCCATTGTACTATCTATACTAGCTACTTCATAGATATATAGGTGCTATTAATGGAGTGGGCTCAATGTTAGACAGTTTTGGAAATACATTGAGGCTAGGACAGAATAGGCTTGCATACCTGTACACTAGGGCTGGGCGATACACTGGTTTGAAGTCCATATCATTTTATCTGTTTAATAAGCTTTGACCTGGCGATATGTCGCAAATCATGGTGGGTGTGCTACACAAAAATCACAATGCGGGGAAAACCATGAAGCCAGCCAGTGCCTCCTCAGACATCACAATATTTCTGTGATATATCACAATGTTGAAAAACTGATATCGTCCAGCCCTACTGAATACTTGGAATACCATGTTTCAAGTGTGTTCTCCATTATGAAGTTTGAACCTACATGCAGTGAATATAGCTTGAAATTTTGGTACCTGAGACTTACCTTACTATCGCTATAGTCTGTTTTGATAATTGGATTTCTGTGTCCAGTGTTAACCATAGCTTTTGAAATATCACAGCGATATGAACTCCTAATGGTGTTAGGAGTAGAATTTCATGTTTATTTTTATGGCATACGAAGCTGTTGATTGCTACATCTAGGACAGTGCCTACTGA
Organism: Podarcis gaigeae; assembly: GCF_964106915.1. Taxonomy (NCBI): domain Eukaryota; kingdom Metazoa; phylum Chordata; class Lepidosauria; order Squamata; family Lacertidae; genus Podarcis; species Podarcis gaigeae. The sequence continues at coordinate 68,916,110 of NC_139686.1, read as the reverse complement.
AGATGTAATGAATATTGCATCTTCAGTATCTTCTTAGAGTAGAGGGCCATACCAGGTGGCACTGGCCTGTGGAAAGCTGTCACTGGAGATTCATTTGTATACTACAACATCTTTCTTCTCTTGCAAATCTTCCTTTTGCACTTTTCCTTCTCTCAACTAGGAAAATGGATAGGGTGTAAGACCTCATGCCAAAGTTATGTTTCTGGCATGGGATGAGGGAAAGATAGGAAACGGAGATTATCGGACTTTTGACTAACAGTGGCTCTGCAGCCACTTATTGCCTCCAGATGGCATAACTTTTTCATATTTGATGCCTCTCTCCTTCCTTCCATATCCTGCACTGCCTGATACAAAGAGGCCTGTGTCTGCTGCCTTGGCTCATTGCCTCATACCACCTCTATAGTACTGGTCCATCAGCAAATTTAGTTCCACACCCATGTTTTAGTATGGTGCTATGCTGTAAATATCGATATAATTCACTATTTCCTTGTTAAAAGTTTTTGAGGTGACTGTGGCTGAATTAAGAGATTAAAACAATGATTGTTACTAATGTAGTTAAGTGGGCTAGTTTTAACTTTTAGAGCTGTTTGACATTAACATCATGGTTATGAGATGCCTATTGCTTTCAGGTAATAAAGATGATTTACTACAGTTGGTTGAACAGCTTCATCCAGACAATAGTAATGAATGGATCAGCATCAAACTGGAAAGAGGTATCAAGTGGGATTCCACAGGGATCAGTTCTGAATGCAGTGCAGGTCGTCTTCATTAATGGCTTAGATGACTGAGTGGACCACAACTCTTAGCAAATAGGTTGGAAATATTTTAGAATATTCTACAATGGCCTTGATAAATTGAATAGCTTGCTAACGATAACATTTAGACTACACTTACATAATAATTGTATGTGGGATTTAATAATTGGGACTAACTGTTTCTCATGTTCCTGGGTTCATTTGATGTGGCTCAAAATTTGGTGTTCTAAAAGTCTTGGCAAGAAAAATTCAAACCCACCAACTTTTTATTTTCCTCTGGCTAGAGGTTCTGATGAACGCAGCTAGCCTATTGGCAGGGCTTTGTTGTTGTTTAAATTGAGTTCTGAAAAAATATTTGATGAATACTAAGAAAATTGTGTGTACTCTCACTACTACTGTCTTACAGTTTACCAATGGAGAAAAGTTCCCTGTCAAACTCCAGTGTAAACACATTGGTACATGAAGGCAGGATTTTTGAGGCCTGCAAGTCTGTGTTAACATAACTTGTTACATTTGATGTGTTAAACTTCGGTATTAGTTTTAGCAACACTGGGATGACAGGATCTCTGTGAATGTAATGACATTTCTTAGGAAGCTGTATATATAAAGATTCTGTTTTAAGTGACATCACTCAGCTTACTTTAAATATATATATCTTGGCCATCCTGTGTCTCTCTTGTAGATCTGTCTTGCAGTTAGCAACAGCCTTTTTTTAAGGATCTGTGAGGCTTTTGTATCCCCCACTACAAAAAAGTCAATATCTTCCAGTTAGCTTTATTGGTTGTTAAAAGTCATTACAGCCAAACAAGATCCTAGCCATAATTACAGTACCCTTACATTTCATATTGTGCACCATAAAAGAAAGAAAGAAACAAACAAAAAAGCACAGGCTTACATCTTTAGTGGAGTACTACAATTTTTTAAAAAAGCAGGGAGCCATTTAAAACATGAGCTTTAAAGCCAGAACAGTGTTGTAATAGATGCACGCTTCTGAAATAACTAGTGTCTCCTCCTCTTCAGATCAAGATTTTCTCTGCTTAGAAAACCAACCTTTTCTGCATTTTTTTTCTGGCAAGATGTGTCAGTTTCATTCCTGCTGAGGCAGTCAGAACAGATGGTAAGCAATGAAATAGTTCAGACACACAAGAGGTTTGCTTATCGAACCTATTCCATATATATTTTACAACTAGGGAAAGTTTCTAAGCTGGGAGATTGGGTACAGTGACTTAAAATTTGTAATTCCACACTTGTTTACAGCACCATTGGTTGAGCAATACCTTTCTCTGAGATTTGGTGAAATACTACTTGTGAATGGGTACCTTGCTTTACAAAAGGTCAAATTACAGAGGAGGAAAAGGTTACAGAAATAAAAACGCTAGACCCAAATGATATTCAACGTGCACAGGTTAATGTGCTACAGCTCTAGCTACCTTACTGAAGAGAACTGTAACAGATACTGTCTCTCGTGGCTAAATTTTTAAAAAGGGAGAACAACTATTTCAACAGCTCAAGTTGTAAAGGTTTAGAAAAGGAGTGCTATACTTTGTGATTCAGGCAGCATTTGGTGGCAGTAGATGTACACAAGTTGTTTTCAGGCTCCTAAAAACAGCTGGTTTGTTTTACACAGGAAACTGCCTGTGGCATGAATGTATATTAAATATAATGAAGTGAGCATGCGTGCATTCAAACACACTCACACACCCCTTAACTTTTTAATGTAAATAGTGAATCATGCACATACATATCCATCCTGTTGAGCTACAAATGATACTGCATGTCGGGCTAGAAATGCAGATTAGGTTTTTAAGATCTTCAATAAGATTTTCCATCCTTCATCAAATCAGCAATATATAGTACATTTAACTGAAATATAACTAACTGTTGATTCAAAACAGCATAAGAAACAGGGACTTGAATATGAGGGAAATGGTTTGAAGAGTTCTCTGTAGGGAATCTCTAAGTGGCTTTTATATTGGAAAAAGTCTTTAGTGTGCCTGTATTGGGGTGGATAGCTTGACTTCAGTTAACCATTTAGACCAGGGGTCGGCAAGGTTTACCTTGGCCTGCGCCGGTTCACTCCAGCGGAGATCCCTCTGTGGGCCAGATTGCACACACGCCCACGATTTCCGGCATCTGTGCGGATGTGATTTCTGGCGCCGTGGAAGCGAGTCCCTGCCCCAGTTTAGCACAGGAACTTGCCGAGCGCGTGGCTCAGTTCTGGGTTGGTTCGTGGGCCTTAGGTTGCCTACCTCTGATTTAGACTGCAGTTCTGTACATACCTATCTGGGAGTGGAGTAGAGTAGATAGCTCCATTTTGAGTTCTTATTTTTTTCAGTAAGTTTGCCACATTCCATATCATTTGTCATTTTTTTTTTCAAAAAAGAAAAGTCCTGCCAAAAAAATCATCAGCATTTTTGTTCACTTTTCTACTAATATACACTTCTTGCCTACAATTTCCCCTATATAAACATACAAAAATGCATTTTTTTATCTAATATGTACATTTTTGCACACATTATTTGGTTAGAAAACTGCATCACAAAATTAAGAGACGTACAAATTTGGAAGGATAGCTGCATTTTGGTTTGCACATTGTTTTCAGAGATGTGAATTGGCAGGTTCACATTCAAATCTGAACTGACCTTCTCCATTCCTGCTTGGGATTTAGCTCCACTGAATTCAGTGAGATTGTACTTATGTGTAGATATGTATAGAATTGCACTATTTCTTGACAGTATTAAATCAGTGATAACCTTTAATGCAGAGACTGGAAATCTAGGCACTGATAATCATCACCCAGTTTCAGCATGTGGGCTGGGAAAAGATATTTGGTCTGTAGACTGAAGAAACAGGCAATGACAGAATCAAAAGTAGCACAAGAAACTGCTCTCCACTTCCTCTGCTGCTGTTGGGACAGACAGAGAGAAAGTGACTGCAGAAAACTTGATGTGGACCAGGGTTTCCCAAAATTGGGTTTCCAATTGTTTTTGGACTACATCTCCCATCATTCTGAGTCTAGGACAGTTGTCTACCATCTCCATCTGGTATGTTGGCTAAGACCCTGCCTGCCTGTTGCCAGAGTGGTACATGCTGTGGTTATCTCCCTCTTGGACTACTGCAATGCGCTCTACGTGGGGCTACCTTTGAAGGGACTCGGAAACTACAGCTAATCAAGAATGCAGCTGCCAGATTGGGAGCATCTGTTGGGGCCATTTTACACTGGTCCTAAAGGCTCCCAGTATGTTTCCGAGCACAGTTCAGAGTGTTGGTGCTGACCTTTAAAGCGCTAAATAGCTTTTGCACTCCTTAAGGAGTGTCTTCATTCCCATCATTCAGCCTGGACACTTAAGATCCTGTTCCAAGGGCCTTCTGGTGGTTCCCTCACTTGGAAGTTACAGTGAGCCAGGCAGAGGACCTTCTCAGTAGTTGCACCCACCCTGTGGAACGCCCTCCCATCAGATGTCAAAGAAATAAGCAAAGAAATAAAATATGACTTTTAGAAGACATCTGAAGGCAGTCCTCTATAGGGAAGTTTCTAATGTTTGATGTCTTACTGTGTTTTAATTTGTTGGAAGCCACCCAAATTATCTGGGCAACGCAGTCTGATGGGCAGCATATAAATAATAAATTATTGTTAATTATCATCAGGGATGGTGGGAATTGTAGTCCAAAACCAGCTGGAGACCCAAGTTTGGGAAACTGGTATCGACTCTCAGTTGGTCACCCTTAGTTTCAAAATTGGCATGTAGAGTCTTCATTTTAAATTATCTTAATGTTCTTTATTTTTGCTACATTTATTTGCTAAAGGAATCTCTAGTCCTGTTTACTGTGAGTAACCATTAAAGCACAATTAAGGCCTTAATACAGATGTTTGCACATAAACATGCACATTTATAAATGAAGGCTGCATGCATTTGTTAAGTAATGATGCAGTTACTAACTTAATCAATTTACTTTTAGCAGAAAGGGATGGAATTAATAAGTAACGTGTAAGAAAGTAGTTGAAATAGATTTTACCCTTTTCTAGGATTGACATCTGAGTAAATGTGCTTAGAGACTGTGTTTATTAGAGACTGTTCAGTCTCCAATAATTTAATGTTCATACTGAAATTTTTAAAAAAGTAAGCTCTTTTAACTCATACATTTGAAATAAAAATTTAAAGTCTCTCTTTTTCTCTTTTGGTTAACAGAGTTTGTGGATGCACTTAGATGTTTGCAATGAGCACTGTGGCTGGCATGCCCCAGTGTTTTGGATACCAATGCATAGAACTCCATAGTAATCGAATTTATCAGAAACGAACGTCATGAGCATAGTGGTCCCATTGGGGGTTGACACAGCAGAAACTTCATATTTGGAAATGGCTGCAGGCTCAGAGTAAGTATTGTGGCACAACAGCAGATTTGCAAAATTGGTTCTATCTTACGTTTCATTTTATGCATCTCTGTAGTGTTGCTGAGTTTCAGTTGATTCACTTCTGGGCATAATAAACAGAATCAAAGTTGGTTGAACTCTACCTTATGGTTTTCTTTCTTAAAAGTCTTGACTTCACTTACATTTCATATGTATTGGAGCCCATTTGGTTATGTTATGACAAAATTGCTATTTTTAAAGTTTTGGCAATATATATTTTTTCATATATAGTGTTCATTTCTACTTTAGCATCTAGGGTGATTCTTAAATTAACATTTATTAACTGTTCTCACAGTGAAACTTCATAACACTCCCCCCCCCCCTTTGCTCTGAGCTATTCAGTTTTGAATGAAATCAGAATACTGATACATAACTTGTGCTTATAATAGGAAATAAAGTAATCAGGAGCACCTTCCTTCAGGGTCTATCTTTATAGTTCCTTAGTACAACCTGTAAAATACATCCTTTCAGGATACAGTACTGGCAGCACAGGAAGCCTGTGGTGCTGTGCTTATTCTGCCACTAGATGTCATAATTTATTGGGGTTTCAGATACTGCTAACAGCATATGGGCAGACTCCTACGCTGCATATGTGTTCTCAGAAACAATAAGAATTATTGATACTTGTCTACTCCTGCCTTGTAATCTTTTTTGTGCTTCTTTGTTTTACAACATTGTTGTCAGTGTTGTTCAAATGGGTAGTATTCGCTTTATAGCGCACACCCATACCACTACAGAAAATTTAAATTAGTATTGTTACTGACAGCTTGCCAGACATTTATTTATTTTTGACAGGAGCATAGCAGCAAACATTTCCTTCTTTACCTTTATCATAATACCGAAATATTCAGGACTTTGGAACAAAAGTGAAATCTTAATGTTTGTCTTGCTTTTCAGACCTGAATCTGTAGAAGCTAGCCCTGTGGTAGTTGAGAAGTCAAACAGTTATCCACACCAGCTATATAACAGCAGTTCTCATCATTCACACAGTTACATTGGTTTGCCTTATGCGGTAAGTTTTGTTTTTAAAAGGTATTTCTTCAAGGTTCTTTCCAATAAAGAGAACTTTTAAATGTGCCTTGTTTGGTTGATTTTCTGGCTTATTGTGGGAAGTCCTCCACTAAAACAGCCAAAATCATGACACTTATATGGTAGAGTGGTTCTGATACTAGAAGTCTTGTATTCACTCTTTATTACTGTCTCTCTCTCTTTTTTTAAACAAAGTGGGTTGCATCCAGACCTAAACTTTCACGAATGGAATGCAAGATGAGCATATAACACCAATCTTGGCGTGATTGTACTGGCTACCAATTAGCTTCAGGGCACAATTCAAAATGCTGGTTTTGACCTACAAAACCTTAAATGGCTGATAACCGTAATACCTCAAGGATCACATCTACCCATGCAAACAGAACCAGACCCTGCCATCATCATTTGAGGCCCTTCTCTGTGTGTCTCTTCTGTGACAGTTCTAAAGGGTGGCAGCACTGCGGTGGCTCCATGGTTGTGGAATGCTCTCCCCATGGGAGATGACCTTGCTCCTTCATTACATATCTTTAGGTGCCAGGCAAAAACGTTTCACTTCTCCCAGGCCTTTGTTTAATTAAACAATCTATGGCCTTTTAAACTGGGGTGGGGGAATTGTTTTTATTTGTTGCTATGGTATGTATTTTTGTGTTTTAAAATTGTAAACCACTCTGTGATCCTCAGATGAAGGATAATAATAATAATAATAATAATAATAATAATAATAATAATAGGCCTTAATTGTGTCAATGTGCACCAGTGTTTGATGTAATATGGCCCTGGGTGCTGCACCATAGAACATTAACTGACACTGATACACCTGATCCTGTCAGCTCTTCCTTCAGTGTAGGATAATAGGATCAATCTATAAATATTTTCAGAGTAATGAATAGGCTTGCTTTTCTTCCTGTAGATAAATGGCACCTAATTGGAGACAGTTGCTATACATGTATAAAATAGAAATAAGCCTTTAGTTAAAGAGGATAAGTCATGCACTTCACGAAAATGCACTCCATTTTGAAGAATTCTGGCATTTCTTCTAGCTAGGTGAAATCTGTATGGGTGCCGAGAAACAAGGTGTGCTTTGTGTCAGTGCCCTTTTTAAAATTCAGCTCGGATAAATTTCTCTGCTTTATTATGTCATGATTGGGGAATGTGAGTGTGCACGTAGAGCCTTGACTAGTACAATGCTTAGTTTTCCTAGATAAAGTTATTAGTGATAAAAAGATGTTTGCCGTTCAGATGAAATGTGAATATCAATAACCTAGCGTGCAGTGGAAATTTGAGGAAAGCAACGTTTTCTTCACTGTTTAAAGAATAATAGAAGATTAATTAAATGAAAATACTTTTTAGTGTATACATTAAACCATCCTCTTCTGATCTCTTCTAAGTTAGCCACACCCAGCTGAAGGTGTATGCCAAAATCATGTGAATGGAAATTAACTACTTCTGGTAACAAAACCAGTTGTAGCAGATCTCTCCAGTACACAAGTAATTACATTAGTTTTCAGATACTGATTTTATGCTTAGTGCCTTTCAAAACCAGGATAGTTTGTCATCTGTTTTTTAACATCCCCGTTAAGGTAGCTTGAGCTTCAAAAGTTTGAAAAAAAGAATGGAAGAGAGTGATATGTACATTGATTCTTTTAGAGTAAGCATTCACATGAAAAGAAGTAATATATATATATATATAACCATCTACCTTCTAAATATCATTTTCCAGGACCATAACTATGGTGCTCGCCCTCCTCCAACACCTCCAGCGTCTCCTCCTCCATCAGTTCTTATAAGCAAGAATGAAGTAGGCATATATACTGCTCCAAATTTTGACGAGACCTCCAGTGCTACTACTATCAGCACTTCTGAGGATGGAAGCTATGGAACTGATATAACCAGGTGCATTTGTGGATTTACACATGATGATGGATATATGATCTGTTGTGACAAATGCAGGTAAAGTAGTGCCATATATGCAAACATTCTTAAATATTTTTCTTCTGTACTACTGAAATCAGCCCTTCTTGTCCCTAATTGCTTAGAGCCATTTCCTTCCTCAGGCCCTTCATAGGCATTGTAGGGCATTATGCAAATGTGGGAGAAAGAGAAACCATCACCATTTTGTTATTGTGATAGCTGCCATTTTGCCTTCAGGATGGAGAGGGGAGGTGACAGACCAGCCAAGCCAGCAAAGACTTTCTGCAAGCGGGGGTCATACTAAGAAGGGTCACGGCTCACAAGTCATTGTTAACCCTGCAGAAGGGTAAGAGGGAGGACTTGGGTAGGAGGAGCTTGACCAACTGTTGGACGGGTTTTCTGGGCCAAGATTAATGCCATTGGTATTTCTGAGGAGGCGACACATGACTAAAAGGGGTGCATGGAAATATACCAACATGTGACATCAGTTTTAATTGGAAAATGCAGTGTGTATTTTGGCTGCATTGTCCCTTGGAACTGCATTTGTTTAAGACTGCTAGACTGCTTTATGAACTGCTCTTATGAAGGAGAATTCAAAAAAACATTTTGGAGTTTGGTTAGGGAAATTCTGTCATCCAAAGATGTGCGTATGCACAGCTGAACTTGTTCACAACCGTGAAGTGACTTGTCTTTTTGAATGGTCATAATTTGTATTTTTTAATATTGTTTGAGGTGGAGTAATAGGGTATGTTGATAAAGCAGTTTATTAAATGAGTGATCAGATAGTAGAATGGAGCTTTGGGGGGAAAGAACTTGTAGCAGTATATCCAGTGTAAGAGAAATGATGGAAGCTATGTGAACTTCAAATATCCTGCAAAAGTAACACTATTCTATTTTCTAAATCATTTAAGTGTTTGGCAGCACATCGATTGCATGGGGATCGACAGGCAGCATATTCCTGACATATACTTGTGTGAACGTTGTCAACCTAGGTAAGTCGCCTGTGGTCAATTAAAAAAACACCCCTGTTGTTTGCATGAGGTTTGAAATTCATAGCTCGAATGTTGAAGTGACTGTTGCATGTCATCTTCATGTTGTTTGAGTAGCTGTTTAAAATTCCTAAACTGTATTGCTAAATTAATCATTAATAGAAATGGAATAATAGAAATAATAGACTTGGGCTACAACCTGGAAATAATAATTCATTGAATTAGCCGATAATGGTGGCTTCCCTGCCATAGGTTATAAAAGTGCCTTTGCCTAGCAGAAAAAAATAGTGACTGCTTTTTCAATGAATAAAAAAATAATAATTTTTTTTTCAATGAATTTTCAATGAATTGAGGGACGCAGGTGGCGCTGTGGGTTAAAGCCTCAGTGCCTAGGACTTGCCGATCGAAAGGTCGGCGGTTCGAATCCCTGCGGCGGGGTGCGCTCCCGTCGTTCGGTCCCAGCGCCTGCCAACCTAGCAGTTCGAAAGCACATCAAAGTGCAAGTAGATAAATAGGGACCGCTTACCAGCGGGAAGGTAAACGGCGTTTCCGTGTGCGGCTCTGGCTCGCCAGAGCAGCGATGTCACGCTGGCCACGTGACCCGGAAGTGTCTCCGGACAGCGCTGGCCCCTGGCCTCTTGAGTGAGATGGGCGCACAACCCCAGAGTCTGTCAAGACTGGCCCGTACGGGCAGGGGTACCTTTACCTTTACCTTTTTTTGAATGAATGAAGGCTATTTTGCTATCTTTAAAAGATACTTATCTCACTACATGAAACTATTATTAAAGATCACAGTAGATTTAATAAAATGAGAAAATCAGGTGTCCAAATGCAGGTGTGAAATAAGGTTTTTGCATGTAGGTCAACTGCTGAATGGGCAAAAATATGGGCCTGATGTTGGGGAAAAGCTGCAATCTTGTCCCCTCTTACATGGAAGTAAGACCTATTGACATGAATAAGTAAGACCTGAGCAGTCATGAATAGGATTACACTGTTATAGTTCCACACAGGAGGTAATCGTATTTCAGCAATGCATACCCAAATGCACAACATACAAGTAGTTTTCTGCTACTACTGTTCTCTGAATTGGAACCATTGGCAATCAACTGCTATTGCTCAGTATCTCATCTGAGGCATAGTTTTGATACCCGACTCCTTCCTCTGTCTTGGGACAGCAAAAAGACATGCAATCCATGTGAGAAAGGGATTTGCTTGTTGCTGGCACTTGGAAGGGTGTGTTGAAAACAGCTCCAATAACAATAATTGGGGGTTGAATGAAGCAGCCATTCTGCAGCACAGTTTTTGTTGAATGGCTGAAAGCACCCTCTTGTTCACTCTCACCACTTATTTAATTCTCCCCTTTTCACAATAAAGTATTATTTATTTTATTTATATCATTTCTTCCCTGAATTTATGAGCCAGGAGAATCCCTAAGCTAAATGGTTCAGCAGTTTCTCCTCTTAACTATGAAACTGGAATACTGGAAGGGACAGCAATGCTTTGGTTCTGCTTTGTTTTGGTACAACTGTTTCATTCTGGGCTTTATACTAAATTGTAAAATTCCTAGAGCAGGGAACCCCTTTGCCATGGAGTTTAAATAGTTATTGTGAATATTGAAAATGAATTTTCATACAACAATGAGAGGAAACAATCATTTTATATCTCTGATTATTCCATTTAATGTGTAGGAGCTGTCAGAAAGTTTAGATGCTTCAGCAACAGAGTAATGTGTATTCAGTTTTATTTCTTTTTTTCTTTTTGTCAACAGGAACTTAGATAAAGAGAGGGCAATGTTGCTGCAGCGTAGAAAAAGGGAAAATATGTCAGGTAAGTAACAAAGTTCTTAAACTGAGATACAATTAGTGAGTGATTCTCCCAAAAGCTACTGACACAATGCTTTTGATTTACAGCCTTATACCATTCAAGTTACTGCCAGTGGTTATTTTTCTTTTTAATTCTGTAGGAGAGCTAGGGTGGTGTAGTTGTTAGAGTGTCATACTTGGATCTGGGAGATCAGGGTTCAAATCCCCACTTGGCCGTGAACCTTACTGGGTGATCTTGCCTCTCAGCCTAACCTACCTCATAGGGTTCCCGTCCAAATCTTTATTATGGCCATAGACCAGCATAAGGTGATAGCACCTCCATACATAAATAAAGCATGCTAGTAAGGCAATAGGGCAAATGCAGAAGTCGAGGGTACACGTACTCACACTCTATTACAGTATACGAGCATAAGATGAAAACACATAAAAACATGTAAACCAGACCTTCCGTTTTAGACCAGCTGTGTGACACACACCATCCTCTGACGTATGTCAATCATAGCAGCACAGTATCTGGCAATTGAATATGTCATATCAGGATTTATATCTTGGAGCAGATATAAGGTTGTTGTGGGGATAAATGAGGAGGAGGGGAGCCAAGTGTGTCACCTTGAGCTCCGTGGAGGAAATATAAATAAATAATCAGAAAGGATAATGGGACATTAAGAATCCTTTAACTAAAAAAATGCATATGCGAATTTTTGGAATAAGCCAGACTAACGTTTGTGTTATTGCTACACTTCAAAAATGTTTTTTCTCCTGCAACAAAAGTTCATGTTTTTTCAGGGTCCTAGTTTGCACACATTTTTTATGGTTTAACGTGCCCCATTACTAAGTGCCCCCTCTACTCAAGCTGCTGCCACACCAGGGTGAAAACAAGCCAAAGTCTGGTTCGTAATGACATGTGAACCTGAGCTTATTATTAGTTTCTCTCTAAGGAGGCCACAAATGGTAAGCCAAGAATAGAAATTGCCCCCTACTCATTGTTTGTTTGGAGAGAAACAGTGAGCTTAGGTTCATATGTCACAACAAGGAAGACATGTTTTTAAAAAATATTTTAAAATAAAGATTTATCCACAACTCTCATCCCTATTTCTATAAAAGAATGAAGGAAAGGGTATAGTTGATCTATTAGTTGTTGATAAAATGTGGGCTTGTAGTTATGCACGTCCACAGACTATTAACCATATTTTGATTACTTTGATTCCCAGAGGTTCAAAGTGAACATAAAGAAGTTGAGACCACATGGTTACAGTTGTTTGGATGGTGGAGGAAAAAAATCAGTGTTAGATTTTTGAGAGTTCACTTGGTGAGATAAGCCACATGTTAGGCGATCTAGCCTGAAATCTGAGAACAAATAAAACCTATATTTATGTTTGAGACGCAAGCAGCCATTTACGCACATGAAAGGGGACAGTGCTTGCATGCCTTTCTGTTTGGCTTTTACTGCCACCATTCCCACAGTCTGTGAAGCAACCAGTGTTTAGAAGAGGTTAGTGACTTGCTTGCTTGCAAAGGCTTTAGCACCAAACACTGCAGCTGTGGATGTCATTTCATTGCCTATTCTAGATGGCTAAATAATAAAACAGTGAATAAAACAGTGCTTCAGGTGGTTACCAGGCCAGAAAAAATACCACCCACTTCAGAAAAGTCTTATTAGCTAACAGTTTTCACATAATATTAGCATATTTCCAGGAATGGTTTTAGTCTTATTAATCCTTATTTATTATTACTGAAATGCTTCTCAAGGTCAATTTGTGTCATCATTTTTGTATTCAGTTTTTTTCTTACATAAATTTATACTGACAAATTGATGCACACTGAGTATAAAACCCTTCTTGCAACCTAATATGTATTTTATTATGTTGTACATTGTGGATTAAGCAAATATAAATAAATGAATTTCTTATCCAAGCTTTGATTTGATTTAATGCCTTTGGATATCTTGTAATACTTTTGGAAAAACATAAGCTCCCCTAAGTTAATTAGATTACTTGAGTAATCTAATGCAAAACTGGTGTGGTGTTCCCGTCCCTCAAAACCTGAACATGTAAATATAAATTTTACTGTCATTTAGTTACCAGTTTTATTACCATTTCCATAATATTATTTCCATAAATTGGTAATTGTATGTAAATATTTTTGGCAATTCAGGGACATGCATTCATTATTGAAACAGTTTATAAGCTATATTTCCTGGCTTCCTTTTTCTTTTTAAAGATGGGGATACCAGCGCAACAGAAAGTGGCGATGAAGTTCCTGTAGAACTATATACTGCTTTTCAACATACACCAACTACAATTACTCTGACTGCTACACGAGTTACCAAGGTCACAGATAAGAAACGGAAAAAAAGTGGGGAGAAAGAACAAAACATTGCAAAATGTAAAAAAGTAAGTTAATTCAGTTTTCAATTTCTCGTTTTGTTTTTGGAGGTTCATTGTGTTTGAAAATTTTTCTTTCTATTTGAAATAAATCTGGATCACTGCTGTTGAAGGAGCACAATCATTCTCCAAAGGGGGTTGGAGAATTCAGAGGCATCTCAGTAACTGAGAATGGGCTATTGCAGAGTAGGACTGAAGGATGATGATGATAAATTCATTATTTATACCCCGCCCATCTGGCTGGGTTTCCCCAGCCACTCTGGGCAGCTTCCAACAAAATGTTAAAAATACAATAAAACATCAAACATTAAAAACTTCCCCAAACAGGGCTTCCTTTGGGAGGAAGCAGGAACAGAAGACTATTGAGATAAGAAAGTATAGAGAGGCAACACCCATGGCAAAACGAACAGCAAAAAGAAGGTGGTATTCAAGACCCAGGAAAGAAAGATGGAAGAGAAACTGGGGCAGGCTTCTAAATTACACCACACCATTTCCATAATTTGGTGGGCATCTCCTTCCCTCCCCCCAGTCTATAATAAAGATGAAGTGGTCATATAGAACACAGCATTAAAGTTTTGTGCTACTGGTTAAAAAGCACATAGGTGAAGGAAAACATCTGGATTTGTTTTCACAAACAACATTTTTTATTCTGCAAGATAAAAGATTTTTGTGAAATGAATTTTAAATGCTCATACAAACTGACATTTTAAATTATATTACAGGCTTTTCGCGAAGGTTCCAGGAAGTCTTCAAGAGTAAAGGTAAAACTTTTGTGCTAAATTCTTGCTGCAGTTTGGTTTCGAACAATGAACCATAAATTTGTCATCCGTTTTGTCCATTATGATAGGGGATTCAGAAGAGTCAGGGGGCTGGTTCACAATTCCTGCCTTTCAAAAAGTAGTGCTCAAAGTGGTGATTCATGAAAGCACTAAAACCATAATAAAAACTGTATAAAAGCAAGCGGCAAATAAAATAACAACAAATATCCCAAAGATCTACAACACAGTTACAGCAGCAGAATATCCAGAAGATAGCTAAAAAGCATACTAATGAGCTTCAGACAGCTTTGTACAGTATAGACAAAATGCTTTCTTTAAAAAGGAAGGTTTTCATCTTGCAGCAAAGCCCAGTAGAAAGTGGGCCTTCCAAAGAATGAAATTTGAGTACTGAAGTGCTCAGGGGCCTTGTCTGATTCTTGGGGTCGTTGACCTGTGGGATACCTGGTTTGTCCTCCAGAAGACTCCATGTCTTGTCTAGGCATGACAGTATCCTCATCCTAAACAGCAAAGGACTTTAAAGGTTATTCCCACACATTCAGTTGGGCCCAGAAACAAATTCGAGGCTATTAACAAACTAGTTGCATGCCTCTGATACCTAGCACCAGTCAACAATTTGGCCACCACATTCTGGATCAGTTGCAGTTTCTGGATGCTCTTGGACATCATTATTACAGCAGAGCAAATGTGATGCAAGGAAGGCATGTTTCACCATGGCCATACTTGGTTTTCTAGAACGGACACTGCTGATGCACCAGCATAAACTGAGCAGAAGCATTCCTGGTTGCCACTGTCACTTGGATGTCCATGCTCAAAGTGGGACCCAGGAGCGCTCCCAGATTGTGAATTTGACTTTTCGAGCAGTGATCCCCCATGCAGTAAGCATTAAACTCCTATTCCTAGATTGACATTCTTAACTGATCTGGAGCACCTCTGTCTTGCCTGGATTAAATGTCAGTCTGTTTGCCATCATCCAGTCCTTTACTGACTTTGATTGCAATTCATGTCCACAGCCTAGGACTAGGTGAAAAGGAGAATTAAAGTTAAGTGCTAGCCAAATGCTAATGGCATTGCACTCTTATCTCCTAACAACCTTTCTCAGCAGCTTTCTGTTGATGTTAAACTGCCTTGAGTGACAATAGAACACCGAGAGAGGTCAGTATCCAAGGAATCCAAAAGGAATCTATCCCCTGGGACCCACCGTAAAATAGTTCAACACAATCCCATGCTGGCCAGTGCATCCAGAAGGCAACAGAATGCTCACCATGGTGCAGGTGCCAAGTGAAACTAAGGCAGTCAGCTTTGTTTTCAGTTTAGTAATGGGTGTCTAGTGTCAAATTAGCCACTAAGCATTATAAGCTGACTTGCTGTTCCTTAACTGAGTAGCATGGGGATTTAAATAGCTAATTTCTTCATACAGATGCATACTGAACTCAACATTCAGGAGTTATGTGTCTGTTCTATCCATCTTAATTGTACCCTACACTTCTCATCTAAGCCCCCACTCCCCAAGAGGTTCGGACAGTGGCAGCAAGAGAAAAGGGCCTTTTCTGTGGTGACTCTCCAGCTGTGGAATGCTCTCGCCAGAGAGGCTTACTTGCTGCCATCATTACATGTCTTTAAGTGCCAGACAAAAACAATCCTCTTCATCCACGCCTTTAGCAATTAAACAAACAATGGCCTGTTAAAGCTGTTGGTGGGGGACTGTTACTATGATTTTTTTTACACATTTGATCAATTTACAAATTGATTAGCTAATTATTTGGCTGCAGAGTTTTAGTTTCATACCAGACATCTTGTCTAATTTTATATATCTTAACTGCGGTTTAGGGCTCAGCTCCAGAGATTGATCCTTCTGAGAGTTCCAACTTTGGATGGGAAACTAAAATCAAGGCATGGATGGATCGTTATGAAGAAGCAAACAACAACCAGTACAGTGAAGGTGTTCAAAGAGAGGCACAAAGAATAGCTTTGAGATTAGGAAACGGAGATGACAAAAAAGAAGTGATCACCAGCAACTCAGTCTTTAAACCTCCAGTAGAGGTAAGTGAAAATACATTCAATGCAACACCAGTCTTTTATAATAACAACATAGCACTCAGGTTTTCCATTTCTCTAAGCAGAAACATAGTTCAATATGTTGATACCACATCTCCTGTATTTTTAGTACAGGAAAACCTCCTTGTTTATTGATTTTACATTCTGAATTACTCAACAGTTAATGAGGACCAGGTTACCAGTTATGACCATCAATTTTCAACATTTTGAATTTAATTGTCAGATCACTACTGCAGATGTATATTTTCAGCTTTCCTGTTAAAATTTATTTTTTAAACAATGTTAGCAATTTGAGATAATCTAAATTACTCACGTCTACCCGCAGAACAGCTGCAATGCCAGCTAAAACCCTTCCATTGCCAGCTTCCCCACAAAAGCTTCTCCAGAGGGTAAGGGGACCTTGCTGAATAGGCTGGACTGTGGTTAGTAGAAAGGGGGATACCCCAAAAGCACTAAGATACACATTCACAGTTCAGGATGCTGATCAATATGTAGCTATACAATACTAAGATGGTTCTGGAATGAGCTGCTTTGTGCTGGGAGGAAGTCCAGACAGTATTTGATTCAGTGCCAGCTTTTAGGGCTGCTGTTAGATACATGGACATGGCTTCCCCTAACATTATTAACAATTTAAATGTAAATAGGAGAAAATAGACTCTTTTGGTTGCTGTTACCTAGTGGGTACAGGGACATGGGTGGCACTGTGGGTTAAACCACAGAGCCTAGGACTTGCTGATCAGAAGGTCAGCGGTTCAAATCCCCGCAACGGGGTGAGCTCTCGTTGCTCGGTCCCAGCTCCTGCCAACCTAGCAGTTCAAAAGCACGTCAAAGTGCAAGTAGATAAATAGGTACCGCTCCGGCGGGAAGGTAAACGGCGTTTCCGTGCGCTGCTCTGGTTCGCCAGAAGTGGCTTAGTCATGCTGGCCACATGACCTGGAAGCTGGCTTCCTCGGCCAGTAAAGCGAGATGAGCACCGCAACCCCAGAGTCGGCCACAGCTGGACCTAATGGTCAGGGGTCCCTTTACCTTTTTACCTAGTGGGTAGCTTTGCTATGCATTTTTGTATTTTTATGTCTTGGGAAGCAGTTTAATGATTGCAGTTGCCTCAACTTCCAATTATTACTCTCCTCTCCTCCACTGTTAACTCCAGTGGAACTTTACACCTGTATTCTGATGCAGTACAGTTACTGTCACTTCAACCAAAATTTTAAGTAAGTAAAGAAGGCAAAAGCATATTTCTTCCAAATTGTGTTTTTATGTATCGAATTTGCCAGTTACAGAATGGAACAAATTACGTTTATGAAAAGAGAAAAACTGCCACGAGTTAACTTTTGATGAAAAATCCTGTTACTTATTATGGAAAGGTAGTTAAGGTTATTTAGTCAAATATGCCAACTAATAAGTAGGGTTATATTCCTTGGTGTCCTGGGCAGTCCACTTCTTTATTCAGAAAAACGGGTTTAATGATGTGTACAGGAAAATAACAAAACTGTGTCCATAGATCTGACTGAATTTGAACAGCTTCCATTTCCTCTTTGATACAATGTTTACTCTTGGTAATGCAATTAGCCAAATCATCTTGTGTGGTCTTGGAAGATCCAGTTTGACTCTTAGTAAAAATAAAATGTAGAAACTGTTTACCCTATTCTTAATTTTTTGTTCACATCTTTTAAAACAAAAGGGAACACAGTCTCTGTCTTTTAAACATCTAGGTATTATAGAAAAATGTTCAAGTACAAGTACTAATTTCTTAAAGTAAAATACCCCTTTAATATATCATTACAACTTCCATTCAGAGAGAATATTAATACTTTAAAATGATACAAATTGGCGCTTTACTGCCTTTACTGAACTTTTTAGTCCCTGCTTGCAGAGACCTTCGCCTAGATATAGCCCAAGGAAGCAATTTCTAAATCCTCTGTTGTTCTGATTATCAGTACACATCTGGCCATTAAATCCTTATAAAGAAAAGTGCATCATCTAATTTAACTACAATATTAACAAGGACAATTATTTCCAGTATTAAAAAAAAGTAAAATGTAAACTACTGTAATCTGTTAGGTACTGTAAATATCCCAACATTTCCATTTTTCCAGCACCCCATTCTTTACACATACTGGCAAATAAGGAGGCACTTTGTATACTTTGTACTCCGTATGCTATACCAGTACGCTGAAAAAGTGCATTGTTTGATCAGTGGCAAACATGGAGATAGTCACATCACCTAATAATGTATAGTTGTTCCATTCATTGTGTGCTTGTGGTTTATCAATGGCAGCCGCTTAAGAACTGACTAGAAAGTTCCTGTCCCTAGCAGAGGCTGTTGCCTTTTGTACCACCTAGATGTTGGGTTAATCCACCTTGAAAATGTCATGTGGTATTTCCCCCAAACCCTGAGCAAATAATTTGTCAATAAGTTGCAAGAGAGAGTAGACTACAAAATGGCACCATCAGCCGCCTGTCATGCAGTCTATGGAAGGAATCTGCAAGCTGTTTTATAAATTAATGTTGTTAGAGAGAGACTAAGCATAAAGGAAAAGTTACATTCTCAGATCTTGTAATAAGAAGCATCTTTGCTTCTTTCCCTCTAGCATCAGCATGGCGCACGTGACGCACTCCTTGGAGGAATGTCCCTGCTTGCAGAGACCTTCGCCTAGATATAGGCCAATTCTCTTTTGCTCAGAAGTGACACAATTACAAGAGGTGTGAGTTCCTTAGTTGTTGTGTCAAGAGTACAGTAAGATTTTGCTTAGAAAGGTGTATTCCCACCTGAGGCTATTGAAATGCACCAGAAATTTCCTTTTCCTAGAAATCAGCATGTTGACATTTTCATCAAAATGCCTTTTACTTGGCATCTGTCCTTCTGCTCTTGCCAGCAGATTAGAGAAAAGACTGCATATTTCGTGTGTTGTCATTACTTGCGCACACCAGTTTCTAGCCTTTTTAACCAGAGGGTTTGAAACATCTTTTGAGGAAGGGGTTCCCTAATATACTTTGAAAGACTTGTATTGGTTCTCATTTTTTAGATACTGTGGTGTCGTTGTTTTCCCCAAAATGTAAAATGTCTACATAAATATAATACTGAATTTTATGATAGGAATAAAGTCAATTAGCTTTTAAAAAGAAAGAATATCATTGAAATTACCAAGTTGCTCCTTAAAGTTGTATGTTATAATCTGGTTTCTTAATAGCACTAATGCAATCAGCTTAATTAGATTTCTTACATTTTTCTTTTCTTCTTCTAGAGCTATATTCAAAAAAATAAGAAAATCCTAAAAGCTGCCAAAGACTTGCCTCCAGATGCACTTATTATTGAATATCGAGGAAAGTTCATGCTGAGAGAACAATTTGAAGCTAATGGATATTTCTTTAAGAGGTACTTTTCTTTAAAATCTAGCTTTAATTACCTATGATCCCACAGTTATTCTTTTGTTTTTCTCTCAGCTTCTGTCAAATCTTGCATTTTTATTGCCCTGAGAATGCAACTGCGCCTTCTGGTCTTTCATTACTTCCCATCTCAATCCACTTTTGAATATTCAGCAGCTAAGATTGTTCACTTGGGCTGCTATCCTGTACATACTGCCTTGGCAGTCGGCTCCATTGAACTCAGTGGGGTTCCTTCTGAGTTGGCTGACATAGGATTGCAGAGTTAGTCCATCCCTTTGACAGTGTTGCCCCAGTGTTGTGACAGGCCCTTCACAGCACAGTTTTGCCTCACCCAGTCTTTTCCGTGTTTCTCACTTCAGCTCTTTGTCATTAGACTTCAGCTGGCTGCCATCTTCTGAGCCCTCCTCTTTCAGTTTACTTCATTCATTCTTCTTCTTTTTGCCTGGTACCCTTACACAATCCCCTTGTCTTTTGCCATATATCTCTCCCCTTTCAAGATGATAATGACCGTTCAGAAGAAACTTGAGTAATTGCCTAGTTAATGCTGCGCTTTAACACTGAACAAGATAGGAAGGAAAGGTTACTTCAGAGAATAAGAATTGGCATCAGGGACCCTCACTGCCCCCTAGTGTGCCATATTGCATGAACTGGCAGTGATCCTCACAGGGATTAACAGAGTTCCCTTGTGGGTCTCATACACTTAGAAAAGCCGTTGATGGGGAAGCACATATGTCTTTGTATTTGCCTACAGTCTCGACATGTTACAGGAATACACAAAGCTTTCTTCCCTTGTCCAATGGGAAGTGGCTTCATGCTTCCTCCTTCACAAGGCCACACACATTTAGGATGCTCTATAATAGTGATTTTCTTTCCTTGCCTAAGATTTACCTGGGGTTGAAGCAGTCTGTATAAAACAATGTCCTAGTGGAAATGTAATGTTTGAAAGCTTAACGGCTAAAAGTGGGGACGTAAAAGCTAAACAGAGCTCCAAAACTGCCTCCTTTAAAATCTCTGACTCTTTCTACTTTGGCTCTTCCTCTAAAGTGTTTCTGTCTTTACCATATTGGCCTTCCTCATCAAGTTGATAGTCTGCTACAAATAAAGATGCAGGACGTGGATGGTGCTGTGGTCTAAACCACCGAGCCTCTTGGTCTTGCCAGTCAGAAGGTTGGCAGTTTGAATCCCTGCAATGGAGTGAGCTCTCATTGCTCTGTCCCAGCTCCTGCCAACCTAGCAGTTCGAAAGCATGCCAGTGCAAGTAGATAAATAGGTACTGCTGTGGCAGGAAAGTAAACAACATTTTCATGTGCTCTAGCTTCCATCACTGCGTTCTGATGCACCAGAAGCAGTTTAGTCATGCTGGCCACATGACCCGGAAAGCTGTTTGTGGACAAACACTGGCTCCCTCGGCCTGAAAGCAAGATGAGCACTGCACCCCATAATCAACTTTGACTGGGCTTAATCGTCCGGGGTCCTTTATCTTACCTTTACCTTTTACAAATAAAGAGCACAAGCCAGCAATCTACCTAGCATCATAAGTACCTGCAGGAAAAGGAAACCATTCAGTAAAAACAATTCCAGATGAGGTATTCAAATATTCACAGGAAATCTGAAAAGAAAAAGATCCCACCAAGGGTTAACAGCCAGTCTGACCTAAGAGAAAAAAGAATAATCCTAAATATGGCAATTTGAGTTATTGTGAAAGCAAGCTTGTGCCATTAATATTCTCTAATAGACCTTGCCAAGGAAATGAATTGTCCCCATCAAATACCATCTCTCTACTTCTGGGTGTCTGATTATATCTTGGATGATGACCAGGAAATTTCTGAAAGTTTGGGATTCTTATTGCACTCAGTACAGCATGGCTAAATAGGGTCACTATTTTAAGAACATTTAATTAAAAGATCAAGCCAGCTTTAAGATCAAGGCAACATCATGCCAATTTTAATTATGGGAAATCCTTGTAGTTGCATAGTAAATCTAAAAAGCAATTTGTGTACCTGATTCAATAATATTTGTTTCTACCAGCTGGAAATGAAGCTTGTTTACTCAGAAGGAAGTCCTTTGTTCAGTAGGACTTACTTCAAATCTGCATAGGATTGCAGTCAAAGAGGGAGATCAGCTAACATCTTGAAACACAGGAGAAATTCAACATTGTGCTATTGCAAACATTCCATCAGTGGAAGCATTTCTGCTTTCCCAGTGGAAAAGTCCCTCTTTTCCTCCTCATAGACGCTGTTCTGGGGCTTCCCACAAACCCCAGCCCAATTTTAGGGGTGCGGCAGGGTGACAAGAGTGGGAGAAGTCCTTTTATGGGAATTCACTATTGTTGACAGTTAGCTCAATCCAGCTCACAGAAACGTATTTCCCTATTTTTTCAGAATTTTCCAAATGTTTGAAAAACTAATTT
The DNA here is from genome assembly GCF_964106915.1 of Podarcis gaigeae. NCBI lineage: Eukaryota > Metazoa > Chordata > Lepidosauria > Squamata > Lacertidae > Podarcis > Podarcis gaigeae. The sequence continues at coordinate 68,894,177 of NC_139686.1, read as the reverse complement.
TATATGTGTTTAATGCAACAGTGGTGATTTTTTTTTAAAACTCCTTTAGGCCATACCCGTTTGTTCTATTCTATTCTAAATTCCACGGGCTAGAAATGTGTGTAGATGCAAGAACCTTTGGGAATGAAGCTCGGTTTATCAGACGTTCTTGTACACCCAATGCTGAGGTAGGTTTGCAAGTTTTAAAATATTTCATAGTAAATCTTTTGCTGAGGGTGGCAGAATACAATTTGACTGTGTATACATATTTTCTGGTAATGAAATAGCGGCTCAGTAAATTAAAAAAATTCGGTGAATATATTCAACATAAAGTTCCAGAACGTTAGTGTTGCTAGTTTAAAATGAAGGCAAGGACAGTTGCTGTCATTTCACTCTATGCCTTTGTAATCGTTAAGTGTTAGAAATATTTCCAAAGGTGCTATTTTCAGGATTCTCCAATTAAGTCTAAAAGAGGAATACATATTACTTAGTTGAAATCCTCATATATTATGCTTCCACATAATCGTATTGGTAAGGATGTGGAAACAGAAGGTCTGTTTTTAATTTTTTAACTTAAAGGACCTGACTTGGACAGATTTTGCATATGTGGGACAAAATATGATCTTTTGATCTCTGCACTAGGATATAGAAGGCAACCACTTTAAAGAGATACATGATTTTTGCAACATCCCACTATATCCAGAAAACTGTTTTCCTAGATTCATGTGCAAAGTCTAAAGAAATTTATTGGAATACTGTAAATTTGTCTGTAAGCAATGGAATGGGCTATATATATCTTTAGAACTTACATAAGTTGATATTAATGATTACTATTGCAGTTGAGTGTTTCTGAACAGAGGCCTTTACCAAAGAAACAGTAACTGATTAAAGTACCTCAGTGGACCAAATCTACAATTTTTGTTTCCAAATATATTAAAAACTGTTTAAATATGTTATTTTTCTGTGTTTAGGTTAGACATGCCATTGAAGATGGAACCATTCATCTTTATATCTACTCCATCCAAAACATTCCAAAGGGAACAGAAATAACTATTGCATTCGATTTTGATTACGGAAATTGGTAAGTCAGGTTGGGCACCAAATATTAGAGCTGAGTTGTCAGGTATGAAATTGCTTTGTTATTGTTAATCAAGTGGTCTCCATTCATTTACATTTTTAAAGATTACAATAATAGGATGCCATTAAAATGCAGTGGTCTTAAACCCCACAGTTTAACAGAGAATCTGACGTTGCTGTGATTCATATCACATTACAATTGCAGGATCAGACATGTACATGTAACTAGCACATGTACTAGTTATGAATGGTGCTGGTAAGATTATCTTTCCACCGAACATTGCGGAGTTTAATTCAGAGTAAGCCTACAGAGGATCGGGCTACATAGAAAGCAGTACTGTGCAAATGCTTTTTACAAAGTTTTTCCATATTTCTTTCTTTTTCTTTTTTTTTTAGCAAATACAAAGTGGACTGTGCTTGTTTGAAAGAAAATCCGGAATGCCCAGTACTTAAGCGAGGCTCTGAACCTACAGAAAACATAAATACTGGATATGATACTAGAAGAAAAAAGGGCAGAAAAGAGAGAGATGTTTCAAAAGAGAAGGAGACTCAAAACCAGAACATCACCTTGGATTGTGAAGGAGCAGCCACCAAAACAAAGTTTCCAGACAACAGACAGAGAAAGCTTTCTCCCCTTAGGCTATCAATCTCAAATAATCAGGTATTCCAGCATATTTAAAATTAAACCCATGACTCTGAAGCTTCCCATTTCCTTCAGGGTGGTGGTTGGGGCAACTCCCAAGAGCACAGATTTTGTGGGCCAAGTCGCCGTATGCAAATATAAAACTCCCAAACCTTCAAGGAACTGCTGGCTTGGGGCATGGGGTGGGATTATTTTAACTGGATGGCTTTGTAGAAGGTACCTCATCTTGAATTTTTTAAAATTAACTTGTTGAACAGCATCAGAATACTTTTGCAGATCACAAATGTAAGAACATCATGCTGTGCCTTGGGATCCAGGATCTTACCAGGGTTTGTAGGCTGGTAGCATTTATATTTCATAGTTCAGATATAGCACAAGGGTAGGGAACCGTGGCCCCTCCAAATGATGGACTCCAACTCCCATGAGCCCCAGCCTACACAGCCAGTGGTTAGGGATGGTGGGAATCATAGTGCAGTAACATCTAGAAGGCCACAGGTTCCCCACTCATGATACAAGCAGCTGTTGAAAAGAAGTAACATTATTTGTGTCACATAGTTCATAGGATGTTACCTTTTTTTAAAAAAAAAATCCTTACAAAGCATTTATTTGTTGGATTGGCAAATGCAGGAGGGGTTGTTTACACAGTAATGTTTCTTTCCTCGGACATGGCTGAAAATTCAGTTCCACCTAAGGAATGGATCAGGAGCATGATGTGTAGGTTGAGGATTAGATGAATTTGAAGCGATCATTAGTTGTACTTGTTGCTTTTCCATTTTCCTGGCAAGGCACAGCGAATGATTCCTTACAGATACTGATCTGCAGAGTCGAGTTACCATTGTTTTGCTTAGGGCATATCTGCACATAACTATTGAATAGGAGCCATTCTCTTGCCACATGGGTATACTAGCTATTCTGTGGCAGCTGTCAGAGATATTCAGTGTCCCACCTTTTTTTAAAAAAAAAAAAAGTTTAGATTGGTTTTTATATTCCATCAAACCCGTTGGGAGATATGTGCATGCCAGGAAAATCATTCTAGGGTAAGATCCACTGACTCTGCATCACTGTTAATTTTCTTTTTAAGTCCTATGTCTAGTGGGACATGAGAGATTTAGTTTCTGTTTTAACATATTTTTTCTCCCTCCATTCCACCCCCAATCTGAGATAGACTAAAGGGGAACATAAAGGGAGCTATTGGGAGCCATGCAGATCCGTGCACAATCTCCCAAGACACCTGAAATCCTCTTGCCTTTCTTTTAAATGCTACTGATTAAAATGCTGTAGACAGTGATTAAAACTGGGAGGTAAGAGAGGAAGGTGTTTCAACCCACAGTGTGCACTGCTACTGAAATGGTCAGAATTCCACAGCATAACACAGCAAAATGAAATTCTGTTTTGGCAGTTGTACTTTTTTTTGGGGGGGGGGGGGAGTTGCACTCAGATATTTTCAACTTTTGGGAAGCCTGGTACCTCAATCGCAGAATTGTAATGAAGAGTGGTCATCTGTGCCCCAAGTAATATTCCCGTCAGGAGTATCTTGTATTTGTAATCATTTTCTGCACCCTTAAAACATCTAGTAGTTGTGAAAATTGGCTTTACATGTCTGAAAACCTGCTTTTGAGGGTACGATTCATCACATCAAGTACTTAAAAACTTTTTTAAAGGATCAAGCAGCTAGTATTATTGACTGCTCTGTGATAAAATAGAAATTTTTCTGTAGGCAATTTTATGCACATACTAGGCATGCAGTCTTAGACACACTTGGGAGTAAGCCCTACTGGTTTCAGTGGGACTTTACTTCTGAGTAGACAAGTATGGGATTGTACTGTAAAGGAACAAATATTTTAAAAAACCTAGATTAATAGTGGATTAGCAAAGTTGCATATATATTATTAACTTTGAGGTGATGTTCTAGGAGTAACCCAAACAAAGATTGTCAGGCCAATTTTGGAGGCAAAACTGCCTACATTAAATCCTAGTTTCTTTTTTACTGTTAAAGCAGCTGACAGATTCAGGACACTTGTCTGACTGTACTAGCTTGCATGTCTTCATACAAATTAGTACTAAAACATATTTGGTCATTTCTTTAGTTGGCAAAAAAAGATGTTTTAGTCACTGGGTATTTATTTCCAGATATATGAAAGTTCGAATCGTTGCTTTTGCATGTTACTATGGCTAACTGGTTGGCTGCTTTTGCAGTGGTGATGCGAGGCTTTTTATGGTACAATTCTATATACATGTCTACTCAGAAGTAAGCCCCACTGAATTCAGTAGGACTTGCTCCCAGGTAAGTGAGTATAGAATTGCAGCATAAGTATCCTATAGTATTTGGAGTTCCCTCGGTTGTAGCAGCAGTAGTAGTAGAGCTTCTGTAAAGCAGTCATTTCCATCTTTCAGGAGCCAGATTTTATTGATGATATAGAAGAAAAAACTCCTATTAGCAATGAAGTAGAAATGGAATCAGAGGAGCAGATTGCAGAAAGGAAAAGGAAGATGGTAAGTTGGGAAGCTAGTAGCTGCTTAAAGCTGTCACTACAGATTGGTGACAGCTGCTCTTCCCATGCTAATCGTTGCTGCCTCTCTTAGGTGTTTAGTGTTTGAGAATATTTGAAATCTGCTCCTGATACATGCTAACAATATCTAAAACTTGAGTCTGTGTGTTTCTATTTTTGGCTTGAGTGTTACTTTCTGAAAAAGGGCTGTGTGTGTGTTGTGTGTTTGCGTGCGCTTTCTTGGGAGTTTACATATTCTTGATTTTGCGCTGCTGAAGTCTTGTTGCAGATCAAAGAATGAACTTTCTCTACCTTGAGATAAGATAAAATCCCAGTATTTTCTGTAAGTGATCAGCCAAGTTGAGTAGATGTCTGAAGATTGGGTGGGGGTCCCTCCTCTGTGTAGATTTAACAAAGAGAAGTCCCTTAATAAAAGTTAAGGGCCCTTAATAAAAAGTACACAAACATACTTACAATGCTGTATGCATGTTGCCTTATTTAATTTTCAAATATGGAACTTCAAAGCAGGGGCACAGGAACATCAGAAGGGGTCAGGAAAATGAGAGAATCCTGACGTAATGAAATGTGAGGGTCGACTGAGCAGTTGAGAAAGTTTGGAGGAAGACATAACTGTTCACAGAATTAGCACAAAGCGAGCTGCTGATGCACCTCTTATTCCCCCCCCCTTCCCTTAATTTCATTGTTTTGCTGCTACTAATGTGGAGACAGCACACCTCTCTCTCCTCTGTTCCCCACTCTGAGGTCGGGTGTTCCTCCTTGGCACCTCTGGGAAAGGTGGCCTAGGAGAATGACTACATGCTGCCACTTTTCTACATGATCACATGCTGTAATTGGTTACATGTCTAGCCATCCCATTATCTCAGGCCACTGCTCCCAGAATGCCTTGCTCTGAGGAACAACGCCTCCCCTTTCCTTCCTCAGAGCGATGCAGGGAGGGGCAGGAGCTGTGCTGCTGCTGGGATAGCATCCATAAAACATTTTCATTTGGTAAATCTTCCTTTGGTAATCTTGCTTCTGCTCAGGGAAATAATTAACTGCATCAGCTTTAATTTTAATTTTTAATGTTTTTCCTTTTTTTCTGATACACATCATGTTTTCCTATCATACAGTGTTTCTGTACAGACTTCCCAACCTAACACTCCAATGCATTCTAGATATACCTTGTTTTTTCTGCCTATCAGTTACTTTACCCCTTCCTCTTTCATTCCTTGGTTGTAGTTAGCTGTTGCTCATAAGGTTGCCGCTACTTGGAATTTGATTTTGGTATCATATCTTTTTAAATACTCCCCAAAGCCTTCTCACTTGCCCCTAGTCTGTTTGTTGTTCTGGTTCCTTATTTTGGGTGTCATGTTTTCTAATTCTGCAAATTCTGTCAATTTATGCAGCCGTTGTTCTTTCGTAGAAATTCCTCTTTCTTTCCCATTTCTAGCATATACTATTCTGGCTGCTGTTGCATAACACAATAGATTACGTGCCTTCATTGGTATGTCTTCGCCAATTATAGCCAATAAGAAGGTTTCAGGTTTTGGGTGGAATGTAAATTTGAAGATCTTTTTTATCTCATAGACCATCTCCCAATATTCTTGGGTGTGTTTACACAACCACCACATGTGTGTAAAAGATCACTCTACTGCATCAGCTTTAAAGATCTGTCAGTTAAGTTTGTGTAGGAATATATATGGGTGAGGGTGGTTATTACCAATCACCAAAGTCACTTGCACAACAGTTTTGAGCTAGCACACAAACTAGTAGTTTGATAATTTAAAGATGTTTCTGTTCTGTTGGCAGTTTCCTTGAGTGAGGAGGCCTCATTTTTTAGGTCTCTGGAAAGAGAGGCTTATAATGTAATATACGAAGGGACATTAATAGGAATTGCAAAAGTGTGAACGCTGCTGGGTGTTATGTGGGTCTTTCATTATTCCACTATTCTTATGACCAGAGTGCATGGCATCTGATTGCAGGGTAGTGCCATGTTTCTGATGAAAGTTCATACTGCCTATAGGTAAAGGTAAAGGTACCCCTGCCCGTACGGGCCAGTCTTGACAGACTCTGGGGTTGTGCGCCCATCTCACTTAAGAGGCCAGGGGCCAGCGCTGTCCGCAGACACTTCCGGGTCACGTGGCCAGCGTGACAAAGCTGCATCTGGCGAGCCAGAGCTGCACACGGAAATGCCGTTTACCTTCCCACTGGTAAGCGGTCCCTATTTATCTACTTGCACCTGGAGGTGCTTTCGAACTGCTAGGTTGGCAGGCGCTGGGACCGAGCAGCGGGAGCGCACCCCGCCGCAGGGATTCGAACCGCCGACCTTTCGATCGGCAAGTCCTAGGCGCTGAGGCTTTAACCCACAGCGCCACCTGCGTCCCATACTGCCTATACTAGGATGTTATATTCACCTGTGGCATCAGCATTTATTTTATGCTGTATCTTGATCATGTTAAATTGATTCATGTACTACCTTTTCTAGAAGTTCTAGCTTCTGAGTTATCTTTTGATATACCATTAATATTTAAAGGATTCCTTGTCATAAGGAAAAATACTGGTGCTAAGAAAAACTTGTGATGAAAGAAGCCTGTTTTCTCTATGTTTCAGTAGCACAAGGATTAAAAACAGTAGGCAAATCTTGGGTCTTCAACTGCTTTGTGCAACAGAAGATAATACAGGCTATAACCCTTTTTTTTAATGTTCCACCAAGTTCCAGTTAATCATTTTCACCTGTATACGGGTGAAGAGGGATCATGTTCTGTGATGAAATTTTTGGTCTTATATGGGGGAGTGGTATTATGAATAGGCCAGATGCAATTTCAGGGGAGTAAGTTAGGAAGTCCTCCACCTTTATTGGTGAAAAGCTATGAAAATCATGTTACCACCAAGCATGACACAGAATTTCCAGTTATACTACCTTTATATAATGCATCTATTATCTGGAAATGAATTGGGAGCCCTAAAGGGCACAGCATAACCTTGTAACAAAGTGATGAAACAGAACCAGTGTTATCCTTCACCACTGGAGAAATGGGAGCCCTGACTGCAGAATGCGAGAATGCAAACACTGTGAGGTAGTAGTTAAACTCTGTTATCTTAAGTTGTGACCTGTCTCTCTAGTCTAGAGAAATAGAGCAGACTTGGCTAGTTCTTCTCCCTGTAGCTAGGTGTGCCAGCTGCATAGCTTAGCTGCCTTCACTATTAACAAGAGCAATTGGAAGGTACTTGCTGATAAATATCAAAGTGAGATGGGGGCACACAACACTTCCTAGCTTGCTAGGACAAAGAAACAAAAATGTTAAGGCACTTTTGTACCTGAGGCTGATACTTCCTCGGCTTCATGCAGTGACGTGTAAGAACTGCTTCCTGGAACTTTTAAGACCTTTCTTAGCAGGTACAGATCCCACCGATCTTGGTGGAGATCTTTGCAATTCTGTCGGTATAAAACCACATAGAAATATTGCTGAAGTAAAGTGTTTTGACACACACACTCCTGAGGCTCTGTTGAAGGCGCAGGGGGCCTGTTCCTGTGTGTGGTCCCTAGTTACAGTGGAAATTTTGTTTGATTCCTTGTAGTGTGATGTCATCTGTCCCAGGAACATATGCCACTGCTTCTCATCACTTGAAAGATCCCTGGTAGTTCAGCGATGATTTACTTTCATTTTTCCCTTCCCTTCACTTTGTTGTCTTATGAAAGAGTGATGAAAGAGTGATAAGTTAAGAGCAAAGACTCATTAAAATTGGATCCATGAATGCAGGGATCTGGTGAGTTATTGGTGATGCATAAAGTGCCTGTTGGAGGTCCCCTGGCTTACATAATCAAATAATAGTTTGAATAATATTGTTCATTCTTAAGACTACTAAAAAAAATGGTAAAGTCAATATAATGGATAAAAAAATTGGAATGCTTTGTCATATTAGATGGCACTTAAATAGAAATTGGGATGATAAGGTTTTCTGGAACAAAATTTATTTTTACACATGAGTAGAGAACAGCCAGTGCACTAAAATGCTCCTTATCATCATGCATTACTTTTTACCATTTTGAGGAACAGAAGTTGGCATTTTGACTGGGCACCTTATGCCTTACTAACATGTGAAAACGTTGCTTAGCAGGTTTAAATGAATGCATTTCTCATGCCCTTAAGAAGTCTGAACCCCAGTATCCCACCATCACAGATTAATGTTGTCTGTCTGTGCAGGCTCTGGTACACTCAGCAGAATTTGACGAGGAGCAAAATTACACTTTGTTAGCTGTAAATTATAAATAGGTGTTTATAAAATAGTGTATTTTTTTAAAAATCACGGAAAGATGCTTTTTCATTCAACACAGGTTGAAACGGGAAGATAGCAATATACTGATTTAAAATTGGGTGCAATATAGTTTTAAAACAGCATTTTTCATATAGACGTGCACAGAAAATGTACATCATATACTTTCATTACATCTTTTTCTGTTAAAAACATTAATAAGCTTATTGTATTTTAATTCTAGTTAATATTCTTCTTTCTGTACCGTATAAGGAATTGACTGAAATTTATGAGTAAATATGGTGCTTGCACTAATACATAGCTGTTTATTGGCAGGTGTGTACCTAATTTGTTTTCTTTTGCTCCAAGTTAAAAAAAACCACAGTGCTGTGCCTGCGTGTCAAACATCAGTATATAAGCTGATATATAATGATAGTGCTGATCCTGTAACTTGTTTTGGCCGTTGTGCAGAAACAGTTGGAACATGGCTAAGTTTTATGTACTTTTATTTTATATTCAGCATTCATTGCTTAAAAATTAATGTTGCTTAATTCTTCAGACCAGAGAAGAACGGAAAATGGAAGCCATTCTTCAAGCTTTTGCCAGGCTAGAAAAAAGAGAAAAAAGAAGAGAGCAGGCTTTGGAAAGAATTAGTACAGCTAAAACTGAAATTAAACCTGAATGCAAGGAAACACAGATCATCAACGAAACAGAATTTGTACAGGTAGTGACATATAACTTTATTAAGTTTAAGCTGACTTGAAAGATTAAGCTTTTCTGTTATGTGTTTATGTTTGGGCAACACTTTGCTGCTATATGTTACTGAGCAGCTTTCTTTCACACCATCAAGGCTTTGTGTTGACCCAAAAGAGTGCTTTCAAAAACCCTTATAAAACTCCAGACTTCTGAAATGGTACTTGGAACAATGTGCATATTGTTAAAAGAAGACTGTCATTATGTGATACCAAAGTTGCCTCATCCATTGCTGAAAATGAATATTTTGGGATAGGGGGAAATCACATTAAAAATCACTTTCAAATATGTACTTACTATTGGAAAAATTACATAGCGGTTATTCTTTCTAGCAATACAAGGTATGCAGTTTATCTGACGTTGGTGTTTCATGCATTTTACAAGGAACCAGCAAAAGAGGAAACTGCCACTAAGCCAACCCCTGCCAAAGTCAATAGGACAAAACAGAGAAAAAGTTTCTCTCGGAGCAGAACTCATATCGGACAGCAGCGGAGAAGGCACAGAACTGTTAGCATGTGTTCAGATATTCAACCATCCTCTCCTGATGTGGAAGTTAGTTCACAGCACAATGAGCCTGAAAACACTGCACTTTCAGCTGAGCCTGAAACTGAGACAACTGTTCCTGAAATAATTCCTGAACCAGAACCCCCAGCACTTAACAAATGCCCTACTAAATATCCTAAAACAAAAAAGGTAAGTGTATTTCTAAGCTTAAACTGATACTTTCATTTGTGTATTAAATGTCTGCTGTGATATTCTTTGCAAAGCAGCTCAGGGCAGCATTTAAGCAGGAATATACTGGTTATCAGCTCTGTTTTGGGATGAAGAGGAGGAGGGAGTGGCAATGGTTTCTTGTTCTAGCAAGCGCAGTAATGCAGGGGTACCACAATAAGACCTTGTATGGTTCTGAGATGTGTTATTTAAAGAAGGCAAGCGTGCTTTCTTCCTCTTGTACACTCACTTCCCCTAGGAAAAATAGGGAGGAACCTGGATACTAGAAGGCAGAAGATGAGACTGAGTCTCTGGTAGGAAACCTTGGGTAAGGATCAGGGGCCCCTGTTAACAGGAGGGGGCCCCCACCCCCCATCCAAGACACCAGAATGCCATCACGAGATGGGTAAATAGGGAGAGGTGCAAGACATTGGAAAGACCTCAAAAAAGCAACAAAATATGTTAAGGTATGTCTGCACAAAGGCCCAAGAAACATAAGTGAAGACCTCTGGGTGGTGGGACTACTCCTCCATCTCCAATGCTTTTGGGTAGGGAATGCTGACTAAATTTTTGAAGTCAGAAAATGAAGGGAAGGCTAAACGGTCTCCGTAATTCCTCATACCTCCCAGGAGTTACCCTCCTATCTAGGAGAAGCGAATGCAATGACTTTCAGGGTAGGGAGGATCACAACACTGAATTATTGCACCTTAAGGGGCATGTGTCATGATTTGAGTGTCTGTCTGCAAGCAGGAACAGTTGACATCTCTTATTTTGTCCTATAGGATGCATCTCCTGTGAGGAGTCCTAGGTCTGGAGTTTGCCTTCCAGTGAGAGGGAGAAAACACAGCATAGGCCTCCCTGTGAAGATATTGAAAGAGTTCTTGTTAGGCTTTTTCTGTGAAACCGTAGGCCATGGCATGGTTAACAGTCAGTAGTTTTCTTGGGTTGGGTTTGCTTTCAGTTGCTGCTAGCTTGGAAGGAAATAGTGATCTAGGTGTCACAGAAATAGAGCCAGTGCAGTAGTCATTGTTCTTCAGCGCTTCTTTTCCACTAAGTAGAAACAAAATCCTAAAAAAGGAAATGAAAGTTTGTGGCCATCTTTTAACTTCGGGATTGCTCCAGTTCAGTGCATGCAGAGTATCTATGGAGGGGTTTCTATCGTAGTCTGGTTTCCCTCTTCCTCTGTGGTACATATGCATGGATGTTCAGCATACCTGAGCATTCCGGGAAGCCTATATCCCAGTCCAGCCTCTCCCTTCTCAATTCATTCAGGGAACACATTCCTTGCAGCTCACATTCCTTGACCAGAAGGATGGGAAGGGCTGGACACAAATTTGTGAGGTATGTCTCCCATTCCCTATAATGGCCGGGCATATTCTTTTGTGTGCATGCCACCAGCTGTAGATTTATTGTTTGTAATATTTTTATTTTTATCCTGCCTTTCTGTGTAAGGCAACTAACAAAAACAAAACTGTTAAATGAAGTGAATGCAGCACAACAGCACAGCAATATTAAATAATGCAATATTACCAGTAAATAATAGGTAAGGATTCTGCCATAGCACCAGAGGCTCTCTGAATTAAGAGGGGGCTTTCATTAGAAGACCAGAAAGAAATAGGCAGGCTTCTCGAGGAGAGAGTTCTAGAGCCCGGAGTAACAACCGGGAAATATGTTTCTGATGTTTACAACAGCAGCTACATACAGATAGCATGTCGCAGTAGCCCAATGTGGATATTAACAAGGCTTGAGTAACTGGATAAATTGAAAGGGTGATCTATTCCTGGTCACTGCTGCCACCTGAACAGCTCCAGGAAACTCCCGTTTTTAAATTCAAACTTTTCTTAAGATGAGGAAATTGATTGGAACTTCAAGAGAGGACAGGCTGCTTGATCTGGCTTAAACAGTCCAATCCTGTTCACATTTACACAGAAATAAGTCTCACTGAATTAAGAGTGTGCTTTAGGTTGCTACCTCAGTGAGCAAAGAATGGCAGGGCTTGTGTGTGGTAAAAATGGTGACACCCGTTAGAAAAAAACATAAGGGAAGGCCTATTGTATAAGAACACCCCGCCACCCTGCATGCATTTAGACAGAAAAACTTAGGAAGGAGTAAATTAAAAAGGATTGCTGATGCTTGTAGTACACACATCACTTAGTTTAAGACTGCAGGTTGTTTCTCAGTAGCATTAGCAAAAAAAGCTGACATCAGCCTCGCTGGCTACAACTTTTAAACAGTGGCATTTTACCACAAATTTACCACTTTCTAGGATTTGACAGCAAATCAGCTCTTACCGTCTAGTGTATTTTACCTTGACACAGCAGCCATGACTACACAATTAAATGCTGGTTTAATAAGTCAGAATACGTATGAGCTCTGTGTACCCGCTCACAATTCTTTCCTGTGAGCAGGGAAACAAGCCAGGAAGCCCGTTTCCCCATTCGATCAGGAATTAAGGTTAATGGCTTTCAAACAAGCTATGATGCAAAGCCATGGGTTTAAAGTGGCTTACAAACTTGCTTGTTTAGAAGCCGTTAACCTGATTGTGCAAACCTGGTCAGTTACCTGGATTACCAGCGAACCTATAAACGGTGTATCTGTGTGCAGTTACAGCTTCATTAGTTACCATAGTATTTGCACTCTCCCATAGTACTGAATATGGTCTTAATGTACAGTTGATGTACTTAATGTACTACCTTCAGCAGAAGGGCTATGTTGACTTTTCCCTTTTCTGTTTAGCACTTGGTGAGTGAGTGGTTAAGTGAGAAGAACGAGAAGACAGGAAAACCGACGGACAGCCTTTCAGAAAGGCCCCTGCGTATAACGACAGATCCTGAGGTTTTGGCTACACAGCTGAATTCTTTGCCCGGTCTCACTTACAGCCCACATGTATATACTACTCCTAAGCACTATATTCGTTTTACATCGCCATTCCTTTCGGAAAAGAGGCGCAGAAAAGAACCTGTGGAAAACATTGGCTCTTGCAAGAAGGTAGTGTTTCCTTTTTGTTTTTCCTCCTTTTGATATTAAGACAAATAGCTAATTCTTAAATCTTGTAAAATATCTACAGACTAGACAAGGTGGGTGGCTACTGGTAAAAGGCTTTTGCATAGTGCTACCTATTCATTAGGAGGGACGCGGGTGGTGCTGTGGGTTAAACCACAGAGCCTAGGGCTTGCCGATCAGAAGGTCGGTGGTTCAAATCCCCATGACGGGGTGAGCTCCTGTTGCTCGGTCCCTGCTCCTGCCAATCTAGCAGTTCGAAAGCACCAAGTGTAAGTAGATTAATAGGTACCACTACGGTGTGAAGGTAAACAGCGTTTCCGTGCGCTGCTCTGGTTCGCCAGAAGCAGCTTAGTCATGCTGGCCACATGACCCAGAAGCTGTACGCCGGCTCCCTCGGCCAGTAAAGCGAGATGAACGCCGTAACTCCAGAGTCCATGACTGGACCAACGGTCAGGGGTCCCTTTACCTTTACCTATTCATTTGGTCATTAAATAAAGACCTTATTTTCCATGACCTGTTAAATAACAACTTAATCCACTTTTTGATCCCCTCGTAAAAGTTTACGCTGTGTCATGTCTTATATTATTTTGTAAAACAGACTAGTGAGTTTTTTAAGAAATTGCACATGGCCTGTAAATGATTTAAATCAATAATTGTAATGGATCTCAGTTGGCACCCATGGACTAGAGTTTACTTACATTCTTTTTTTCCCCCCAGCGTTGGTTGAAGCAAGCTCTGGAAGAAGAAAACACAACAGCTGTAGATAGGTTTAATTCACCATCTCATGAAAGATCTAGAAGTCCCACAGTCAATGGTGAAAGTAGAAGTCCCTTGTTATTAAATGACAGTTGTTCTTTATCAGGTAAGGATTTTTGTTATATGGTGCAAGCCATCCTCTGAAATGGTTTAACCCTTTTCATCAAACTTGCAGGGGATCTCATGTTTAAGCACCCGGTTGGGCAACCACTTCTCTCTACTTACTTTTGTACTAAATGTTTATGGTTCCTGGCATCTTTCCTGCTGGAGAATATATTCACACACTGCTTGAAAGTTCAGTTGCTTCTACCAGCAGAACACCCCGTACCCTCTGTGTGTGACGAAGATTAAATAGAAGAGCGCTGCCCTGAGATATTTTGCTATCACAATCAGTTCGTGAAATCTGACATATATGCCTTTCTCTCAAGCTAGGATCTATACCTCACCACCACCTTGTGGAGAACTGGGCTTGTTGGAAAGTAAATTGCAGGTCTCTAGTTAGAATAATATAATATTTTTTTATTTATACCCCGCCCATCTGGCTGGGTTTCCGCTTTCCCTCTTTAAGGAAAAGTACCTCTGAGCTCTATGTGTTCTGAAAGGCATTCTTTGTGGAAATGGAAAGAACAGAGTGAAGCATCTGGAAACCAATGTATTGATTTCTAGCCAACCAATCAAGTTTTAGGGACCCACTTGATGGACTGGGAATGTTTTGCCTGTTCTGCATTTGGTGAGAGGAGGCAGAGTTGGGTGTGTGTGTGTGTGGGTGTGTTTCTCCAAGCATAGCTAGTTTTCCTTCTGTGGAATGAGTAGTTTGTGGGGGCAGATACCTGGTTTGGCAATTGAGACTCATGTCGAATCTCTGTATTGTACTCAAGGTTCCTTGGGCAAGTTGCTATATTTTGTGACTAGACAGACAGTTTCCCAGGTTTCCGAATGTGCACATGGACTCTGGATGCTTTAGTTGAGATTACTGCATTGCAGGGGATTGGACAAAAACGGTTTATTGATGGAACCTAATAATTGTGTTCAAATCTTGATGGCTTAACAAGAAAGCATCAATTGTTGTTTTTTGTTTGCCTTCATAACATGCAGACCTGACGACACCGCTAAAAAAACGAAGAGTCTACCAGCTGTTGGATTCTGCCTATTCAGAAACATCTACACCTATTCCTTCTCCATATGCCACACCAACCCATGCTGATCTCTCTGCCTCAGATCCATTGCTGTTTGCAACTCCTCCTAGAATAAAAGCAGAAGATGAAACCTGTAGGAATGGTTATAAGCCCATTTACTCACCTGTTACGCCAGTGATTCCATGTGTACATGGAAATGCAATGCACTTTGAGGTGAGCTTTTGTATATTCTATACTCTTACCTGATTAATCAACTTGCATTGACAGGTTTATTTGTTTGTTTGTTTGTTTGTTTGTTTGTTTGTTTGTTTTAAAAAATAACAGCTAGTTTAGCAAATGGTGGGAAGTGTGGTAATGGCTACCAATCCAGTCTTTAGAAGGGGATTAGACAAAATTCAGAGAAGTTTTAACTCCTAGCATATATTCCAGGGAGGCAGAATGAAATAGTTTAGATGTTGTTTAAAAATGAGGTGCTTTCATTTGTGATTTGCATTAAAATAAAACTTCCATACTTAACTTTTTTAATGCAGAATATATCTTCACCTGAAAGTTCCCCAGAAGTTAAGAGGCGAACGTATAATCAAGAGGTAAGGAGAACTGTAAGAAGTTACTGGGAAAGGCTTATATGCATTCTGCAAATCTTCCTCCCAGCTATGAACAGCTGCTAATAATTGGGGAAGAATTGGAAGCAGAGCACAAAAGGTCCCGCGTTTAATCCCTGGCATCTCTATGCAAAACAGGAAGAGTTCTATCTGAAACCCTGGAGAGTCACTGCAGTTGAGTGTAGACATTGCAGAGCAATAATCTAGCTTGGCACAAAGCAGCTTCTTCAGTTTCCCAGTACTATAAAATTATTTTTTCTTGCATTTTGCTGACAAACCTATTACAGAAAGCATGTAGTATTGCGTAGAACATGAAAAAATGCATCTTGATAAACCCACCATTGTAGCCAAACTAAATAATCCAGATCTATTAAATCCTTCCTCAATATTGATGATGATGATAATAATAATCATCTCCATCCCACCATGTTCATTGGCATAAGCAATTCAATCTCCTGCCTTAAACTCATATTTTCCAAATATCCCAGAATTACTCAGGGTCTCATTTCTGTAATTCCTGTAATCTACACCAGTATTCAGTTCCAATATTTTTTATGAATTGACATACCTTCCATATATGGACCACATCTGTGTTAAAGGCACAATAACCAAAAACTGGACGGCACATTAGGATTTTATAGATAAATGGATAGATTAAAAAAAATACTTCAATGGAGCCATCAATCAATAAAATAACAATTAGCTAGGTTCATACGGGGGTATCATTTTCATTTACTGTTCTCAGACATTGTGTGTTACATCTAATTGCTTCTCTCTCGGTGTGCAGGGATTTGACCGGTCATCATCAGCAATGCTCGCACTCAACCCTTTCAGAAATTCCAATCTAACAGAAATGTGCCTGCAAGAAATAAAGACTATTGGGTATTCCAGTCCAAGAAATAGGACTGATGGCGCCAGGCAATGCTCCGGAGAAAATGAAACGGCCTCAGACCTCCAGTTGGGACTAGAAGCAATTGAGCAAAGTGCACTGCATAAAACTTTGGACAACCCCTGCCATGATAGGACTGATGCTAGCAGCCAGCTGGAAACTGCTCACTGTGGACGGGGAACAGTTTATCCAACTTGGGTAAAGAGTCCCGACAGGACAGGTGTCAATTTCTCAATGAATTCTAATCTAAGGGACTTAACTCCTTCACACCAGCTGGAGGTAGGAGGTGGATTCCGAATAAACGAATCAAAGTGCCTGATTCCAGATGATGCCAGAGGCGGCATGTTCATGGAAACACCTGTTTTTTGTACTTCTGAAGATGGACTCGCAGCTGGCTTTGGAAGAACTGTCAGTAGTGACAGCTTGATGGACGGAAATTGCACACCCCAGAATCCTCCACAAAAGAAAAAGGTTACAACCTTTAAGTATAAATTCACACTTTCATTTTTTATATCTGTACCTTTTCTGCCAAGACAAAATTAGATAAGGTGCTTCTATTTACTATAGGAGACATTCTCAAACGGGTTTATGATTGCAGCCTTACTTAGAACTTTAAGTGCTGATCTTAAAATACTAAGTTATCAGATTAACGTTAAGGATGCCTACATTTGTCTAGATCATGCCATTTAGTGTTTGTTCAGCTTCGAGAACAAAAAATAAAATTTATAGTCTGTATTTACTAGTTTTGAGGAGGCTTGATTTCCTTTAGCTTAGAGGAAATTCTTTGTACTGTTGCAGATATGGAACCTGGAATGCTTTAAAAATAGTTGAATAATTAAAAATAATACCTTTGGATCAAAACATCTCCCAGTGACATGATATTTAGTAGTGAATGGTCTAGAATCATCTCATAAATGCAGCCTTGTTGAAGCTTAGCAGGTGTCTTGGATAGGTGACCTTCTGTTAAGCCATTCTGAGATTTGCCAAAGAGGCGTGTGATTATGATATGAATATAAAGGCTTTGATCCTCAATTCTATGAGCAGAGTGTTCCACTTTTGGAACAGGGTTTTCCAACCTCCCCTTTCATGCTACAGCCCCGCAAAAAGCTAATGAGGGCCAGAAAACCCTCTGGAATGGTGGCAAAGGAAACTGCAGGAGGAAGGGAGCACTGCCTCCCTGTAGCTAAACTGGTGTCCTGATAAAAATGAAACACGTGGAAAGGGTTCGTTTTTAGCAGAAAGTTTAGCCATTAATGCTGGGGCAAGTATTTTAAGACAGACAAACCAAATAGTTATGATGCATATACTTAAGATTCTGAAAACTGTTACTGCCCCAGTTAATCTGGAACGAGGGGAATTGCTCAGACTGTAAAAGGACATTTTCAGTAGTTATGCCTCACTGTTTGTTCTAATGTAGGATGTCCAGTATGCAGTATCCCAAAATTATTTTATTACGATTGCTGCAGGTCATTAGGTTGGATCAAAAGGGTGCACTTTCACTTGTGGAAGTCCTCTTCAGCCCACTGAAGGAGTGTTTGGTACCTCGTACTGGAGCATTGTGTTATAAAAGTAAAATGCAGCCAAATAATGTTTTTCTGGTTGCACCAGCGGAAGTGGAAGAACAGTTACAGAATTAACCGCTTACCCTCACCATGCAAACTCTCACACAAGTATTTGCAGAACAGTGCTAGGAACTAGCCCGTCTGTTGCCTGCACTTTCTGGTTTGCCAGGGATGAGGTGCACACTGGTGCACACTGCCTCATGGCTCCCCTTTCACTCCTTGCTAGGCGCAAGCAAGATAAACAACCAGGAAGCCTTGGGTTCATGCTATGCCTGAACTAAGGACCGTGGATTGTTGCCTCCTAAATTGCAATAGCCACAATAAATCAGAAAGTCTGGGTCATCGTTATGTGCAAACACGCTCATTCTCTTACTCATTCTAATTTTAGATTCATTTTTGCAAAAGAGTTATCCTCAAAGCTAATGCCAGCCACTTTGCAACCAGATTCTGTGTTGAATTAAAGATTATGCACACTCCACTTTTATAATAGCCTTGGTGCTGACCTTTAAAGCCCTAAATGGCCTCGGTCCAGTATATCTGAAGGAGCGTCTCCTCCCCCATCGTTCTGCCCGGACACTGAGGTCCAGTTCCGAGGGCCTTCTGGCGGTTCCCTCACTGCGAGAGGCCAAGTTACAGGGAACCAGGCAGAGGGCCTTCTCGGTAGTGGCGCCCGCCCTGTGGAATGCCCTCCCATCAGATGTCAAAACGATAAACAACTACCTGACATTCAGAAGACATCTGAAGGCAGCCCTGTTCAGGGAAGTTTTTAATATGTGACATTTTAGTGTATTTTTCATCTCTGTTGGAAGCCGCCCAGAGTGGCTGGGGAAACCCAGCCAGATGGGCGGGGTACAAATAATAAATTATTATTATTATTATTATAGAAAGAAATCTGGGGGAACTGTCAAAACAGTTTGAGTTGAGACATCCCACAACTGTTCTTTCCATTTTTTTCCATAGGTATCGCTTCTAGAATACCGCAAGAGGCAACGAGAAGCCAGAAAAAGCGGCTCCAAGACAGAAAGCTTTCCCCTTCTAACCATATCGCCACACTCTGCTGGTGGAGGAAACAATGGTGGTTCTGCCGACGGGTATAACAGCAGCGAGAACGGGGAGCCAGCTGAGCGGGAGCACACGGCTAACCTCCCTTTACCATTGCCAGCCACCGATTATAGCACCACTTCAGAAGAAACAGAAAACTCCTCTCCATCGAAAGAAGCTTCAAGCGAGAAGAACGATCCAGAGGTTCAGTGGTAAGCGCCTTCTAAATAAGTTGCTGTTAAAGGGACGCGGGTGGCACTGTGGGTAAAACCTCAGCGCCTAGGGCTTGCCGATCGCATGGTCGGCAGTTCAAATCCCCACGGCGGGGTGAACTTTCGGTTCCAGCTCCTGCCCACCTAGCAGTTCGAAAGCACCCCTAAGTGCAAGTAGATAAATAGGTACTGCTTTATAGCGGGAAGGTAAAACGGCGTTTCCGTGTGCAGCACTGGTGCTGGCTCGCCAGAGCAGCTTTGTCATGCTGGCCATGTGACCCAGAAGTGTCTCCGGACAGCGCTGGCCCCTGGCCTCTTAAGTGAGATGGGCGCACAACCCTAGAGTCGGACACAACTGGCCCGTACGGGCAGGGGTACCTTTACCTTTACAAAGAAAAAGAGGACTTTGGAGTAACACAAGTGTTCAGATCCTCAAAATAGGGTGGTGAAATTTCAGACAGATTAAAATTTAACAAGGTGCCCTTCTGCTACCATAAGAAATATATGTGTCAGCCTTTAAGGGTTTGAGCACTGGGGGCCATCTTCCATACAATTTGTGTAGTAGAATTAGGCAGAACACATGCTGTGCTTGCTGTGACCTTTCCCCCTTAAAGCACCAATCATAACTACTTCTAAAGGAAGGCTTGGCTAGAAAAGGCAGTATTAGTACTGCACGTTCCTTAGTTCCCATGGATTTGCTGAGAGATAAAGAGTACTACAATCTATAAAAATAAAATATCGGATGTGGGTGGCGCTGTGGTCTAAACCAGTGAGCCTCTTGGGCTTGCCAATCGGAAGGTCGGCAGTTCGAATCCGCTCGACGTGTACCATGCAACCAAGTGTTCTCCTGAGCAGTAGGGAGATACATTTTTTTCAATAAAAAATTATCCAGCAAACTAAGACTTCATTTTTGTTTTGAAGGACTGCTTCAACTTCAGTGGAGCAAGTGAGGGAACGAAGTTATCAGCGAGCTTTGCTTCTTAGTGATCATAGGAAAGACAAGGACTCTGGTAAGAAAACATTTGGTTGATCCTGAAAGTGCTCCTTTGAACTTTGAGCAATTTCGTGGTTGTGTTTGGTCTGCTTCTGATTGAGCAGGAAGAAATGTAATTATTGGTCACCATCTGATCTTGTATTCATATCATTTTATTAAGAATGCTTCAAGCTTGATTTTAAAAATTCAAACTTGAAAGTTTAATCCATCCAGTCAAACATCTTCATGGCCGTTGTATACTTCTGTCTATAGACTTACAGTAATTCTTATTGCAGATCCTGAAAATCCTGAGCCCACAAGTGAATGTCCGTCCCCAGATACTTCTCTGAAGGCTTGCAAGAGTCCTTTAAAAGTGAGCAAGGTACTACTATACAAAATATTTTCACGTTAGTGAATGCACAGATACATGGCTTGAATGTCCCTGCTTCTTTCCTGGTCACTATAGCTTAAAACTGATGTTCTGAATTTTGCCTGAATGCAGATATACTCACTGCCAGATGCTGGCAAGAATCCACGTTTGTGAAATTAATTAATATAAGCATTTAAAAGCTTAAAAGTGACTCTTTATCCATCTGTCTCATTGATGCACATCTAAAGGAGGAACAGTAGCTAATCCAGTGAGTAACAACACAATATTGTTTAAAAGCCGGATAGTCACTTGCTTCTGCTGCTATTTATATTAAGCACCACAAAGTCCCATTTTTCTTTCAAATTTGATTTCAAAGTTTGTGTTTGTCTGCTATCCTCAGGAGTAAGAAGTGTTGCATTGAACCCCATAAACCTCACTAGTTGAACAAGCCTGCATTGCGTCCATAGCTCTGAAGATAAGGATATTGGATATGCTTTAAACTGAAGTTACATGTTTGTTTTTCTTTTTCCTTCGTGTAGACTTCTTCACCAAGTCCTGCAGCTCCTGTCCAATCACTTGGGAAAACACCCACAAAACAGGATGCCCAGTGGGAGACTCCAGTAGATGCTCCAGAGGCAGAGAACACAACTCACCCCAAACCTGACCAGCCACAGAAACCGCTGGCAAACAACGCCGAAGCACTTTCAAAAAACCACCAGTCCCAGCCCCATTCGCGCAGCGCAGCAGACCAGCTCTCGCAAAAGCTGCCTTCTGCACCACTGAAGCTACACTGTCCCCCTTCGCCCCAGGTAGAGAACCCTCCCAAACCCTCTACGCCCCACACACCTGTTCAACACGGCTACCTTTCGCCAAAGCCCCCTTCACAACAATTAGGATCGCCATGCAGACCTCATCATCCTCAGTCACCTCAAGTGGGAACGCCTCAAAGAGACACTCACAGAAGTTTCTATGCGGCGACGCAAAGCCTCCAGCCCAGCACCCAGCAGCAACCCAGCGCAACGCTGTTTCCCCAAACCTCTTCCGTCTCTTACAGCCAGTTTCACCAACAAAATTTGAACGCAAGCGCCCCACCTCCTCCCCCACCTCCGCCCCCTTCCTCGACTTACTATCAAAACCAGCAAACCCCCTCAGGAAACTTTCAAAATTACAGTCAGTTAAAAAGTAGCATACCCGCCCAACAAACTGTGTTCCCCTCTGGACCAAACCAAGCACTTGCCGGCACAACATGCCAGCAGCCAGTTTCAGGGCACCATGTAACCAGTGGGCATTTTTTGCCATCTCAGAACCCCAGTATTCACCACCAGACTCCAGCTGTCGGGGCTCCGCCGCCGCCCCCACCGCCGCCCCCTGCTCCGGGACCCCATCTTGTGCAGCAGCAAAGTTCTCATCAGCAGCATCCCGTGGCTCACGTGGTGGGCCCCGTGCACGCGGTGGCCGTGGCTCCAGGGTCCCACATCCATTCTCAAGCTGCCGGTCACCATCTGCCGCCGCCGCCGCCGCCGCCTGGTCCCCTTCCTCACCACCATCCGACTCACCCTACCACAGGTCACCAAGGTTTGCAAGCACAACACCAGCACGTAGTCAATTCGGCTCCGCCGCCTCCTCCGCCGCCGCCACCTGCCACCGTTTTAGGCTCCGGGCATCACACGGCATCGGCGCAAGGATTGCACCATGCATCTCACCAGGGGCCCCCACTCTTCCCCTCCAGCGCTCACTCAACACTCACTTCCTACCCCTCGCAGCCTCATCACACACCTTTGGGACCTGGACCTCAGCATCAGCCTGCTGGGACGGGACCTCATTGCCCACTCCCAGGTCAGGGTCCTCACATCCAGCCTCAAGGACCAAGCAGTATTCCAACACCGACCGCTTCCGGGTTCTGTCCTCATCCTGGCTCTGTATCCCTTCCTCACGGTGTGCAAGGACCTCAGCAGGCATCTCCGGTGCCTGGGCAAATACCTATTCACAGAGCACAGGTGCCACCAACTTTTCAAAACAATTATCATGGGTCAGGGTGGCATTAAAATGGACCCCTTGCTTCTAAACATTTTAAAAATGTTCTGTAAAAAACTGTATATTTCATATGTACCTGTTGAAGGTACTTTTTAAAGCTTGTACATGATACTTTGTATAAAAGCAAACACCAGTGCGCGCACTCTCATTGTATTCTTTCCATTTTTGCTTTTAAAAATTCCTGAAACTGTGCCCTTGAGCCAGTATTAGGCATTTTTTATTTTGTATGTGAACATTCCAGCTGTTCGTTCTGGCAGTAGATTTGATGCTGCGTAACTTTAAATTTTATTGTTGCAGTTAAATTCATTTAGTGAATGTTTTCTATATTTACTTTTTATACATATGTAATTAAAGTACACAGCTAAGTGATGGCACTAACAGGTTTTCCATCTGTCAAACAGTTTTTGTGTGCATATAGATAGAAGATGCAATACAGATTTTTATAGTTTGGTGTGGACATGGCTCTTATTTCAACAGTTCTTTGCAGACATTGTAATTTAATGTATAGATTGTTTCTAATGTCTCTGACAAGTGCTGTAAATACTGTTTCTTTTGCGTGTAAAACTGCTTAATGCTTCTCATTTGATATAGTATTGTACATACAAGTCTTTTGCAAAAGCGTGTGATCTTTGTGGAAGTAGTACAGTATATGAACTTTAATTTTTTTTAATATACTGTCACATTGCAGCACTGGTTGGGCATTTTAATTCATGTTAATAAATCACAATTATGTCAGTTTTAATAATAGTTCCTGATAACTTGCTGTTTAAGAAAAATGATATTGAAACCATTGTGATAAGTAATATTCTGAGGAACACTAATCCAAGAAGAACCACAATTCCTATAGGAGAGAGGCTGCTCTCTCTATAACTGCCTAAAATCCTGGCCAAACACAAGTAATGCTCTTATGTTCAGGAACTGGTTAAGTTGCAAGAAGCAGAGAGTAGGAAAAAATGGACAGTTCTCCAAAAGGAGAGTAGAAAATGGAGCCCCACAAGGATTGGTACTGGAACCTGTGCTTTTCCAACAATCTAGAGTTGGGAGTTGAGGTTCGCTGGTGTCATGAAATTGTTCAGGGTTATTATTTTAAAAAGAATATGAAGAGCTCCAACAGACCTCCTCAACTCAAGTGAATAGGTGGTAAAATGGCAAGTGTTAATTCAACGTAAAAAAGCGCAAAGCTAGGCATGTTGGGGCAAAAAAATATTAACTTCACATATACGCTGATGGAGTGTAAACTGGCAGTGATAGACCAGAAATGAGACCTTTGGGCCATAATAGAGAGCTCTATGCACAGTGGCGAATTTCATGCTAGGGATCACTGGGAAAGGAATCAAGAAATTAAATGCTGCTACCAAAGTGTCATTATACAAATCTATAGTGTGACCACGTTTGGAATACTGAGTACAGTTGTCACCTCATCTCAAAAAGGACATTGTAGAGTTGAACAGGGTTCAGAAAAGGGCAACGATCAAGGAGGTGGAGCAACTCCCCTCCGAAGAAAGGCTGCAGCATTTGGGGCTTTTTAGTTGAGAAGGAAGAGGAGGCAATGTGATAGAAGTTAATAAAATTAGACATGGCATGGAGAGACAAGCCCCCCCCCAAAAAAAACACTAGAATTTGTGGAAATCCAAAGCTGAACATGGAAAGAGTCACAACAGAAAAATAGTACTTGGTGCAGCATATAAGTTGAGCTATGGAACTTGCTCCCATCGGAGGCAGCAAATGCCCATGAACTTGGGTGGCTTTGAAAGAGGGTTAGACAAAATCGTGGGGAAGGCTATTGATGGCTTGCTCTGCTTCCACATTTGGAGGCAGCAGCGCTTCTGAATACCAGTTGCTGGAAACACTACTCTAGAAAGGGAAACTGCAGGTAGGGAATCCTCCTTGCAGGTTTTGAGCAGGTATGTGGCAAGCCACCATGAGAACATACTGGGCTAGATGGGCCGTTGATCTGCTCCAGCAAGCTCTTGATTTATCTAAGCCTCTTGACCATTCCTACAACATCTCTAAAAGCCCCATTACCATGCTACGCAAAGGGTCCACCAGCAGCTTGCAACACTACCATATTAACAGTCAGGGTCATTGCATCTACTGCCATCTCACAGGGCAGTGGGGTGGAAGTGGGTTACTTATGGGAGCAATTGTGAAAATGTAGTATGGGTAGTCCCACAGCTGTTTAACCAGCAGCCCTTTACAAAATAGTCTGCCGGCCATTGTTCTCTGTTCCATGTCTCATTGCTGTCAGTACTCTTACGGCAGGCATAGGCAAACTCGGCCCTCCAGATGTTTTGGGACTACAACTCCCATCATCCCTAGCTAACAGGACCAGTGGCCAGGGATGATGGGAGTTGTAGTCCCAAAACATCTGGAGGGCTGAGTTTGCCTATGCCTGTCTTACAGTCTACTGCAGGTGCGAACCTTTAAGCCTCAAAGATACTGCTGAGCTACACCACACACCAGGCAATGCATTGGCTGTGTTTGCTGGGGCTGATGGAAGTTGTAGAATAAAGTTTAGGAATAAAGTTTAACAACATTTGCTCTACCGGAACAAGCACAAACAGAGATACACCATAGATAGTAATGGGCAAGCTAACAAATAATACACAGGTTTCATATACCTGCCACAGTCCAGAGATCCTGATGCTGATAAAACGTAGAACAGAAATGGCTCTCACCCATGATCAGTTCTCAAATGCAGGATGAAGATTTCGTCCCCTCATCTGCTCCACCAACAGATGAACATGAAAAAGCGCTTCTGAATAAATGCAGGTTATGCAGGCAGATGACTAAAGGCAAGATTTCTTCCTTTTACACAGCAGCCTATAGCGCCCCCAGGAGAGCAGACAGATGTTCATATGGAAAAAATACTGCTTGGGCCAAGATTTAGCAAGTGATAAGCCTTGCAGTTATAAGAATGATTGCAAATTAAAAAGAAAAAAATACTTTAATGAAGAAGCTGTATGCATTCCAGTTTTACGCTGTAAAATCTGAAGTTACAGTTAACAAGGTGGAACATCCTAATTTCAGAAGCTATGTTCAGTTTCACTTGTTTTATAATTTGGTGAAATGAGCTTGTGAGAGCAATAAGCTGATTGTAATTTTTGCCCTTTGCAAGTATTTTAAAATAGCTTTGGAAAAAGTCTGAATAATTAATTCTAAGACCCTGCTTCCAGCATATTAAAATCTCTAAAAGATTTGAACAGATAAGAGGAAATAGGCAACATACAATGTGAGGCATGTGACACTAGCAGCCTTTAAGAAATAAAAATAAAATCTCAATTTAACCCAAGTTCTTTTCCAAAGACATTGGTAAAACACTGATCTATACATTCCTATATTGAATCTAGTTGACTAAAGGTGTTTGCTATACACAAGGTAATGTCACATGCCCCAGAAATTTAAATATTTTGCACATAAATATCAAAGGCAGTACAGCTGTAACTTAAGATGAAACAATATAAAACATCTGCTTTGAAAGATAAGCAACTGTAAATTACTTCTAGGTGTTTTTTCGTCCACATAAGGATTCAATCCAGTATTAGCCCTGCTAACTCCATGCCCATCAGTTTTTGTACCACAGAACTGAGTTTTAGAGGCTGCATGGTATTTTCTTCACACTTTACAAAGTTGTCCTTTAAGTGAGACAGTGCCATGCACACACATGCTGTAGGGCTAACATGTTAATGCTGGAAGACACTCTTGCAGCCTCCACCTCCTGGTTTGCAGAGCCCTTTAAAGGAAGAAGAAAAACCGGGAGCAGGAAGTTTGTATAGAAAGGAGTGAAGAAGCAGCTGCGAACAGCTGGGAGTGGAAGACTACACAAAACATTTATAATGCTGCAGTATACATCAGTGATGGCCAAACTTGGCCCTCCAGCTGTTTTAGGACTACAATTCCCATCATCCCTGACCACTGGTCCTGTTAGCTAGGGATGATGGGAGTTGTGGTCCCAAAACAGCTGGTGAGCGAAGTTTGGCCACCACTGGTATACATTATTCACACCTATCACAGCATTAGCTTCGCATCACACTGGCTTTTAGAATGATAGTACTCTTTGGTATGATCATTTTAGGGATTTGAGATTACAGATTTAGCAATGTATTGAATTGTTAACTTCCAATTCAAAAACTCAGTAGGGCAAAGATTCTGAAATTGATTGTGCGGTCTGGAGCTGATCCCAGTAATGGGCTTGAGGTGGGGCTTGCGCTAAAATTCCTTCCAGCTGACTGCAACAATACGAGAGAGGGCAACTATAGGTTCAAAGTGTGTTTGGGAGTGTAGGGCTCTCACATATGAGATTATAAGGGAGAGGGGCTGTGCTTGGGGAGGTTTTATGCTTAATTCAGATTCTGTATCGAAGATTAATTATGCATCAATGCACATACTGGGAGAAGCAGAATATATTATGCAAACTAATAATGAGGATATGGAAGTGACTGCAAGCTAAAAAAGTTCCTTCTCCACCCCAGTGTCTACAGGAGCTATGTTGTCACCATCCCGTACAGGATGCAAATAGATATGGGGCTGCATACAGAATGTAATGTTAGAGGTTTTGTAAAGCAGCTCTCCAATAAATCCTTCCTGCTTGCATCCCATATATGAGCCTAACACTGAAGGAAGTTCAGTTGGTAGAGCATGAGACTCTTAATCTCAAGATTGTGGTTTCAAGCCCACATTGGGCAAAAAGATTCCTGCATTGTAGGGGTTGGATTAGATGACCCTTGTGGTCCCTCGCAACAATGATTAGTGCTGTTATTTCTGTCAACAGGTCTATAGAGTTAACTTCTCTGATTAGGATTTCTTCCACCTATTGAGAAGAATGTAGGGCTATCAATCTACTTTTAATTTTTGCAGATTTATGTTATATGAAACAGTTAAATTAGACCATTTATTTGAACATCTGTGAACAGCCCTGCCTCTCCTTGTCCTGTAACCTGAATTACTTTAAGAGACTTGCCACAAATGCTTTTTGCAAATGACCTCTGCAATTGGAAGTATCCCTTGGTTACTAGTGACGCATATACAGCCAATTGCATTAAACAAGGCCAGCTCTTTGGTTTTGGCACATGTGATTTGGGCAGCGATTTTGCAGTACATGCCTGTTATCTTTTTAGCCTGCTCTTTTCTTCAAAATGAAGCATTTGAAAAGGCAAAGGGGAAAATCTTATGCAGCAGTTGGCACTGGAGGACATTTCCAGGGAATAGATGACTCTAGGGAACCATTTGAATTCACGGCTATCAAAACATTCCAGGGAGCAGCACAGTTCTGGAAAAACAACCACTTTAATAAGACAACTGCAAGCACCTCAAACAATTGGTTATTGTTACAACACGGGGGTATTGTCTCACAATCTAGTTATTGCAAAGGCATGTGAATAAATTTAAAATGGACAAAGTCAAGAAAAAGTGGCACCATAATCAAAGTGTAAAACCAGAAATAAATTTACATTCATTCCACTGACTTCTAAAAGAGGCTAAAATACACCTCCATATTTTACATTCTAAAATCTGTATTGCCTATGAGTTCTCTTTTGGAATCTACTTAGCTTTTTCGTATGAAAACACTTAAAATTTTGTGTGCAACTTACAAAGGAATAGTTCCTCGGTATGTCAATTCATGGGGGAAAATAAGCTAGTGCAATTTGTTTTAGAAACATGTAAAGGTATGTATGGAAGGTGCATGGTCTTTCACTGTAATGTAGGTTTTGCATTTATTCTGTACCTTTTCCTCAAGCGGAGCACCTTTTTTCATCCAATGTTAATAATTCTGCGCGAAAAATGCTGTACATGTGCTCTTCAAATTCTTAAGCCTAGCACAAAAACCATCCTTATGAAAAAAACAGTGCCAAGTTTCCATGCCCTTACCTCACAACTGTAAAGCAAATGACACTTCTTCTAAAAAGCACTTAGATCTATTTTGTCCATTTGTCCTTTGAATTGAAAGTTTTAGCCTTCCTTCAAGATGTCTCCTGGAGAATGAAATCTTGCAAATTAGAGCCACTTGCTTTCCAGGTAAAATGTGGTCACCTCTATAGAAAGGAAAGTTTTTGCAACTCCCGAAGCAGTTTGAAATCCACTACATGCAATTTGTACACTACAAGTCACTCTCGATTTAATAGCTTTACTCTGAAAATTGTGTCCCCGTCCCATTTTTAATGGAAATAAACATTTACAAGGTGCATTTACATACACTATTTTACAAGAACAATGTCCCTTTGCCCAAAGAACTGTATGTTTTTTTCTCAATTCTGACTTGATAATGTCTCACACTTGTAAATTATATAATACTCAGCTAAAATATTTTCCATAAATAGTTACAAAACCTGCCAAAACACATGAAGGGAGAATAAAGGATGTTCTGTTGAAAAAGTTGATGTCTGAATGCCACACAACACAAGAAACAATGCTTAAAGACACATTAGTAAGTGGTTTGTTTTTTTCTGCAGAGAGTCTGTAAAACTACTAGCTGAAGACAAAAAGACTACCCTCTTCCCAGGAGCACAGTGCACAAAAAGCAAAATGTCAAACAGTACCTCAAAGCAAAATAAAGATCTGGGTTGAAGCCAGCTCATTTATGATCCTGTTAAGTGAATTTATAACAGTCACCATTTAAGTCTGATGTTAGGGGGGAGCGGGTGCTGGCCCAGCGGTGTGTCTGGAGATTTTACTACGAATTCAGCCACGGGTGCCTAAGGCATTCGCCAGCTGAGGCTCTCTTCTCTGGAACCATTTCTAGCATAGGAACCAGAAAATCTGTAAACTCCGCGGCATCTTCCTGAGGCCAGCCGTACTTCTCCACAAGAACATCGAAGAGGCTCCAAGGTTTCAGTTTGGTAATGTGTCGAAGTTCCCCTGTATTTTTATTTTTTTAAAGAAAGAGGGTAGGGGAGGGAAAGGAAGAAAAATAATTAGATCTGCTGATACTAGTCTCGATTCTCAGGGAGCACACCCAGGAAGATTTAGCCTGGCCATGGAAATGTTATTCAGTAGGCAACAACAATAAAGACGCTTTCGTACATATGTTCATTCTTTTGCGGCGTTGGGACCATCCTATATACAATTCATCAAGTTAGGTAACGTTTGATCAAAAACACGTATTTCATACATACACACCCTTGAACAGATTTTTTTTACCCAAACCTGTGAACATGCGAGGACATTCTTTTTCTTCTGTTGAGGACTGCATTTCCTCAAGGCCATTTTGTGAAATCTGCATTGTGGCAGGACCAAAGCCAGTAATGGGTAGGCTAAGATCCATGAGTGTGTGGGACCAGCCCTCTTCTGTCTCTCCCACTCTTCTTGCCTGCCAAATGGGCTGCTGGGGAAAGGACAGATCTCTCTTGGCAGAAGACTCATCTTATTGAGTGTGTGGCTTATGGGGGTGGGACTAAATGACCCTCCAACTCTACAATTCTATTATTCCAGGCTTCCTCAACCTCGGCCCTCCAGATGTTTTGAGACTACAATCCCCATCATCCCTGACTGATGGTCCTGCTAGCTAGGGATCATGGGAGTTGTGGGCCAAAAACATCTGGCGGGCCGAGGTTGAGGAAGCCTGTATCATTGTATTGTTTGCAGAGAACTTTTGAAATTAGGCCTCTGAAGGGAAGATATGGAGGAGTCCCATATGACCAGAGATTATGCCATTGTGCGTTGGGTGAGGTAGAATCCACAGAGCACATTTTAATGAGCTGTCCCTTCTACAACGATTTAAGACAGTATCTTATAACCCCATACTTACCCCAGCTTAGTCACCGACAAAGAGGAAAGCAGACAGCATATCTGCTAAATAAGTCTTCTAGGAAAACAACTTGGTCAGTGGCTAAATTCCTTTTCCTGGCACTCAAGCGTCGGAAACGTACAATTGAATGCCTTGATGTGGGTTATCTGTGAGAGGTTTAGTGCTGTGGCCCTACCTTATTCATGTACCCCTATGATGTTTTAGTTCATAATTCTGTATTGTGTTTTATTTCTGTGTTTTATTTCTGACTATCGGTCGAATAAAGGAAATTGATCGATTGATTGAAATTAGGCCTAGGGTCAGAAATTGCCTGCCCCAGGTTACAGATAGGTAGCCGTGTTGGTCTGCCATAGTCAAAACAAAAAAATTCCTTCCAGTAGCACCTTAAAGACCAACTAAGTTAGTTCTTGGTATGAGCTTTCGTGTGAATGCACACTTCTTCAGATACACTGAAACAGAAGTTACCAGACCCTTCTATATAGTGAGAAGGTGGGGAGGGGTATTACTCAGAAGGGTGGTAGGAATGGGTGATTGGCAGATAGCTGTGATGAGCCTGTTGACGACTCTTAACAACTGCAATAGGTCTTACAGGAAAAAGCAAGGGGTGAGAAGGTGAAACATGGCTTTGTCATGTATAATGAGATAAGAATCCAATGTCTTTGTTCAGACCAGGTCTCTCCATGGTTTTAAGTTTGGTAATAAGTTGCAATTCAGCAGCTTCTCTTTCCAATCTATTTCTGAAATTCCTTTGTAGTAAAACAGCTACTTTGAGATCTTGTATAGAATGTCCTGGGAGACTGAAGTGTTCTCCTACTGGTTTCTCTGTCTTGTGATTCCTGATGTCAGATTTATGTCCGTTTATTCTTTGGCGTAAGGTTTGGCCTGTTTGTCCAATATAGAGAGCTGAAGGACACTGTTGGCATTTGCCCCAGGTGTAAGCTGTAGACTTCAAAAAGATCAGGCACTGGAGAATATCAGCTGATTGACAGGCACCTATGGTTTGGGGAAATGGCCTTGTGGGCTGAAATGGACACCCTGGCAGGCCAAAGGGGGTCCTGCAGTAGGTAACATCAAAAGTCATTAGCAAGTTGAAGGAACAGCTGTGCTGCAGCGTGTCTGTGTTGTAACTTTGCTTTCAAAAACAAAGAAACAAACTAGGGAATGTGTGCCCTGTAGCAGTGGAGAGGAGGAGCATAAAGTATAAAAATCTGAAAGCAAAAAGATGCACAAAATGGAAGGGTCTTTGGGCCAGAGCTGGGGGAGCATAGCTGAATTTGCAACTTTTCAGAAATGGCAGGTGGGGGTGTTCTTGTGTGGCAAAGTGCTAAGGCGCCGAGCTTCTAAAGAATTAATTACAACAAAAACTTCTGAGAAGTTACTTGTCTCTAATAATGTCACAGGCACTGACAAAATTCCCCTGGAACTCTCATTCTACCAAGTAGAATACGCAACAGCTGGATGGAAAGGGAATCTGATCTACCAAACACAAAATATTGCTCTTTGAATGATAAGGAAGCAATGTCTTGAAAGACAAGGAAACAAGTAACGACATGTATTGTCAGTCAATAATTTGGTAAGGTCCCGTGTATTTCTTCCAGTTTATGTATGCAGGATTCTGTTTAATCAACGAAGATATCAACAATATCAAACTAATTTGAAATGTTTTGTTTCGGATTGAAATGATTTCCGCAGACACTGAGCCTGTCTTAGAGTTGACCTCTTCCCTCCACACAAACTCCCCTCCAGGTATATATAAGCTGGTTGACTAATCACATTTGTCTGTACTGTATAGCAAACTTGTCTTATGCCGTCATCCTCAGAATTATTTAGCAAAACTTTTTACTCATTTCGTAGTCAACCTATCAAGGTGTGAAGTAGGAAACTTGATCAAGGAAGGGAAAGGGGATGAATCTGAAGAAAGGGTCTGGAAGTGGCTGCTGCGAACTGGTTCAAGTCAGCCCTGGGTACCAATGCTCACTACTGTGTGCTATTTACCGTATTTTTCGCTCTATAAGACGCACCAGACCACAAGACGCACCTAGTTTTTGGAGGAGGAAAACAAGAAAAAAAATATTCTGAATCTCAGAAGCCAGAACAGCAAGAGGGATCGCTGCGCAGTGAAAGCAGCAATCCCTCTTGCTGTTCTGGCTTCTGGGATAGCTGCGCAGCCTGCATTCGCTCCATAAGACGCAGACACATTTCCCCTTACTTTTTAGGAGGGAAAAAGTGAGTCTTATAGAGCAAAAAATACGGTAACTAAAGCAGCTGAAGAAGCGAAGAACTAGATTGTTTCAGATTGGTGGTGGGGTAGAGGCTGAAGCACTAATATAAACAGCAGAGGACTGCAGTGGAAGACCCAAGGAGGCAGCAGGATGCAGTCTGGGTTAGAACATTTGAATGAGTAAGTGCATGGCCTTCAAAATAGGTTTCTTCTTCTTCTTCTTCTTCTTCTTCTTCTTCTTATTATTATTATTATTGTAACAATAACTCATTTTATTAAGCTAACAAGTAAGATTTGGTAGGAAATACCAGTGTCATAAAGCATTATTATTATTATTATTATTATTATTATTATTATTATTAATACCCCGTCCACCTGGCTGCATCTCAGGACTCCATTACAGGGAGCATTCAGCACTGGTGTGAAACCTTAACAAAGGACGGGACATGGTTAAAGGGAGCCAAGCATCATTCCTTAGGCGGCAGGGGCAAATCAAGGCCCTTGAAAAGACAGTATTGTATTGTTGCTCATCTCTTCTTTGACAACAGGTTAAGGAAATGTAACGAACAGGATAACCTTTGGGTATACATCCCTCCTGGTATAATTATACAAAGGAATTCGGCATTCTTGGCAATGTGTCATTGTATATAGCATGTTTCAATTACGCAATAAGATATAGAAAAGCATTTCAAGAAATTTAGTTTGCTGAAAAGATAAAAGCCACAAGGGGGCAACATACAACCAGGTTTCTGCCTTCAACTTATTTCAAGAAAAATACATCTCTTTCATTCTTTTACTTTTCTCTGGAGAAAATGAAGGACCCATTTACCCAAGTAACAACGAATACCCTTGGTTGTGGTTCACCTGTTTTTCCACCCTCTTTCTTGGTTCAAATTTGTCTGAGCTACCCATGAAACTCATGAAATGCTTGGTTCAAAGCGGAAACAGCTCTGTTCATAAAACGGATTCGTTTGTTTCAGCAGAGCTTATTCTCGAGGTACGGTATGCCCAGACGGACATTTGAATTTTGATCTCTATGTATGGCGCATGACCTTGCGCAGGCTTCACAACCTCTCCTTTCAACCACCCCTCACATCCGCCATGTCACTTCAGAATGCAGTGTAACTGAGAGAGAGGAAACACACTGTTGAAGACAGGAAAGGGGGGGTGCTCATCAGAAGCGTTAGCCCAGCACAGTGGCTAAGTGATAAAACTACAAATGAGGAAGCCCCAAACTAAAAACCTTGCCATGAACTCGATAGATCTCATTTCCCCCCACATCAACAATATTGAGATAATCATCCTGATTTGCTTTGCAAGAAGAATGTTTTAAGGATTACAACAATATAATCTGCTTCAACACACTTAGCAGAGTGTGGCACTGCGGTCTAAACCACTGAGCCTCTTGGGCTTGCTGATCAGCAGGTTGGAGGTTCAAATCTGCATGATGGGCTGAGCTCCCGTTGTTCTGTCCCAGCTTCTGCCAACCTAGCAGTTTGAAAGCACACCAGTGCAAGTAGATAAATAGGTACCACTGCGGCAGGAAGGTAAACAGGAGTTTCCATGCGCTCTGGCACTCAAAATGGTGTCCCATTGCACCAAAAGCGGTTTAGTCCTGCTGGCCACATGACCCAGAAAGCTGTCTGTGGACAAAGGCCGGCTCCCTAGGCCTGAAGCAAGGCGAGTGCCCTACCCCATAGTCACCTTTGACTGGACTTAACCATCCAGGGGTCCTTTAATATATATATATTTTTACCTTATCTGATAAGTGTTGATCCTGGTTTGAAGAGAGAACTACATCCAGGCCTCCCCTTGCCCCTTATGTTCTCAGAATCAAATTAGACACTGCCTGCTTGCCTAACTGAAACCCTGTTTGAATGTTTACCACATGAATTCTTACACCTCTAGTTTTCACTATCCAACAACCACCTTCCACACAGCTAGATTCTAGAGCAAAGCAATATGTGCAAAGCACATCTATGCTCTTTATCAATTATATAATGTCCCAGCGGATTGTGCCAAAGATTGCCTTTTATTGTTCAAAGAACTGCCAGAAAGAAATATAAGAAGCACTACAGTTTGATAATAAAAACATTAATTCCCTGAAATTATTCATTCTTCACATGTCCTATGTAATCTGATTTTATGTAGGACACCTACACAACGCAGATGTGGAGGACCTGAGAACAGCTAATTCAATTCAGGGTTACACAGGGCCATGCATGGGTATCCTTCAAAGGCCTATGCATTTCTGTATCAGTATTTTTTGAACACAGCAAACAACTATGATTTTACTTAAAATCTGAGTTTAACGGTTTTTAAGAAAAGGCTTTTGAAGTATTTTTACTTCCCTCTCCCACCCTATCAAACAGAGAGTGGAGTCCTGGCTAGTTGTATTTAATTGCCAAATTCCTAGGCTGAACTTTTGACTCTCCTCTGCTAAACTTCCTCTACTGACTTTTGTACCTCCTGTGCATCAGAACCTCTAAAACCAAAAGCATCCAAATGACAACATAAAACGCAAAAGATGTCAAAATACTTGTTGTTCTTGTGGAAAAGCAACAGCGCTTTGAGCACGGACTTCTCAAATGGTTTTATCATTTCTAGATACAGTATTTTCATGACAAGAGCAGAATGTATATCTTTTGTGGTTAGCGCTTGAACTTTTTTTTTTTAACTTGCTACAGCTATTCAAGTATTCAAGTTAAGAAGGCACAGGGCATCTTAAATGTGTTTTCTTTTTGTTTCAGTGATGCTAGGAAACTAAATTCTTTCCTTTATTGATTTCAGATAGAATAAATGGAACACTAAGCAGATATATAAGCCCAATATTTTGGATATTCAACACACCTGATAAAATAAATAAATAAATATGAATTCCCTGCTCTTCTTAAAAATGGAGAACATTTACACATCTTCTTTAACATGATGTTTAAAAGCAGCCAGACTCTTCATTACCCATTAAAAAGTGTTCAGTGTCTTCTTTGAAAAGAGCAACAGTTTAAATTAGGGTTGCAGAAATACTGTTACCTTTTTTGGTGAAAAACTCCTTGGAATATTTCCCCAACATAGCGTATTTTCGAGGGATTTTCCCCAGCAGTTCAATGATCAATGCTA
This sequence comes from Podarcis gaigeae, assembly GCF_964106915.1. Lineage (NCBI taxonomy): Eukaryota > Metazoa > Chordata > Lepidosauria > Squamata > Lacertidae > Podarcis > Podarcis gaigeae. The sequence continues at coordinate 68,858,611 of NC_139686.1, read as the reverse complement.
TGTGATCTGCATTGGAGAACATTTCCAGCAAAACAGAAACATACAACAGTTTAATCAATACATTGCATGCACACACCAACACTGGCCCGGTACAGACAGAAACAGATAAGTCCTTATTGAAAGAAAGCAAAAATGCTATTCGGTGTGAGGGTGAAAGCTATTCACTTGTAAGACAATTTAGGGGGGGGATTCGTTTTGCCGAAAGAAATAAATTACAAGGTGACTGCACTGTTTGTTTTTCGCAAAGTGAAACAAACAATCTGTCAACGCTGCTGCTTTTTTCCAGCTTTTGTTTTGCAAACAGAAATTGTTTGCAGTGTCATCTTGCAAAGTGTATGTCAGCTGTACAGGCTACACTGAGCAACTGCCAGTCCACTTCTGTCTGCATCACGGCACCTTTCAAAAAGAAGAGGTACTACCTCTGCGATTGAAGAATTCCCGAGAATATTTTCCAGAAAGAGCAAAGTGCCTTGGGATATTGCCTAGCAGCTCTATGATGTGTGCTATGTGGTCTATGAAGGAGAGAAGAAAGGGCACAGGAATGGGAAGGGCAAGGGGGAAGGATGGGGTAAAAAGAGGAGGAAAGAAACTGGAATTAGTTAAAAATTCCAAAAAAAGTTCCAAACACAACAATGTTTGCAGAAAACCCATGCGGAGGTTTCAGGGCCAGCAAAAGACTGGCATCGCTCGTAGCACTTTGAAAGGAAAACCAAGTAACGGATGCCAGTGTTGTTACTGCTGCAAAGGACGTTACAAGCAAACAAGCGTGGAAAATGGACAGGTACACAGATGGAAGCCGGAGTTAATTGTAGCTGCTGCCTTGCTTTTCATTTAGTAATCAGCTTTCACAAACAGACACGCGTCAGTTTTGTTTCCAAAATGCTGCAATCGTGTTTCAAAGGTCCCACACTCAGATGCAGATCTTACAAGAGATTAATCTTTTCTTCCAAGGCTTAGGGAAAGGGGCTGTGTCTGCTGCAGGGAGACTGCCCACCTACTGCTACTGGCGGGACTTTAAACTAAAGAGAAAAAATGTGGTGTTTATATTCCGAAATGAGAATATTTCTGTCAGTAGACTACTTGAGCAAATAAACGAAGGCCTCTTCACGTTCTTCTGAGTATATAAAGAGGCGCAGGGAAATACATAGACGTTAAAAAGATACATACCCTCGTCTCTGGAATAGTCTTCACCAGAATGCGGTTCAAACAGATAATCGCCAGTCGCGAGCTCAAATGCCTACGATAAAACAAGATATTGATGGGGGGGTCCAAGTGAGACAGCCTCAGACTTATTTCTACAGGTGATAATGATTTTACATGCACAGAACAGGGAGAGGGGGAATTCCCTTTGAAAAGCAAGTATCTTGCTATATTGTAATTTCCTTCTGGGAGTCTCCCTTGCATTGCCATGAAAATACAGTGGTGCCTCGCAAGACGAAAATAATCCGTTCCGCGAGTCTCTTCGTCTAGCGGTTTTTTCGTCTTGCGAAGCAAGCCCATTGACGGCTTAGCGGATTAGCGCTATTAGCGGCTTTTAGCGGCTTTTAGTGGCTTAGCGGATAAGCAGATAAGCAGCTTAGCGGTTTAGAAAAAGGGGGGGGACCCGTAGGAACTCGCAAGATATTTTCGGCTTGCAAAGCAAGCCCATAGGAAATTCGTTTTGCGAAGCACCTCCAAAACAGAAAACCCTTTCGTCTAGCGGGTTTTCCATCTTGCGAGGCATTCGTCTTGCGGGGCACCACTGTATGGACATAACAGCCACTCTGTGCTTTTAAGTGATGCAAAGCTCTCCCTAAGACACACACACACACTCACTCATGGCCGTTGTCTCTGCATAGCAAAAGAACAAACAACAGAGTCTGCAAAACACTTTGCCCGCTAAGACTATATTTACGCAACACACTTAACTGCGTAATACTCACTGGGGCAAGGCAGTTTAAACATATAACACCAATCCTGGCCGGACTGCACTGGCTGCCAATCAGTTTCCAGCCACAATTCAAAGTCCTGGTTTTGACCTAAAAAGTCTTAAATGGCTCAGGACTACAATAACTCAAGGATACCTCTCTATATGTGAACTGTCCTGGACCCTGCGATCATCATCTGAGGCCCTTATTCATGTGCCCCCTCAAAATGTCTGGAGGGTGGCAACACAAGAACGGCCATTTCTGCGGTGGCTCCCTGTTTGTGGAATGCTCTCTCCAAGAAGGCTTGCCTGGCTCCTTCATTACATATCTTTAGGCACCAGGAAAAAACATTCCTCCCCTCCCAGGCCTTTTGCTAATTAAACGATGTGCGTCCTTTTAAACTGTGTTGGGGGGGTATTATTTTGTTTGTTGCTATGCTATGTTATGTATTTTTGTGCTTTTATATTGTAAACCTCCCTGTGATCCTTGGATGAAGGGTGGTACATAAATTAACAAATAATAGTAATAATATTAGTATCAAGGAACCAAACAAAAATTGCTACTTTGTGGAAGTTTTGAGATTCCTCCGCCACAAACCCTTAGCCCCCTTAAAGTTCCTACTGTTTCTTGGGAGGAACTTACAATCCTATGAGTCTATGAGAGAAACAAGCACACTTAAACCACCTTAAAAGAAAATAACAACAGCAGCTAGAGCAACCATTTTCATTAGGTTACAATTAAACATTCCTTCTCTTCATTTATTAAAATATCAGAAACCTCCATAAGTCTCAGGGTCAAGGCTATTTTCTATCTCACAACATCATCCTGAGCACAGCCATTGAGACACATGTGCTCTGTGCAGTTACTGTGAAGCAAGGGCTATGCAAAGTATTGGGGACATAAAAACAAGACGCGAATTCACTATTCAACAGCATTCTCCCTTTGTCTGGCCATCCCATGGCAGACTGGCATTGGACCACACAATTTAGTATCTTCTTTACCGGTGCATGCCTAAACTGTGTTTTGTTTGTAACTTAAAAATAAACAAATATATCCTACGCGGATGGTTGTGTTAGTTTCTTTAAGTTATCTTTCAATTATCTGAAAAATTATTTATGAGCCAAGGCAGATGCACAAATGTAACAGCAAAAATAGCTATGCACGTTATCTTCTTTCTCAATGGCCAATGAATACATTAATGCACAAACGATAGTCTGAGAGTGGAGCTGGGATCGTCACAATCGTTTGGCTTCAGTCCAAAGAGTCTGAATAAAGATAGGCAATGGAATCACAGTTCTCACTCCCGTTCCCAGCGGTGGCACAGGCAAACTACTGGCAGATGTGGCGAATTCCTATACATCATGGATTTCCAGCTGGTGTAATGACATACCTCACAGGACTGTGCAGTCCTTTCCCCAGGGAAACACCTCTTTCCCCTTCTTTCATATGAGCAAAACACAGCTTCATAAAATAACAGGGACGTAGTCAATGACAGTGTAGTTTCTGACACATTCAGCCCAATTCTGCTTTTTTGTCACAGCGGTTGCCATTATATTCCTTCCCCACAGGGTGGGGAAAGATCGATGGCCTCTGCTTTGACCACTAAGCAGACAGGTGCTCTCAGTAACATCCACAAGGCGCATACCACACGTCCAGAGTAGAAACAGCAGAAGAGATCCAAGTCTGCACATGTATCATGGCAAACCAATCTTACGTGCATTCCCAGTTACCGAACAGGTTTTTGTAACCGGGGCCCATTCAGGTAAACCATGTTCCTTCTTAAGAGGGTGAGAAATGAACTAGGAAAAACTAAGCAATGCTTGCCACAAATCTCCATCTAGGCATTTTCAATGGCAACGCAACCATTCACAAAAATCTAGTGTGCTATATGGATAACATGGCTCCGACTTTGCACAAAAATTGGCATCTATATCACAGCACAGGGCAACACTGTGGTAAACAGAAGAGTTTGAGGGTCTGTGGACAGATGTGCTGACTCTTCGGCTATTGTGAAGAACCCTGTCAAAAGAGAAGCTTTCAGAGCATCGGGTCTCTTCACAGTGACGCAGCACACTTCAGAAGAGAGGGAGACTATAGCCTGATTCCACTCCGTGAGCAAAGGTTAGCCATTGTGTCTATATCTGCCCTACGTCCAACTCACAACACATCTTTTTGTTCTGCAGCAGACGGTGGGCACAAGAGTTTGTCCCTTTGCATTTCTCACTGCATATTTACATAGATTGTTGGATCCCATGCAAGGAGACGAAATAAATTCAACAGCCACTTGTGAATAAGAAACAAAATTTATGCAGGTAAGGCCTAACATAAATGGAAGGCCTTAAGTCTACTCCTAGATCTGTCCAGCCTGACTTAGCACAACTGCACTTATTTGCGTACCCAACATTACATTGGGAAACACAGATATGGTAACAAATCCACTTACATAATTTTAGCTGCAACCCTACATTTGTTATAGGTGACACTGAAATCACTGGGAACAGAACAATACATGAAATACAATTTATGAATCATTCTGAACCAAACAAATTGCAGTTTAATTTATACATTTAGCTTTGAAAATCTAAGCTTACACTCCAATATAATGCTATTGCATTGCAAGCCAATGTAATTATTTATAAAGCACCATCTGTGGACTTGACACTTTGCAGCATAAACCAAGCAAAAATGGAAGAGGGGTTTCAAATGTCATTTGTCATGTGGGCAGGGGAATCCGCTGCACAGCAGACATTTGAAATATTCAGCTGGGCACACCTTAAGTAGCTCTTTAGATCCAGGCCAATGCTTCAGAACATAACCAGTCAGCAATTCACAATTATAATCACTTGAGCTATTACCATCGTGTCTTTTCCATTTAACAACTTGGTCAGAAATCCGAATAATCTCGCTGTATTTTCAAATGAGCAGCGTAGCAATGAGGCACTGCAATCTCGTTCTTACCATGCATGCCGTACTCCAGATATCAGCCGGTGTGCTGTAACCTGCTCCTATTAAAACCTCTATTGATCTGTACTGCCGTGTCTGGATATCTTCTGTGAAGTGTTTATGCTAAAAGGGAAAAGACAGCAGTGGTAAGGAAACGTTAGCATGTAGGTGGTAGACCAAAGAGCAAAGTCTTAAGACACACAAAATATGTTATACTTACCACCCAGCAAGCATTGCCCAGGTCAGCAATTTTAACTCTAATTTTATCTGCATTTCTTGGATCCAGAGGATTCACCAGTAAGTCGGCAGCACGGGTTTTTGCTATTACAAGCAAAGAAGTAGCAAGAGTTAGTATCAATGGCATGTAACTCAGTTTCCACCTTAATGTGATTCTACTGGGCCTCTTAAGGTACAGCAAAGCCTGGCAATTTATGCTATTAAGTGGAAAATAGCCATGAAGCTCTATCCCACTTGCCATCAATATCTTCAGCTAATTATGCCTGTACAAAGGAGAATTTCACTGTTTAAATCCCATACTTACACAGGGTGGTAACTTGTTATACATTATAATATTAAAGACACTTTCAAAATGGCTAGTAACGTATATACAGTGATACCTCGGGTTAAGTACTTAATTCGTTCCGGAGGTCCATACTTAACCTGAAACTGTTCTTAACCTGAAGCACCACTTTAGCTAATGGGGCCTCCTGCTGCCGCCGCGCCGCCAGAGCCCGATTTCTATTCTTATCCTGAAGCAAAGTTCTTAACCTGAAGCACTATTTCTGGCTTAGTGGAGTGTGTAACCTGAAGGGTATGTAACCTGAAGCATATGTAACCCGAGGTACCACTGTAATTTGGCAGAATGAAAACTTGCCTAGAATATCCTCTTCTGACAACACTTATATTGCTTATCATTTCACACTGTTCCACCCCCCTTACAAAGTAAACCAACACACAGCATTCAAGGGAAAATTTATTAAGCAAAAATCAGGTGTTAGTCACAGGTATAGCACACTAGTATCCTGAAAGTCTGCTGCAGCACAGCACAGTGTACAAATTGATTTAGGGGCAAGCAATATCTTGTACAAGATACGACACGTTCATCTTGCTCTGCAACTTGTCAGCTTTAAATGATTACTGCAAGGACAAAAGTTAAGCCCCGCGTGTTTCATATTTCTGAAGTATCCATGGAATTAAAAGACACCCTGAAGCAGAAAAAAAACTTTTTGCAACTCCTGATATTTTAGGAATCCAGAAGAGAGAAGGTAATACTGAATCAATAGGTGGTAGAGCACGTCATTTGCATGCAAAAGGTCCCAGGTACAATCTCTGGCATCTCCAGGTAAAACTGGCAAAGACTTGTTATATCTGAAATGCTGGAAAGCTGTTGTCATTCAGTATAGTAGACATTAGCCTGGGTCACATGTAATGTTAAGTCACAGTTTGTTCAACAAACCAGCAGTTAATCACAAGTTGTCCCTTAGACAATCAAGCGAACTATGGCTTGCTTCTTCAAAGTTTGATTCATTTTCAAGCTGCTCTTGCCTCATGTATCTCTAGCTTGGTTAGCTTCTGGAAGAGGATGGCCAAACAAACCATGGGTAAGTAAAGTTCACACATATCACCAAGCCATAGTTCAAACAAGCCAATGTTTGTAAGCCAACAGCAAACAATGGCTTCAGATCATAGTTTGTTGGCAGTAAGCAAACCATAGTTAAGATACTGAGCAGTTCACATATAGAACCAAGCAACTGTTTAATAACTACATTGTGTGCAAATTAAGGCAATATACAAAGAAGACTAGAGTGAGAAGGATTTATTTGTTTTTCCTTTCTCTTTGCCATCTAAGTTTCGGATAACCAACTGGTAACCCAAGAGATGCATGGGACCTCTGTCAGGCCCTTACCATGCAGGTGCTCCTCTCAGTAAAATTATTGAGCAACTGGGGCAAAACTCTTAAGGAGAATGTAATAGCTTGGAATGGAGCTTATAGAAAGAGAACTTTAGTTTCTGATCATCTTAGCCAAGGAGAATCTGGTGATCCCTGGAGTGGTGATCCCTGGTCCCTGAACAAAACTTGAGTTTTAAATTTATGAACTTACAATGTTGATCTGTCTTACCCTTGATGAGCAACTACTTCTGAGTGGGATTCTTCTATCACCTAACACTAGATCAACTGTTCCTGATTATTCTAATTCTCATAATTCATCAATCTGACAATATCTATTTTCAGAATCTGTTTGCTCACTGACAATTATAATCAGTGGCTGCAAAACCCGACTACATTCCACACCCACACATGTGTGTAATCATTATTCACAAACTTTCAGCTACTGTCAACGCCCACATACACCTTTCAAGCAAAGCTTGTTAAGACAAAATCCAAACAAGCTCTAAAACCTCCCCAGTTATCAGCTATTCATACAAAACTATTCATAATGAAGACTGATCCTACCAGGCTGCCAGTCCTAAATCTGAATGCATTTACTACTATATAGAGGGGTGGGTGGGTTTCTGGACAATTGGGGGGGGTATGCTTTCTCGTTTATGTCCTTCTTCAATCCTGGCAAAGGAAGGGAGTTTTAAACTCCATGGTGCATCTCCCAGTCCCAATCTCCTGTTCTAGTATCTTGACCATAAGTAGTTAGAGCTGCCTTTATCAACCTCAGGTCCCCAGATTTCTGGAACTACAACTCCCATCATCCCTGACCACTGGCTATGCTGGCTAGGAATAATGGGAGTTGTAATCCAACAACATCTAGGGACCCAAGGTTGAGAAAGGCTGGGTTAGATGCTTGATAAGGCAAATTCCTTCTCTCCCCTCTCTTTTTTTTCTTTTCCTCGCCTCATGAGATATCCTCTAAATTTGGTGAAATTATAAACATTCTGAAAATTGCCTAGCAAATGCAAACACAATCCTTTATCTCATTATCAACAACAGATAGTGTGCTTATCATAGGCTTAACTATCACCAGAGCTGTACCAAAATTTTGTGCACTGGTAGGGCCCTATTCTGGCCCAAGTGTTTACAGTAATTAAGAACACAAGTTTAATATCAAAAGGTATGAACTTGAATATTATTTGCCCGATTTTAAAAACAACAACAGTAAAAATAATCCTAAAAATTACCAGCGGATCAGTTTTACAGATGTGTCACAAAAATTGTATGAAAACTTCCTTCTCCCAAAATCCCTAATCTCCATATTACAAATTGGGACAAGTGCTGTGGGTGAAAGAGTAGCTTTCAACAATCTATTCCATTGCATTTGAAGCTAATTTGACCTTGCAGCCCAAAATCTCCCGTACAAAACATCTCTGAAGTAACAGCAAATAATAATCTACACTTTCAGTCCAACTCCAGTACCTAACCTGCCTGCAGAAACTTTGTGCTCCATTGAATTGCATGCAGCTGTGCTGCAATTTAAAATATTTGAGCACTTTTAAAACCACATTTTTATATGTTATAGGACTCCAGTTAGAAAATGCACGAACTGGTCTCTATGCTGCTATCTCGTATGTCTGGGTTTTCCTATATTTTTCCATTGTTGTCTACAGGCGGCTCTCACTTCCATACCACAGTTGATAGAACGGGTTCTAAAGAACCCATCTCCATCTCTGTCTCCTGGCTGAGAATGCATGACAATGACGACAGCACTCTAAACCAAAGCCATTACATGTATTACTGGCTATCTCATCTTTCTTTAAAGTGTCAGTCACTTGAATAAAAACAAGTTTCATGCTCAAGACAAGATTCTGAATAGCTTCCCTTTTACCATCAGGTTATACAAAGTCCAAACAAAGACCACATATTATGCACTTTTTGCAAATTCCAACCATTGTTTTTTAAAAAAACACCTTATTAATTTGGGATATCTGCTAAGCTCACATTAACAAACACATAAATATGAAGTTGCAGTACAAATGCACTTGATGATATGCCCTCCATTAGCACCGTGCTGATTTGAGGCAACAGTGGCTTACAAAGCTGGAGTTTATAATTCTTCAAGTGTTTTGAATGAATGAAATGCACAACTGTTGAAGACCATGCCACCCTTTTCTTCCGGCTTCTTGTATTTCACCAAGTATCCTTAATTTCTTTTTCGGGGATGCCGATTATGAAAGCAGTGGTGCAACACTATGATCTGGGCTACTAGAGCAGTTTCAATCCCACGAAGAGGCTCAGCTGTACAAGAATATGGAGACATGGAGTGACTAGTGTTCTCATTAGGGCTATCCATTCCTCACATCTCCAAAATTAAAGCTGCAAAGCGCAGGGAGGTACTTTGCCACAGACCTCTATATCTGATCCAAGAAAGATTGGTGGAATGTAAACCAAGTCCCCAGGTCCTTAAACATTGCTGCTTCATTCATTCATTCATGTTCCAGGTCTCCTTCTACTTTTATTCTCTTCCTTTGTTTGACCAACGGTTCTCAACACTCCTTCTTGGGTTGCTAGTGAAACTTGTTTATTCCATGGTAGAGGACTTCTGTCAGTTCCTAGCTAGCTCACTGCAGTTCTCATGCCAGCCCAGGCTCCTCTTTTTTACATACAACTAATATCCTTTGAACAACCTGTTGAACCATGTAGGAGGGAAAAGAAAATGGAAAACGGCATGTGTTAGATGTAATGAAGATAGTTATTGAGACATCTTTAAAGCATTCTTCTTCCCCCACCATCCTTTTCCAGCCCAATTATTTTTAAACAAAGCACAGCACACATTCAAGAGCGCTCCTACATGACTAACAAAGCTCAAAGGTAAATTCATCCCAGCTCTGGCCACAGAAAACAGCTCTATTGTCTCTTATTCAGAGTGGTACTCATTACGTTTATTCAAACTCTGAGGGGGGAATATTTAATAGCTCCCCAAGCAATCGTTTTAGCAACATCTCCACTTCCCCAATGAAATCCCCTTCCCAGTCAAAAACCCTAGCCTTCAAAAAGTATAACACTACCAAAGAGGAACTGAAATTGTTGAAAAACAAGATCTTACCTAGATTTCCTGCTGGAGTGCAGATTTGAGTCAATGCTTGGGATTAGGCTGGCTTGATTATCGAGGACTATGTTGCTCATTTATCTGTGTCAGGGTCAATTATAGGGATATTAGCAGACAAATGTACATCCTTGTCCCGAGTACTAGATAAATGTAGGGCTCAACGGTAGGCACACTGGCTGCCTTTTTAAATCACTGGAACAAGTGTTTATGTTTCTTACAATGTTTTCACTACTTTGAATCCTTTTATTTTGTAATTGTAGACTGGAAGTGAGTATTTAAAAAGTGGGGACATTATCCATCCAGCATGAAGCATCAAGGTGCAGCTAAGGATACTCTTTGCTAGGAAGACTATAACTGTCAAGCACTGAGGTTGCAAATTAAGCATATGGACTTCCCTGTGTCCAGAACTCTTTTTCAAGCTTTGGGACTGGATTCGTGGCTCTGAATTCTCTGTAGGAGTGGAGGGACACAAAAAATTATTTCCTCCTATGCCCAAAAAAGCAACCACATAAGCACTTACATCCAGAATAGCGTGCAAATCATAAGGCAAGCCTTTTGGAAATTCCTGGAGTGTCTTGTTGTGCTGCACAGCTTGATATTTCATTCAAAGATTCTTAGCCTTCTGCTGGGATTGTCTGGTAATCTGGCAAACATCCTGCTTCTCAGCATATCAGGTATTTTTTTGAATAGGACCTCTTTTTGGAAATCAAGGTTCATAGATAACTGTATGTTTCCAATAAGGGTTCCGACGTCCACATCTGACCACTTCTGTTGCCCAGCAATGCTCGCTTTACTGCCTCCAATTTTTAATTATTATTTTTTTTTAAATACTGTTTCTTTAGCATGGTTCCAATATCTAACACTGGCGAAACTTGTCAGGACATTAGGACAGAAATAAACAACAAGGAGAAAATAAATAAACAGCCTAAAATGCATATCCTTGTCTTAAAATAGCTGTGAACCAGAATTAAAGATGGCATATTTTTCCAGTGGTAAAAGAGGGGACTCTCAAAACAACAAAACCTTGCCTTAGAAGAGCCTGCAAAGCAGCAAAATCAATTAACATCATGGGAGACCAGCACAAGCAAAGCTTATTGTCTGACATATTTCTCAAACGCTAAGATGGGATCCAAACAAAGAGCTACTTTAGGCATGCCCAAGAGCTTGGAAAAGCCCAGTGAAATTCGTTTACTTCTTTATTATTTCCACAGCAGGCCCTCACATCATGTCACTGATTCTCGATGCCCCCTCCACTATTTGCCACATGACTTGGTAGGTTGTTTAAGAAATACAAGCCCAAAAGGCAGGCCAGGTACAAAGGAAACAAATGGTTTTGTGGCTCCCAGGCTTAACAAGCAGTGCTGTGCTAATAAGAGAGCAACTCACTTCTAAAAATGGCAAAAGAACAGTTATGTAATGCAAAGTTCAACAATATGCACACAGAAATATTTTTAAGACCACATGTTTTCTACCCTCTCCCTCTCATTTTACAGTGAATAAATATCTGCCAAGTACAGCAACGCAAAAATTAAAAATGGGTACGCTTTAGATAAATGGTCACAAATTTCTGAAACCAAAACACTTACTTTTTGGCAAGTCTCCAGTACTGGATGCTGAAACCGTCCTGCTCCTATCATGTGATGGAGTACTTCCGTCTCTTTCAGTTACAGCTGATTCTTCAGAAACAGCTGAACCACAAGCTACAGAATCTAAAGCTCCAGAGAATACGGAAGCCGAGAATTCAGAATACTGCGACTCAGAAATTTTATGACGTCCATTTGGCAATTCACCATTAAATTGTTCGTAGGAGCTACTATAGCTGTAATCATTTTTTGCATTTGGCTCATCAAGATTATATTGCTCAGTATTTGGGCATTCCTCCTCTTCATCATCTTCATCTTCAATCTGTTCTTCCAGCAAGAAAGGACCATTTATAACGTGGCCATTTGTTTTGGGGGATTCTATCCAAGTGGGATCTGCAGATTCTGAGTTGACAAGTTCTTGTTCAACATCATCGTCTTTCTCTGTGTTTTCTTTTTCTGTATCTTCCTTTTCATCCTGATCTTCCGTTTCACCTTAGGGATTAAAATATATAAAGACTAGATTACACTTTCTCTCAGAAAATTATGACCTCTTAAAACCAAGTGGGGTAAGTATTATGAAGTATCATTTGAATTTTCAGTTTCAGTACATGTTATGTAACAATACTATTTCATCTGAGTTAGCAAAGGCAAAATAAAGGACTGCATAAATTTATGCTTATATAAGTAGAGCAGATAGTCTTCTATAGCTTTTGCCTGGAGGGATGCTATTACCTTGGGAAAAACTTTTTTATATCAATGGCTGGTTACTTCTACAATTGCCTTCTCCAACAAAGATGTCTCTTCAGCATTTTGTTTTGGCACCACTCTGAACAAAACTTAGTGTGCTAAGCCGGTGGTGCACAATAATAGTAATGGCACTTATTGATTTCCATGTTCCTTACGCCCTCCGTATCAAAAAGCATTCTCTACTTGCAGCATGGAATTGGGGATCTGCTCTTTGCAGAAAAGACATGCAAAGCCTTTTGCAGCTCATGGAATGAGTTTCATGGTTCTTTGGCTCTGACCGATGGCAGCCTACAAAACAGATGGTGCTCAGAGCATCGTTGCAACAGCATCTCTAGACACACTGCATCTTTTATATCAAAATTTAAGAAGACCCAACACTTACCATCCTCATTCCCAAGTTCTTCATCTGCTACCTCCTCTAACTCAACAGTTTTTAGCTTGACTTCTGGGTGGTATTCATCCTCTTGCTCATTGCACGATACAGTAGATGTTACATTTTCTTCTATTTTTTTTCTTTCGGCTTCTCGCTCCAGTTCCTCTATTTCCTGCAAGCGCTTTTCTAGTAGCTCAGCCTGTCTCTTTTGCTTTTTTTTCAATTTCTTCTTTTTGTTTTTAGATATTTTTCCAATCTAAGAAATTTAACATAGCTAATTACCATTTATTGATCCTTACAGCCATCCAATGTGAAGGTTAGGTTACCCTATAAAAAGTCTAGCATCTGTGAACTGAGAACACTAATGCATAGTATTGCACAACTGACTTTCTATAAAATTGAAACTCAAGAGGCAATTCAGAGGATGAAGTAGCCTCAAGCTATAATTGCTTTGCTGACATAAGATATACAAGCTGAATAGAGAGGCCCCATTATTTCTCACTATATAAACCACTGCAAGCACAGCATACCTATCTTTTAGGCTACAAATGGAACATATTGCCATCTGCACTAGACAAGTTAGTTGTTGGGTGCAATTAAATGTGCTAGGATTATCCTTTAAACCCCCAATGAAAAGTTTATAGCATGTAAAACACTTATAAAGATTTTAAAGTAGTATCTTGCTAAATAACTGGCCTCCCTGCCCAGTCCCGAAAGTTCACTTTCAGGGGCCCTTTGCTAGGTACCCCCACTAAATGAAGTGAGGCAGGTGACGACTGTACTTTATTTTATCATTAAAATAAACTATGGTTATAGCTTAAACAAGTGAGGTTTAGAAACCATGGTTTGAACTTGGCTTCTTTGAAACTAACCCTAATTAAAGTCTTCCTTAGTTTGTCAGTTTGGATGGAATGGTTAAGAAAAAGCAAACAAGAACGCTTCAGAACTCCTCCTCCCAGTTATGCAGGAGGAAAAGGTAATGCAAGATTAATTTAGACAAAAGATCCTATTTATAAACCAAAACTGTAGTTAAATAAGGATCATGGATGAAATTTAAAATGCTAACAATTTTAACTTTCAACTCTTTAAACAGGAAACCTGAATACTCAAGAAGAATAAGACAAGACTACTTACGGGTTTTTGCTGAGGCGCAGTACTCACTAAAAAAGAAAATAAAAGAGGAAAGAAACAAAACACTTAAGAGTCAAATTTATGAAGTGATATGTGTAAATTCTGTGCAATAATCAGAAACATCTTCTAAGGAGAGGCTGATGGACAGGTACAACCTTAGATCATCTTTATCCAACCTAAAGTGTCTAGAGGAGGAGGAGGAGGAGGAGGAGAGGAAGAAGAAAAATCTGCACAATTTATATGAGACTCTACAACCTTGATATGGCCAGTGAATGGGTTTTAGGTTTTAAGCCCTAAGAAAGTTCTTCATCATGAACTAACAAAAGATGAAAAATATTGAAATATTAATCTTTTCCAACCTTACAATGTTCAATTATTTGCTTGTAAGTAATCCAGTTCCTAGGGACGCAGGTGGCGCTGTGGGTTAAAGCCTCAGCGCCTAGGACTTGCCGATCGAAAGGTCGGCGGTTCGAATCCCTGCGGCGGGGTGCGCTCCCGCTGCTCGGTCCCAGCGCCTGCCAACCTAGCAGTTCGAAAGCACCTCCGGGTGCAAGTAGATAAATAGGGACCGCTTACCAGCGGGAAGGTAAACGGCGTTTCCGTGTGCGGCTCTGGCTCGCCAGATGCAGCTTTGTCACGCTGGCCACGTGACCCGGAAGTGTCTCCGGACGGCGCTGGCCCCTGGCCTCTTAAGTGAGATGGGCGCACAACCCCAGAGTCTGTCAAGACTGGCCCGTACGGGCAGGGGTACCTTTACCTTTACCTTTAATCCAGTTCCTAGTTCATCCATTTTACTGATACAGACTATAAAAACTTTTTAAGACTCTAATACTACCAAAGACCACTTAAAAGAAACATGGAAACAATGCACAGTGGTACCTCTGGTTATGGACGGGATCCGTTCCAGAGGCCCTCTGTATCCCAAAAAGTCTGTAAACAGAGGCGCCCTTCTGAACGTGCACGCAGTGCGCAGATCGCATCTGCACATGTGGCAAAACCTGGAAGTATACACTTCTGGGTTTGCTGCATTTGCAACCTGAAGATTACATATCCAGAGGGATACATAACCTGAGGTACCACTGTATTATTAAAATATTCCACTTACAAACCAGTCAAAGCTAAATTTTGGGGGCTTCAGTTTAGTAAATAAGTAGTAAAGGTAAAGGGACCCCTGACGGTAGTTCCAGTCGCGGACGACTCTGGGGTTGTGTTGCTCATCGGCGTACAGCTTCCAGGTCATGTGGCCAGCATGACTAAGCCACTTCTGGCGAACCAAAGCAGCGCGTGGAAATGCCGTTTACCTTCCTGCAGGAGCGGTACGTATTTATCTACTTGCACTTTGACGTGCTTTCAAACTGCTAGGTTGGCAGGAGCAGGGACTGAGCAACAGGAGCTCACCCTGTCGCGGGGCTTCAAACCACCGGCCTTCCGATCAGCAAGCCCAAAGCTCTGTGGTTTAGACCACAGCGCTACCAGTAGACATTAAAGGGCTGCACACACCCTGACATGACACTTAGATGTTACAGAATGTGTGCCTTTTCTGAGAGACTACCACCTCCATGTGATACATTATAATGTATTAAGTGTGAGGAGTTAATACGGTGCACAGTATGAGATGGCCATTGCAAGGTGGCACTGACAAACTGACAAATTGCTTCTCCTTTTTAAAGTGTAACTGACTGATGTCCTGAATAATACACAAAATAGTAAGAAAACCAGTACAGCTTGTTCAGCTTATTTAATTAAGACTTCATGCGTTTCTGACAGGACTGAACCCAGTTTCACAGCTCAAAGGCAATGAAATCTAAGGGACCTATTTGGTGTCTCATTTGCATGTAGCCATAGATATAGATATAGATAGGTATATATAGATGCAGGTTTTGGTGTCCTCGGGTGTCTTCCCGTGTAAAAGTTGGGGTGTCTAGGCGACGTTTCGACGAGGTCTCACTCGTCATCTTCAGGCTGGTGCTTTCGGCTTCTTGTTACTGGAACAGAGCGGGATCTCAATGTTTGAGTTCCTATAAATACTGTAGAGGGGGTGTGGTGTCTAGCCTCCAATGTTCTGGGCAGAGAGGAAGTTCCCAGGCTAGTGTGCCTTTTCTTCTTTTGTTCCTTAATTACTTGAGAGATACCTTGAGTGATTTCTTGAGTGATATCCTGAGTACCACTTAGGTGGGTCATTAGGTGTGGATTAGTTGCTAAAGTCTTTGTGTCTTGACCTCTTGAACTTTGTGAAGAGTTTTCCTGAGAAGATGGCTGTATTGCACTTAGTTGTGCTTTGGCTTGGCTTCGTGTATGGGGGCGAGCTGTGGTTTTGTGGCTTGTGTCAGCCAGATCTGTGTAGGGATTGCAGGGGGGTGCAGCATCCGGAGGTGCCACCATGGATTGGCTACTGGATGGTGTCAGTAATTCATCTGTGGAGAGGGTCTGGGTTTGGGTCTGGTGTGGTTGATTGGTGTTGGCGTTCTGTGTGCCTCTGGATCTGGTGTCAGTTTTTGTGGAGAGGGCTAATTTCCAGATGTCTGGCAAGCGGGATGTGTCGTCACGCTTGTTCATGTTGTGAGGGTGTTTCTCTATCTCGATGGCTTCCATGATTATTCTCTTGTGGTGATGTTCCGTGTTAAAGAGCAATTTGGAATCTGCAAAATTAATTTCGTGTCCTGTTTCTTTCATGTGTTGGAAAAGAGAGGAAGTTTTTTCTTCTCTCTTTTCCAACACATGAAAGAAACAGGACACGAAATTAATTTTGCAGATTCCAAATTGCTCTTTAACACGGAACATCACCACAAGAGAATAATCATGGAAGCCATCGAGATAGAGAAACACCCTCACAACATGAACAAGCGTGACGACACATCCCGCTTGCCAGACATCTGGAAATTAGCCCTCTCCACAAAAACTGACACCAGATCCAGAGGCACACAGAACGCCAACACCAATCAACCACACCAGACCCAAACCCAGACCCTCTCCACAGATGAATTACTGACACCATCCAGTAGCCAATCCATGGTGGCACCTCCGGATGCTGCACCCCCCTGCAATCCCTACACAGATCTGGCTGACACAAGCCACAAAACCACAGCTCGCCCCCATACACGAAGCCAAGCCAAAGCACAACTAAGTGCAATACAGCCATCTTCTCAGGAAAACTCTTCACAAAGTTCAAGAGGTCAAGACACAAAGACTTTAGCAACTAATCCACACCTAATGACCCACCTAAGTGGTACTCAGGATATCACTCAAGAAATCACTCAAGGTATCTCTCAAGTAATTAAGGAACAAAAGAAGAAAAGGCACACTAGCCTGGGAACTTCCTCTCTGCCCAGAACATTGGAGGCTAGACACCACACCCCCTCTACAGTATTTATAGGAACTCAAACATTGAGATCCCGCTCTGTTCCAGTAACAAGAAGCCGAAAGCACCAGCCTGAAGATGACGAGTGAGACCTCGTCGAAACGTCGCCTAGACACCCCAACTTTTACACGGGAAGACACCCGAGGACACCAAAACCTGCATTCCTGTACCCGTGAAAATCTACGAAAGTATATATAGATATATATAGATATATATATAGATGCACATATCGCTCTCTGCACATATAAGAAATCCCCTTCATGTGTGAGGAAGTGGGATACAGAAGGCAATGTCTTTAAAAATGTTTCACTATATAAAAGTGCACACCTAAAACACAGTTTAAAACTTGAAACTGGGGAAATGTTCACGTTAGCTCATATGAATGTTGCATTAACAGCAGGAAACCAGTATAAATAAAGCTTGTAATTACGGTTTTTCTGCCTACCAAAAATGCAGAAGTATATGAAGAATTGCAGCACTCGGATTGTTTTGCTACATTAAAATGAACACTTCTTATACATTATTCATATGCTAATAACATTCTTAAACATTAAAATTAACCACGTTTAAATTTACTATTTCCATTAACTAAAACTAATTAAATGTTGCTGCGGCAAGTATGCGATCTGTTTTTACTTACTGAGCGTTTAAAAGTACGGCCGTACCTGCAGAGCCAGAAGGAGGAGGAGCCCCTGCTTTCTGCCACTCTGTTGCCTCCGCAGCCATTCGACGCACATAGGTGTCATCCACACACATCAAGATGTTCTCTGGCTTGATGTCTGTATGGATGATCTTGCACTTGCTGTGGAGGTAATCTAGACCCTGCAGTACCTGGTTTGCAAACCAATAAAAGGAAGAATAATTTCATTACAATGAAAGTTTCCTCCACTCATTGCGTCACAAGAACTCAAAAGGCTACATTTGGACATCACTTTAAAATATATACCGTATTTTTTGCTCTATAAGACTCACTTTTTCCCTCCTAAAAAGTAAGGGGAAATGTGTGTGCGTCTTATGGAGCGAATGCAGGCTGCGCAGCTATCCCAAAAGCCAGAACAGCAAGAGGGATTGCTGCTTTCACTGCGCAGCGATCCCTCTTGCTGTTCTGGCTTCTGAGATTCAGAATAATTTTTTTCTTGATTTCCTCCTCCAAAAACTAGGTGTGTCTTGTGGTCTGGTGCGTCTTATAGAGCGAAAAATACGGTACATACTTGGGGAGAGAAATGACTAATCTAGTTCACAGAACTTCAGTTCCCATCATCCCAGACCACTGGCCTTGTTAGCTATAACCCTTTGTTGGATTATGCACATAAACTATGACTAAAATATTCTTAATAAAAATATTAGGACACCTTTTTCTTCTTTCAATCAGATGGCATATGTTTTAGTAAAATAACTGGCACTTTTTCAGCAACTAACTTCTTGTGGAAAAAGCATTTTTCACTTCAGCTATGTGCTGTTAAGTGATGAGATGAAATGCACATAGGATATATTTTAAAGCAACTGCTACTTAAATTGTTCAGACTTAAACAATTTAATCAAGCAGGTAATTGAAGGCATCACATGCAATAGCAGATTTAGAGAGATTTCTAAAAAAAATGTAGTTCTATCAACCTAGCTGGTATTAGCACATTTGTAGCTTTGTTGCATTAAACATCTTACCTGTCGAATTATACTTTTCACACAACGGATAGGAAGGCCCTGGTAGTTGGACTTAATTATCCATTTTAAAAGGTGATGTCCAAGTACTTCAAAAACCATACAGACATCTGAGATTCAATTAAGGATAAATTGTAAGTAATTTAATGACTTTCTAACCATCCTTACAAGCCCACCACACAAGAAAATATTTCACATTTCAACTGAGAACATTATCCTTTGTTCTTGGGTAATTAAAGTTTTCCAAGAATATATTTAAAGCATTTTGGTTTCCATCTTCTACTAGCAACTGGGGCATCTCCTATGGTCTCACCAATCCATAGATGGGTGGGCTATGCATACATAAACCAGTTGAATCAGATAATCAGCATATTCAGTTTTGACAGAGCCTATTTTGGGATCAAGCTCCTCTACCCTACCCTCTGTTTCAGAGCATGGTAGGCAATGGTCTAGTGTAAATTGAACTGTCCTGGAGAAATGAAAGGGGTGGGGGGGAATGCTCAGTTCCAACCACTTTTCCTTAATCCCAGTTTACATTATGTCTTTACTGACCTTGAACATATTTTAGCAGTGGTCAGTCATTCCATTTTGAACTCAACAGAAAAACCAAATCAATGTAAGCCTGCTAACTCATTCTCAAAGGAGACCCACTAAAATTAAGCAGGTCACAGATACCTGACCATTAACTTCAATGGGTCTACTCTTTTATAGCTAATTTTAACATGGAACTGCAACAGCAAAATAGAGAAGCCCGGAAGATTTCTGGGTTGTAGTCAACTTTTTTATTTATTAAAATAATGTGTTGGCCATATTTACAGAGCGGAAGGAAAATTTGTTTAATAGGAATTTCACAGTCAACATTGTCAGAAGAAGCCAAATATCCTAGAGTTTGAACTTATGTTCAGATCATAACCTAAAATATGTTTTTAAAAAATCCAAACCAACAAAAATATACAGATAACTTACTATAAAAGCAACAGAAAGAACAGGTACACCTTCATTTATTTTTAACACCCCCACACACACATAAAGATAACAGCTTACAGGTTTATAATCAAACATGAAGCACCTCTCAAATACATATTGTTTTCAAGTCTACCACAACAGCTCATTCTAAATATCCATATAATAAATTCAGTATTTCCTTCACTGTTATGCACTAATAATAATAATATTTCTGGGTTGGATCCAGACTTGCACTCAGCCAAGTTCCATTAGCGCTGGAGGAATGAGGCAGGGTGAGATTTTTGCCAATTCCCACTTCTCACTGGAATAAAAAATAATTGAAGATACCCATTTCCTACAGTTCAAAGGCTGTGTTGAATAAGAATCCCCTATGTGAATGGAAGAAGCCCTTCCATTTGCAGAATATTATGTCTGGAGCCAACCCAATGTCTTAAAAAATTACCTGCTAGCCTAGTGTTTTACTTGAAAAAGCATAAAGGTTTTCCTGTCTTTTAAAATCAAGACACTGGGCAATCAGCAAGAAAAAAAAAGATACGTATGCCATTCATGCCAGAAATTTTGAAGTCATCAATTAATTGTACAACCATGTCTTTATTTGGATCACTAGGGTCACTTTCACGAACCTAAAAAAAGAAATGAAACAAGTCACTTAAATTTAAACTACCGTTTGAAAAAAACTGTAAAGTTATTTTTAAAGATACTGCAGCTAAAAAATATTACATGGTAACTGCAATTTTACTTACTATGTTTGTTTTACAGAATCACAAAATTAAACACACACACACAAGCAATTTCATTTACACTCAGTCACTAAGCTTGGGAGTGTTATCATAATACTTACACATTTAAGTAACTTTATTTCATCCAAGGCTGTCTCTGTATAATGTTGAGCACTTTTCACAACTTTCATTGCAACAAACCTTTTCCCCCTTTAAAACAGGAAGTAAACAAGCTATCAGAGCCAATACTTTTTTTCCTATTTAAGACAGACATCCAATGTCCTACTGGAGAATAAGTACAACTTTAAAACAATTTGTGGCAAATTTCAATAATATTCAGGTGTGAATGATAAAGCTAACCTTTTTCTCAATTATTATCTTTCAAACAGTTAGAGAGCAATGTCTCTTAAGGGTTATTAAAGACACATTTGACTCAAAGCAAAGACAGAATAAATATCCCTATACAATGGTACTTATATAGGAGATAGAATAGAAACATTTATATAACCTTAGCTAGACTCCAACCCATTAGTTATTCAAAATAAATCAAAGCCACCATTTACATGTCTTAGAACAGGGGTAGCCAACCTGGTGCTCTCTAGATGGGATAACTCAGTTGGTAAAACATGAGACTCTTAATCTCAGGGTCGTGGGTTCGAGCCACAACCTGGGCAAATATCCCTGGATTGCAAGGGGTTGGACTAGATGTCCTTTGTGGTCCCTTCCAACTCTACAATTCTATGGTTCTATGATTCCTATCATCCTTGGCCAGTAGCCACACTTGTTATTGCTGGTGGGAACTGTAGTCTAAAACATCTGGGGAGCACCAGGTTGGCTACCCCTGCTTTAGAGAGCTAACATGCAAAAGAAGAAAGTTGTTGTTTCTTACTGCATATCCCAGCATAGCCAGACTGTAGAGAAGTGTCCCCATCCTAATTTTCTGATAACATGATACCGACCGTTGAAAAGATCTCCAATTTTCACTGGATGATAGCCACCTTTCAAAAAAGAGTGGGGGATGGGGGGCAAAATTAGCATTAATTTGATTACCTATACAACAGTGTCTTAGCATTCCCAAGTAGCTTTAAGCTGTACAGTGGTACCTTGGGTTACATATGCTTCAGGTTACATACACTTCAGGTTACAGACTCCGCTAACCCAGAAATAGTACCTCGGGTTAAGAACTTTGCTTCAGGATGAGAACAGAAATCGTGCCGCCGCCGCGCGGCAGCAGCAGGAGGCCCCATTAGCTAAAGTGGTGCTTCAGGTTAAGAACAGTTTCAGGTTAAGAATGGACCTCCGGAACGAATTAAGTATGTAACCAGAAGTACCACTGTAATCCTAAACGTACTTACAAGATGTAGTGTCCAATATGGCGATTAACAGGCCCGTTAGTAAGCCCATTACAATTAATAAACATGACTAAGTTAGGTCCATTCATTTCAATATGTTTAATTTCAGTAAAACTTTGCTGAATACCATCCAAATGAGCAAGTCTCACTGAACTTGATTTCAAGGAAACATGTATATGATTGCACTGTCAAACTTGTTCTTCAACTTTAGAAAAAATATCAGATATGTCAGGAAGTTGCTTGTATAGTTCAATCTATATTTGCTTCTATAGAAAGACGTCAAAAAGAAGAAAATCCTGTTGGAACCAGGAAATTAATAGGACTGTGAACTCAGTTTCAACTAAGAGTATTGTGTTCAGACCATGTTCCAGTTTAAAGCTGCATTTAAACCTGATTTTCTTCCCCTACAACTGGGATGAACAATTTTATCAGGGTCCAAACGGTGGTCCAGAAATTAATTATGTGCAGGCGTCATAATAAATCTGGCACCGTCTAAGAGCATTGGGCTTCCCAACTTTGAATCACATGCTCCCAAGCATTGCATTTACATACAAGAATTCTGATTGACATATTGCACTCACAAGGCTTATAATATTAATGTATGGAATCTCTCATATATTTTATAAAACCTTTCCCTTGCTAGTCCAGGTGCAGCCAGTTCCACCACCACCATCCTCCCCACACCCCTCTGTAGTAAAATTTGGCAGAGCACCAGGAACTGGAGTGGGCCAGCAGACTGCCAACTGGCCATCCCTGCTGTACAACCTAATTATCAAGATGATTTTCTGCTGCACCACCTCAATTTTGAGCACAGAACATATTGTATCCAAAGTTCAGTACTAAGTCTCACAAGAGATCACACTTTTATTAAATTACATCAACACTGAATCAAGTATAATTCAAGCCAATATTTTTTTAAAGGAATTTCTGCTTCTGACTTTGGGCTCATCCACAACTCTGCTAGTCCAAGCACTCTCCCCTGGGCGGTAAAGGGACCCCTGACCATTAGGTCCAGTCGTGACCGACTCTGGGGTTGTGGCGCTCATCTTGCTTTATTGGCCAAGGGAGCTGGCGTACAGCTTCCGGGTCATGTGGCCAGCATGGCGAACCAGAGCGGTGCACGGAAACGCCGTTTACCTTCCCGCCGGAGCGGTACCTATTTATCTACTTGCACTTTGACATGCTTTTGAACTGCTAGGTGGGCAGGAGCAGGGACCGAGCAACGGGAGGTCACCCCGTCGTGGGGATTCGAACTGCTGACCTTCTGATCAGCAAGTCCTAGGCTCTGTGGTTTAACCCGCAGTGCCACCCACGTTACTTGCAGTATTGAGTGGTAAAGAGCGGGTAATCCAGGGGAACAGAAAGCCTCTCAGTCCCGTGCTTTCTAGGAGCAGGACAAGCAAAGTGTGGACGAGCCCTTAAACTAACTACTTCAGATGTCCAAAGTTGAGCTTCAGCAGCTCAATTCACCAAACAATAGTTTGGCGAAGCTTATCTATCACTTGGCACTTTGTCTGAGTAATGTAAAACATACAATGGTTTACTATTAGCTGACAAGCCAGAATTAAAAACCACGATTCTACATCATGCTTGCAAGCTATGGTTTGACATGACATCCAAATTCAAAAGCCACATTTAGGGCCATCACTCGCCTCCACAGGGAGTTGCAATGTAAACACATCAATGATAAGTACATGGAGAACAAAAGCATAAAGCACGACCACCCCCAACACACAACTCATCTTCAATAGTCTAATATTGCTATAGCGCTGGCTTTTACTGATTGTTTCCTGCATGGCAGACGCTGCAAAAAGGTTTCCAGTACACAAGAAAGAAATTAAAATAAAAAGAGACCCCAAACTATATGGCCACAATGCCAACATGTTTGCTATCAACACATGCAGACTGAGAAAAGCTACATGCATAATTATGGAATCCTAAATCCATCCTGCTCAAGCCTTTTAATGATGAACTCAGCTGTGAACCACTGTGTTCTTAAGTTTCATTCCACTCTTCTATCCAGCCCTCAACTGAGTACAAGTTCAAAGGTTGCATACAGGCACTTTAGGATTCTGAGTTAGCAATTGTGGTGAGACAGTAGTGAGAGAGGGCAGAAGATTTCCAAAACCTGCTACCTAAACTCCTTTTAAATGCCATGGATTGGGATTTTCTGCATGCAGGCCCTTTACCAGAGAGCCATATTCATATTCATACTTCAATGCCAGTTGCTGCCATCCATAAACAGTAAGACTTGATTTACCGTATTTTTCGCACGATTGGACGCACCGGACCATAGGACGCACCTAGTTTTTTTTGGGGGGGGAAATAAAGGGTGAAAAAATTCCCTTTATTTCCCCCCCAAAAGCAGGTCAGGGAAACCGAACCAGGTCGAGGAACAGCGGGATAGTGGCGCTGCGCCTCCCTGCTGTCCCCCAAGCTTGTGGGGCTGGCTGATGTCTGCCTGGCGCGCGGGGCGCTCTGCTTTCAGGGCGCCCGACGCTCCGGGAAGCAGGCTGCTATCCGCAGCGTGGGGAGCCCTGTGGGGAACTCCTGCAGGGCTCCCCACTCTGCGGATGTCTGCCTGGCGCGAGGGGCGCTCTGCTTCAGGGTGCACCACCCGCCGGGCGGCAGCCTCCTATCCGCAGCGTGGGGAGCCTTGCGGGGAGCTCCTGCAAGGCTCCCCACGCTGCGGATGTGTTCCTGAAGCGCCGGGCGCTCTGCTTTCAGGGCGCCCGACGCTCTGGGAAGCAGGCTGCTATCCGCAGCCTAGACACGCTAGCGGAGCGCTAATCCCGAAGCTTGGGGCGTGCAGAGCTCAGCGCCCCCAAGCTTCTGGGTGCCGGCAAGGTCTAGACGGCTAGCGGAGACCTTGCCGGCACCCAGAAGCTTGGGGCGCGCTGAGCTCCGCATGCCCCAAGCTTCGGGATTGATGCAGCGCTCCGCTAGCCGTGGGAGAGCTGGGTCTCCCACGGCTAGCGGATAGCTTCCTGAAGCCTGGAGAGCGAAAGCCTGCATTTGCTCCATAGGACGCACACACATTTTCCCTTGCTTTTTAGGAGGGGAAAAGTGCGTCATATGGTGCGAAAAATACGGTAAATCATTTTTTTACAGAAAGACTCATTCTTGCTGGTATAATCTTAATACTTACAACCAGATGTAGGTTTCATTTTTGGACTAATAAATTTTCAGTGTAGTTTTTACAGTTATACCAAAAATTACTGATATGGATATACTATTAGAAATACATAGACAATTATTAAATTGTTTATATTTGGACAACTTTTCTGCTGTACTTTATTGGAAGGAGAAAAAAATCATTTCCTTAATAACGTTTAAACAACTTGTAACAACTTAAACATTATAGCATATGTATCCATGCTTGTTAACTGTAAATGGTTTAAAAAACAACAACAACCAGACTGAGTTTTAGCACAGGTGAAAAACTTAAATCAAATCCTTATTTCCTGATGAATAGCCTTTGGACTATAATGCTAACTTAAATAGAAAACTATCTTTAGAAAGATTTTTCCTCCAAAAGCATTTTATTTTAAAAATCCGATTTTAAAAAAATAAATCCAAAATCTTTGATTTTTATCCACCCTGCTCTGCAATTTTCCATGACAATGTCAACCTGCTTTTACAAACACTGCTCTTTCCGACAGTTAAGAGGAAGGGAAATCTAATGAGGAAGGTTTTTTATAAGCTATGGAGTTGCGATGATAAAAAAATTCAGCTTGATGCTATTCGTCTTTAAATAGGTTCCACAGGATCATCTATCTGTTAGTAGCCTGAACTGATACACAAGTTAGGTTTCTGCCAGCATTCAGCTATGAATGGGCGCAGCTACACTATCTGGATGAGGAGAGATAGTACTGGAAAGAAAGTGATGTTTTTGGACAAAATGCTCAAGTGACAATTGTAGGGGACTTTGAAAGAAATTAAGGTAGAGGGGCAGAAACTTTCCAGAGACCAGTGCCTAAAAAAACAGGAACATGCTGACAGCTGCCCTAAGTGTTTCAGGAGACAATTAGTCTGCTCTCATGAGTAGACTAGCCAATGATAACACGGTAGTACAAATGTCACCACTTTGCAAAGTAAGGAAGAGTGCTTTCTGATCACATCCAGGGACTCTGGTAGAACGGAACTGAGACAAAGAACAATGTATGCTTGGAGCCTCAAACCAACATTTGGCACAATGCCTAAATTGAACACTGTTACATACTAAGGGTTTAGAGTGCCTGGTACTGTGAAAAAGAACAGAATCTGAAAAAGTACAAGGATTTCAAGATACAGATCAAGGACCTAGATCAGTGGTGGGGAACCTCTGGCCTGAAGGCCTGATTAGACGCAGCAAAGGGTCCTGCTGTCCCACACCAGACATCATTTATGATACTGGGTGTGAAGCAGATTAAAGATGTGGCTATAAAGGAACAATCAAGAACCTTAAAGTATGCTCCCCATTGTTCCTTGGCAAACAGAAACTGTATTTGGCCTTTAAATTTCGCAGAAGAAGAAAACTCTGCTGGGATGAGTTCCACTCAGGAGCTCCCAACTGAAGCCGATCTCTGCCAAAAGCGGGGTGTGAAGCCACAGCCAATTGGCAGTGGCTGCGAATCCTGCTTCTTTTGCCAACATAGTTTTAAACCAAGCCATGTGGGTAGAGGAGCATTTAGCAAGCCAGTTTGCAAAGGAAAACACTTCACCTAATGCCACTATGATTAACAGGAGGGTGGATCTAGTTTCCCACTCTTGAACTAGATGCAGCTACCTCCAAGAAAAAACACTTCAGAACCCCAGTTGTAACACACTGGCCACACATCACAGCGGCTTGGATCACATTTAAAGTAAACTAATCCGAACTATGGCTTACCAGGGCCACACAAACAAGATGGCTCCTGGAGAACAGCTTGCGGCCACTTTGCTACCCCACAGTCCTTATATCTCAGCATGGCGCAGCAAAGTTTGGCTTTGCCCCATGCTTTCTAGGCACAGGTTGGAGCGGTTTTGCCTGTACCCCGCTGCTTCCCCCCGGAAAACCTGCTCTTTAGTGCTAAACTGGAACAAACAGCAATCCGTGTAAAACCTGGTTGCTGT
Organism: Podarcis gaigeae; assembly: GCF_964106915.1. Lineage (NCBI taxonomy): Eukaryota > Metazoa > Chordata > Lepidosauria > Squamata > Lacertidae > Podarcis > Podarcis gaigeae. The sequence continues at coordinate 68,831,785 of NC_139686.1, read as the reverse complement.
TTGTTCCGATTCAGTGGTAAACCACTGGTTTTCCTGGGGGAAAGCAGCGGGACAAAGTGTCATCTGAATCCCATTTCAAAATTAAGCTTTCTCTCCTTAACCATGAATCAGGTTTGTTCTTGGTTTGATCTAGCATTACATGTGACACAACTGATTGCTTCACTACACTGATTGCTTCACTATATATGCTTTGCTGCAGCACGTAACACCAAACCTTGCAGATGTACAGACAAGCAGCAGCACTCCATATCCCCATGCCTTATATACAAATTCCTGAGACACCCTAGATTGCCATTATGTGCTGCTATTGCCAATCCAAGTGAAAATGATTCCATAAATACTCCCAAATTTGTTTGAGAAGCCCATGCTTCAAAGTTCTTAATAAAAGTTTTGGGGTTCCCTGGCTTCATTTTAATCCAGGCTGGTGAAGGGCTTATTAAACAATGCTAAACCAGGTAATGAGGAAGCCAAAGAATTCACATACAAGGGAGGAGACACAGAGTGATAGGGAGTGCATAATTCTGTGGCACAGTTTCCAATCTCAATTTAATTTTTACATCTACACTGGGCCATTCTTTATACCACTGTGTTTTCTTCAAGTGCTGGCATTCTATTTACACTGCCCACCATGTTAATTTCTGGCTATCTGTTCTAAAGAGTCATTTTTCACATTTGTATCTTACTTCATGTGTAGAATTTATGCTCCTACAAAGCATACAAAGAACCAGGTTGTGCACCAGGGGGTGCGGGGAACGAGTCGTTTGGAAACAACAACATTGGTCACCTGAAAGTGTCTCTTTAAATCTGGCACGCCAAAGGTCATAAAGAGCTGTTGTGCAATTTAGCTCTGTATTGAAAATAATGTGATGCTTCATATGACGACTGAATGCTCTTGAAGCAAAAGGAATAGAAAAAGCAGAGATTACTCTTCCAGAGCATCTCATGAATGTACCAGTATTCTTAGCTGGCAAGTGCTGGAAATTCCTGCCTTTGTGAATTGGATGAATGGGAGACATCCCCAGAGCTGGACCAACATTAGCAAAGACAAGAGTTGACAGAAAAAATAATAAACTCTTCAGGCTCTGCAGTTTGCTCACACACACTAACCTTTGCAATAATCTGCAGGGTCTTCTTGCTCTTCATCATCGGATCCCAGAATCTCCTCCTCTGGCTCTGGAGGGGCTGGCTCTGGCAAAGGTGGTGGAGGAGGTGGCGGGGGTGGTGGCGGGGGTGCAGAGGGAACTTTCTGTTGAGGCTCTGGCCTACAAATGCAAAATGGTACATTCACTAAATTATACTCTTGCCAAAATTACCATTTGAGCACTTTATATTTCCTTTCTTGCCATTTAACAGTGCAATCCTAACCATGGCTACTCAGAAGTAAGTCTTATTACATTCAATAGAGTCAGCATTTGGAAACATCTCAAAATCCAAATTCATCTCACCGTCAGGATGAGAAAGAGCAAGAACTAGTACATATTTAACATAACCTGGCTGTGAGCACCACTATTTTCCTGCATATTGGCTACAAACAATGGCCCTGACAATGCTAAGGAATATTGCAAAATGTAGTGTACAAGAAAAATCTGTTACAAACACCAGAGTAGGATACAAATGGGCCTTTGAAGATGAGTTCCATCTTCATTTTTACAAAGTTTTGAGGAGTATGTTAAAGGAACACAGCATTAACAATATTTGAAATCAGCATAGCAGATTTTTAAATCTAAAAGAGGATCTAATTCATAGATTTCCTTCACAGATTTTTATAATACCAAGCTAGCAAATTAAGAGATTTATCCAGCAAAACGAAAATCAAATAAGCCAAATATTTAAGACGGCAGCAAAAGAGAAACAAAACCCTAAAGATTTTTTTGTTAACTCAAGATTTCTGTGCAAATGTTTCAAATACAGAATTCTTTATTAAATCAGCCAAATATTTATATGAGAAGAAATCTACAGCAAGTCATGTTTTCAAATGGACCTACTGCACCCCATATGCAAAACATGTTAGATTTCCTATATTGTTTATACAGTAAGTTTTGTGATGAAAAGATAAAGCCAAGTCAAACTTGCTTTCTTAGATAATATTCAAAACAAGGATCTCCTTAAAAAGCAATTAAGCAACACTAACAAAACTTGTTGAGTGGTACTGAAGGCTATTTTGTATAATTAACTATACATTTTAGAAAGTAAAGCATATTCTATGGTGTTGCCTGACAAACCTGATGATGACTTGAGGAGCATGTTAGAATATAAACACATTGCAACTGAATTAGAGTATCAAAATCTTATTCTTCAATTATGACAATGGATTAAAGACAATCTATGTTAGTATACAGTTGCAATCAAAATTATTCAACCCCCAATACAAATCAGGTTTATTATAAAAATTTACAGACTTTCAGCTGTTTGCAATGAGCAAATTAAGCAAAAGCAATTGAAATAGGTCAACCCAAATGATGCTTCAAGTGGTTTCCTCAAATTCAGGTGAAAATGCAACTTATACTGCAACTTAAACCTGATTTGCAATGGGGGTTGAATGATTTCAATTGCAACTGTATCCTTTTAATAAATTCACAACTTGGTTCCTTCTTAAAATTGGACAGAGGGTAGAAAGCACAGAAGGAATCGTGATGCTCAGGCCAGTTATGTTTCAGATGTCACACAAAACCAAGATGACAAGGAGCCTTTGACTGACGCCACCTATGTTACCAATGATGCCTTCACTCCATTCCTAGTTTGGAGCAAACTATAGTTGAAGACTCTTTTGGGGGGGAAGTTCTTCCTCAGGCAGAGGCAAACTCGGCCCTCCAGATGTTTTGAGACTACAGTTCCCATCATCCCTGACCACTGGTCCTGTTAACTAGGGATGATAGGAGTTGTAGTCCCAAAACATCTAGAGGGCCAAGTTTGCCTATGCCTGTTCTTCCTTATATAGGCCTGGAGCAGACTAGTGTGAAACACCTTTCTTTCTCATTGATGCCACAACTGTGGGCAAATCACAGCTGAGTACAGAGCAAATCTCTCTTCATTCAACTACCTAATCCTCTTCCACCTCAGCATCTCATGCCTGAGGAAGGATCTGAAGTTATCAGTTTGTTAGACGGAAGATATAGTCAAAACAGCACAATGGCAGCAACTTCCCATAGATTATGGAAGAAATCAACTCATTAATAATATACACACCCATTCATAAAATCCCACCAACCAACAAAATGACTACATGAAAAAATTGCTCAACAATTCTTCCCAGCCCACCAATAAATAAAAACTCGGTTTCAGATTTAACCAATCTTGCATAACACAGGAGACAACCTCACAAACTTAAATTTTCACAAGAATATATAATGCCATATTTAAAATGCTTTTTACATAATAATGCTAATATATTTCAGTAGGTTGCTGTTCCATGTATTTTAAGAAGGTGTGAATTTTTTCTGTGCACAAAAACAGGAGTAATAGTATATCCAAATAGCAATACCGTATTAATATTGCCTGCTATACTCCAGTGTTCCTATGGCAACTGGCTCAGATTTCTATTCCCATCACCAACTGCCAAAGACAACTCTATGTAAGGAGAAAAATGGCTTTAAGTGTGTCTGTTCAGAAAAACTTTACCAGGCAAAGTTAAAAATGAAAGCTCTGGAATTTTGGGTCTTGAAAGATAAAGCACTCTTCTATAGTTCCCATGTATTTTGTCATAATCAAACTCTAAATCAAAAAATTGACTTACGTTACAGGATTTTTGACCATTATCATCAGGGTGGGTTACAACATTAAAACACATTATTAAAAACATTTTAAAATGTTATGATTTTTTCCACCAGTCCAGACAGACGCACACAAACAAACACATCAGGTAGTGTAAATACGTGCTGGTAGAATCTGAACTGCGTTAAAATAGACTAGGAAAAGCCTTATTCTCTAGGGAAATTGAATCTAAACTACATTTCAAAACCAAAGCACACGTTGCAAGCATAAGTATATGTCTGCAGTAGAAATGTCAGTCACTGCTGCCAACCATCTCCCAATTGGATGTTTTAAGGAGCAAACAGGACAATGTAATTCAGTTTCACTGGGTGACATCCAGCACAGCATATGCAGGCACTTGCTAGTGCAATGGCACTTTCCCTTTCTTTTCACTCCAGCCCAGGGGACTCCAAAACCTGCTCTGGGGGATAAGGGCATGCACAATGGACCAAAGGAGGAAGAAAAGAAATGGTAAGTTCTGCTGTACAAGCTGATTTTCACTGCTCATACAAGGTGGACATCTTTAGAGCTTGCCACTTTGTATTAGTAACCATAAAATTTCTGGGTGAAAATAACCTTTTTCCTTGGTTTTTCATTTTTACTTTTCAATTTTACTTTACAGTGACTACTTTCTTCAGAATTAATTCTTCACTACACTGCATTAGTGTTAAGCTGCACTTACTACTTCAGCCTTTTAGTGGGCTTTAATTATCATACTCCCACACTATTATCACTGTTTACAAACATTAAAAACTCCCCCCTCCAGCTATTCTTGTGATTAACAGAAAAACACCAACAACAAAAAATGTTCTAATTAGTTTTGGTTAAATGCTTGCTGACTTTGTCTATAATCTTGGATCTTCTTGCATCCTCAAATACCTACTTCAGCTTAATTAAAACCCTTGTATATTAGTCTGATACCCCAATGCAGGGCATACTTATCTTTACATTAAATTTGCCAATGTGTTTTACTTGTTGCCGATAAACAGTTCTTTCTGATCTTAATAATGAACTTTTTAGTTCCAGGGGCATTTGGGAGAATTTATGGAACAAGAATGTGTGAGTATAATAATAACATGTTGCATACTTCAAAGGATTGAAACATTTCCTTTTGCTCCCAAGCAGAAACAAGGAATTGTATACTTCCAAACATGAACTGGCTTTCCGCTTGACCCTGCTGAGACGGTCACAAAAAGGAAAAAGGAAAAAAACTAGCTAAATCTCTCAGGATCTGTAAATCTACTCAACCTCTCCCCCTTCTCTAGCAACAAGACGAACATCTTTTCTTCATTCAAAGTGCTACAGCTAACTGTTATTTTGCCAAAGCTTACTTTCAAAGAGACAAAATTATTATTGCCTGCTGATTACATGTTCCTACACTGGCTAGCATTCTGTTAGATTGCTCCTGTAATGTTTGTGTAGGTATTTTGGTTAGGGTGCTCTCCTGGTTAGGAGTATAGCATCTAGATCAAGGGAAGTAATAGTGCCACTGTATTCTGCTCTGGTCAAGACCTCACCTGGAGTACTTTGTCCAGTTCTGGGCACCACAGTTCAAGAAGGACACTGACAAACTGGAACGTGTCCAGAGGAGGGCAACCAAAATGGTCAAAGGCCAGGAAACGATGCCTTATGAGGAACGGCTAAGGGAGCTGGGCATGTTTAGCCTGGAGAAGAGAAGGTTAAGGGGTGATATGATAGCCATGTTCAAATATATCAAAGGATGTCACATAGAGGAGGGAGAAAGGTTGTTTTCTGCTGCTCCAGAGAAGCGGACACGGAGCAATGGTTCCAAACTACAAGAAAGAAGATTCCACCTAAACATTAGGAAGAACTTCCTGACAGTAAGAGCTGTTTGACAGTGGAATTTGCTGCCAAGGAGTGTGGTGGAGTCTCCTTCTTTGGAGGTCTTTAAGCAGAGGCTTGACAACCATATGTCAGGAGTGCTCTGATGGTGTTTCCTGCTTGGCAGGGGGTTGGACTCGATGGCCCTTGTGGTCTCTTCCAACTCTATGATTCTATGATTCTATGGTTCAGATTGGAGTGCCACCTTCCCACCATGCCTGTTCCATTTTGGACAGCATAAACAGGCAAGTAGTTGCCTAAGGTTCCTTTAGTTAAACCCCCAAAGATGCTAGGTGAAAAGAAGAAAATAAAAGGGCCCTTCCTTTTGTGCCCCTAATAGGCCAGATAGCTACTGCTCCTCCAGTTGCTTTACTTATTAGTATCACAAGAACCACAGAGGTGCAATGCTGTTTCAATGCTCTTTCAACAAGAAGTACAACTGACTTGTGCACAGCCCCGCTTCCTTCGACAAGCCTAGTGGGAGGCAGGCTACACAGATTTCCCTTGGAATGGGAAATACTCCTCAAAGACATATGGATTCTGAACAGTCCAAGCCTCACCAGATAATGGTCCAATCATGACAACAGAATGCATTACACTACTCGTATACTAAAACCAAACCAAACCTCACCAAACCAAACTCATCCCAGGTCAGAGACTGGTCTCCCCTGCCTACAGTTCTACATCCTGACTCGGGGAGGGGGGGGGTGAGGCCCTGCCCTGTGACTCCGTGAAGTGTTGACCTAAAGGAATGAAACCTTTAGGATGATCCCACCTCCTAGGGCAAGGTCTGGACCACACCCACACCCCAGCTGTACTGGCTCAGCCAGTAATCAAACAGCACCTACACTACAATTAATAGTATGAAAAGCCGCACTGAGAAAAATTGGGTGAAAAAAACTTCATTTAATCACAATTATAGTGTGGCATGTATGTAGGAGGAAAGAGAACCTAGTGGGTGTCGTGCAGGTTTCAAGTTGCACCTGGGACTGATGGGACAAAGAAGAAAAAACAGCTGATCCCACATGGGCTCCTATGGGAGGAACAGTAGGATATAAATTCAGTAAAGAAATAAATTGCTGAAATTATAAAATCCAGCAGTTTGACAGATCTGTCTCTAGCCTTAACCAAAGAACTCGGGTTCCCTGTAAGAAAGAGAACAAAAACAAAGAGAAACATGGAGGTATTTTATAGTAGCAAAGCTAGGAATTAAATTTTATGTGGATAACAAGGTAAAAAGTAAGATTGACAGAAGCCAAATAGCAATACCCTGTGGCTGGAGATAACATAATCATCAAAAAAATAAAAATACCATCTTGAAGTAAAAGATCATCAGTCCATTTTAGGAACTCGATCCTGAATGCCTAAACTTTGTATTCTTAAGGACACAAAAAGCAAGTAAGCTGTGTTGGACCATAAGAAAATCAGACCATCGGGGTTTTTGCATGGATCTACATGGCTTCCTTTGTTTTGTGGATGTCAAGGGTAAAATTATTCATGGGCAGAGAGCCAGTGTGGTGCTGAACTAGGGCCTGAGATACCAGGGTTCAGATTGCCACTCAGCTATGAAGCTCACTGAGTGACCTTGGACCAGTAAAGCAATCTCAGCAAAACCTACCTCCCAGGGTTGTTGTGAGCATAAAAAGGAGAGGAAGCACAATATATGGGACTGTGATGTCCTTGTTTCAGTTCACATACTATTTTGTAAAGTATGATTCACCTTTAAATGCAAACTGGATTGAATTTCTCGACCTCCCATATAATTAACATGGACAAGGGTAGTGTTCCTACCCTCTAGTCAGCAGGCCTGAGACCTCTGGAGTGTGTACACACCCTACTCTCTAACTGATTCCAGTCAATTCAGCCTGATGACATACCTGTTGATTTACAGCCCTTAAGAGGGCAGGAGGGGGGGAACCGTACAGGAAACACTGAGCAACCCAACCAGAGAATACCGCTAATACAATAAATGCATGAACAGCCATTAAGGTTAGGACTCACACCTAAAAGGATGTGCACGAAAACCCTTTGGCGTCCCAATCACACTTGAGCATTCACTGCTTGCTTTAGGTATGGTAAAAAAGGCTATCAATACCTTTCTCCTCTTTTCTCTTAGGGAAAAGCCCCCTCCCAGTTAACTGAAGCTTTAAGAGGAATCCTCATGCAAGAACAAAGGTTCTATTTTATTCTAGTCTTTTGCGGGTGGCCTTCATTTTCCTTGGTTTTCCCACCCCTCCATCTTCATTATTTTGAGGTTCTGAGGGACCTTGTATCCTACCAGTGCTTTTGTTCAACCTCCATGACTTTCTCCCAAGGAAAGTTCCAAACGTTATGGAGCTCAAGGGAAGGATTTGCCTAGCCCCGTTTCTCCATCACAGTATTTTCCTTGATATTTCTTGACAGCATGCTACACTCTGTAATCTAAGGGTGCCTAGACCTTTGAGAAGTCATAAGGAACAATCCAAGCAACTACAGTGTCCCAGCGCAAAGGAAGATCTCAAGATCTAAGTAGAACCCAGAAATAGATAATGTTGCCACTCGGGCTTCCTGTCACTTTCTAACCCTCCAAGCAAGTATGTCACAAACACTGCCCCAGGTAATGTCATTTATATTTGGCTTCTTTCTCTAACCTGAGTCAGCTCTCCATATGTGTATCTGGTGCTCACCGCCTTCAGATTTTCTTGCTTAACATTAATTTCCCATCTCCTTTCTTCACCTGCTGCTCTGTCTCAGTCCTTTCCATCTCCTCCTTCTATAGATTTAGTGAAGCAATTATCAGTCCAATGTGATTGCTGTGCATGTAGCTAATATGTGTATTTTGTAATGAAATGAATATTTAATTACTTTAAACTCTGATTCATCATCTCCTTGGGCTTTTTTGGGGGGAGGGGGAGGATATAAACTTAATAAATAAATAAAATAGTGTCTTGGAAAATCTAGGTTTTGACATGGCACATCATAATTCTTGGTTTTAATACTTAACACATATTCCTTGGGTATACATTTGAAGCAGAATATTTGTGTAGACAAGGACACATGGTAGCAAACTGATGCTCATCCTACGGCCTGCCAAGCCATTTCAGGTCCTCAGCTCCAGGACAGATTTTAAGGAAGATGTTGGATTAGAAGCAACACAGGCACATTCTGAAAGTACAGAATGTTATAGTATGCTTCATTAAAAGTCAGCTAGGAAACTGTAGGAATGAATCAATCTCTCATTATTGAACCTGCAGACCACCCTGGAAGTTTCTGCGGAAAGGTGGCTTGTGAATTCTCTAAAACAAACAAACAAACAAACAAACAAACAAACAAACAAACAAACAAACAAACAGTTTTTCTTCTTTTCTACCCACCAGCCTCCTATCCAGGCTTGGGATGATAACCCATACATTCCAGAATGTCACAGGAGATACAATAAGTTTAAAACTATTGGGAGCCAGCTCATCAGCGCATTAACATTATTTCTCAACAGTACTTTCTAGCATGAAGGCCTATCTAGCAATTGCTATTTTTGGATTCTAAACCTTGATTCTTGACTACCCTGGTTCACGGTACATAAGACTGTTTTCCAAAGCTTTGTAAAACGTGACTGGTGCAGAATGCCAACAGCCACCTGCTACTGGGGTGAGTATCCCCGCCCCCACCCTGCCCCGCCCCCTGCGTGCACCTTTGAACATTTTATTTAAGGTTTTTACACAAACATGTCAAACATTAACATTAAGGGGTAGCCATCTTGGCACACATATATGTATGTTACATGATTGCATTGGCTTTCAATTGCTTTCTTGGTAACAAAGACCTGAGCAAGACTATCTAGAACACTATCGGTTCTTATATTCCTCATCATAGTGTTGTTTTCTTGGGCCACAATCCAGCTCAGAGGAAGAGGAGGCAGTGCCTGGGGCGCCATATGCCCAGACTACCCAGGCCAAAAGGTGTGCCCTTCCTTGACTGCATCTAGGCAGCACTCATCCTCAAGCAATAGAAGCCAGCAACTGCAAAGTTGGGCAATGGCCTGTTAAAACAAGACATAGCTCCTTAGAGAGCGTAGGGCATCTGGTCAGCTAGCTCTCATAAGACTGAACCATGCTGCCAAGGCAACAATTCACTCCTGGTGAGTTTGGGCCTACAGGGAGCTCTCCATGATTCTGCTCAACTGTCTTCTGCCCCGCCCACTCTTACTTGGTTGATTCTCTGCAAGACCTAACAACTCTCCTAAAAATGTGGGTGCCCCGGACTCTATCTGACACCACCATCCTAGACCCCAACCCAAGGATAGACCAAATACACAGTAACTGCAGTGAGAAATGACATCTGAACTTCAATGTGCCTTAAGCCAATGTAGGCAAAAGCACAAAGAAGGCATTCCCAGTAGCCACTCCACAACTACTGAACTCCCTTCTCCTAGAGGAGCTTGCCCAATCTTAAACATCCTGCAGAAGTACTGGGAAAACCCCATTGCAGCCGATTAATTTATTTTTAATCAATTAAGTTTCATATTTTTGTCCCATTTGTTTAATGGCGTCAGCTACCCCAACTCACGTAATTCCTCAAAAACAAAAACATCACAACATAGCTTACAATAGACAATATTCCAATCAAACAGAGCTCCTGGGATGTCAGGTACCGAGAGCAGGTCTGTGTTGCACCATAGAAAGCCCTCAAGACAATTCAAACACAGCACTGATAAGCTCCAGAGGGAACAACCCTGCACTACGTTGGACAGTGATTCACTGCCTTTACGGTGAGTGGAATATAATGAGCAAATAAAATAAAAAAAATCAATCACACTCTGGTACAGAACTATTAAATGCAGTATATTTGCTACATTTACAGCTGGTTAGAGGTGGTTTAGAAAGTTCCAAATTAAAATGCCAACCCTAAATTTATGTGAGCTCATCTGCCCTAGGATGTCAGGATGCTGTTATGTTTCATAATAATTTATAATTTACTTTTCTGTAAACCCTCTCCTAAGAACTTACAACGTGCACAGAAAATTTCAAGGGTGAATGTTTGAGCACTAAGCAATAAAATGAACATTTGTTTTTATAGCCAACATTTCTGACCTTTGAAAAACTTGTGCCCTGAGTGGCAGACTGAAAGCCCATTAACTGTTTTCACTGCACTGTTGTCTAAGCGTAGCAATGCTAACATTGTAAGATCACAAGGACTGCAACATGGAAGTACAACTGAATCCAACTTTACAGTGGTACCTCTGGATGCGAACGGGATCCGTTCCAGAGCCCCATTCACATCCAGAACTGAACGCAACCCGCGTCTGTGCATGCGCGGGTCGCAATTCGCTGCTTCTGCGCATGCGCATGACGTCATTTTGACCGTCTGCGCATGTGCAAGCGGCGAAACCCGGAAGTAACACGCTTCGTTACTTCCGGGTCGCCGCAGCACGGAACCCAAAAATACTTATCCCGAAGCTACTTCAACCCAAGGTATGACTGTACTGACTTTCTAGCATCAGCTAAAGACATCTTCTTTATCCAGGCATTGCAAGCAGGGTTTAAATTGTGTCGTATGTGTCTTGGGATACAGAGGATTGTTTTTATATATTTTCTACACTGCCCTGGGATTCCATGGAAAGAAAGGCAGTCTAAAGATGCAATAAATAAATTCAATAAACAAATAAAACATTTCAGTAAAACGTCTTGGAAATCAACCAACCAAGACAACTCATACGAACTGACCTCTGAACATCTTGATTATATTTTATTTTACAATCACTACTTCCTAGTCCCTCATAATTAAGCAGTTTCCTTGATGAGAGGTTTAAATGTAGCTTGCACAAACAAAAGTTATATCATAACTGTAAATAGCTATTTACCTTGATCAATATTGAGCATGGCCAACCTACTTTCATTTCTCAACTGTTTTCATGTGCCCATGAAACCCTCCCTCTAATGAACAATTACTTTGCTCTTTTAATTGAAACAGTCAAAGCTGGTGACTTGCTTTCACACAGATTTAACAGCCACAATTCTAAGCAGCTGTATTTATTTTAGTGCTCTATATCTCATACCTGTTTGCTTGTTTCCTCCTTCCATTCTCCATTTGTGCTATTTCTTTTGAGTTTGGAAACTGAGCTGATTGTACTTGTGCTAATTCAGAAATCTGTACTTATTTCATAGACTCATAGAGTTGGAAGGGACCCCATGCATCATCTAGTCCAATCCCTGCCACGCAGGAATATGCACCCATACAGGAATCAAACCTGTGACCTTGGCATTAGCAGTACCAATGTCTAACCAACTAAGCTAATCAGATTTATTTATTTATTTCTTCCACAAAGAAGGGCTCCCAGAATGGCATGCAGATCATTACAAACCAGACAGTCCTTACTCTTGGGTTTACAATATGGAAGGTCTTCAAACTATAACACTTTAATGCAGGTGTTCTTAAAGCTGTCTCACATCAGGCCTCCCCAAACCAGGAAGTACAGTGGTGCCCCGCAAGACGAATGCCTCGCAAGACGAAAAACTCGCTAGACGAAAGAGTTTTCCGTCTTTTGAGGTGCTTCGCAAGACGAATTTCCCTATGGGCTTGCTTCGCAAGACGTTTTCGTCTTGCGAGTTTTTTCCCTTCCCCCCCCCTTTTTCTAAGCCGCTAAGCCGCTAATAGCCGCTAATAGCTGCTAAGCCGCTAAGCCGCTAATAGCGCTAATCCGCTAAGCCTTCAATGGGCTTGCTTCGCAAGACGAAAAAACCGCAAGACGAAGAGACTCGCAGAACGAATTAATTTCGTCTTGCGAGGCACCACTGTAACTGTTTGAAGCTTCTATTAAATGAATATAAGTTCACTTCACTTTATATTCTGTATTTGGATCCTGGAGTACATGATATAGGAGCCAGCAATCAAGTATGAAGGTAGTGTGTACACACCCCTTTGAAATACTTTATTAGAGTACTGAGGAAGTGACCCTTAGTTTCTAAGTATTTTTAAGTAAGGCATCTCAAAATATTTGCTCCTATATACTACACAGGAAGCCTTTTATTAAGCGTTCAGCTGCAAAATTTAAAGTGAACACTGACTTTAAAGCAGAAGAAGACAACTGAGTTGTCATTGTTCATTTTCATCCCCCAGCTACATGGCAAGCAATTAAATAGAAAAACGATAAAAAAGAAGTCAGGACACATGAATGCATAGCATGAAGTGCTGGAGGAAAGAATGCTACAAAAGCAAAGCTATTGGAAAAATAAGTGGTTGCTTCATTGACCCCAGTACTCAATCAAGAAGATGAGACAGGCCGCCTTCTACAGTGTACCTCTTTAGAAGTAATGACAGAGTATTCTGCCTAACCCAATCAGGGGTGTAGCTAGCTGCTGCTCTGGCACCCGGAGCAGCAGGGGCAGGGCGAGTCACCCACGGGGGCAAGGTGATCTGCCCGGGTGGGTGGCGCGGTGAGCTGCCCATGGAGTCCGCTGGCGGATGCAAGCCCCACGCTGCTGTTTCAGGCAGCGCGGGGTCCCGAGCCACCGCAGCACTCCCAGGAGAGATGTGTGCTTGGGTGCGCTGCAGGCCAGGCCCCGCGGTAAGTGCCAACCCCCACAGGGCACCATTTTGTCAACCCCCCTCAAGGATGACACCCGGGGCAGACCGCACACCCTGCACCCCCCCTTCCTATGCCCCTGAACCCAATCAAGGCATATGTTAAGGTACCCAAGATAGTGTTCGGTTGCCCCCTGGCCAGTGCCAGATACTCAAGAGTTTACACATGTATGAGAAACTGAGGCTGTCCTTCCAATGAACTTTTGTGCATTCAATACAAATCAGGATTTCTCACTGCGGCACTTTGGGTAGCACCCCGCAGCGTTTCTACCGTGTGAAAATGAAAGTGCCCCCCTTGGATTATCTCTTTTCCTCAGTGAGCAAGTAAACAGCAACTGAGGAGAGATTTAAATTTGGAACATGAGACAGGAAGAGGTCCAGGGGATCAAACTATAGGAGGCTCTGGGTGCCTGAGCACCCACAAAAATTGTTGTGGATTACTCAGCCCCCACACTGCAGTGCCCCCAATGCAATTTCCAAGGTCTCTCAAGGTCTCAGACAGCATCTCCAAGGCCTCGGAGATTCTGTCGGAGGTTTCACAAGGCATTGGAGATGCTGTCTAAGACCTTCCAAGACCTTGGAACCTGACTTTGGGTGGTACCAGAAGTTGGGTTCTGAGGCTGGGGGGGGGTGTGCATTTGACATCACGACGCAATGTGACATCATGGCGTCATGCACACCGGGCACCCAAGTCAGCTCCCCTGAAGAGGTCAAAAACCTTCCTTCAACCCCAGTCAAGATCTCTCCCACCCCAGTTCATGCAGCTGCTATTATGGGAGAGACTGCGGATCAATATCCTGCTTCGTTTATTTATTTATTTCCAATCTGGCCCTGAGGTAAGAATTCTAAGCTGATCAACTGAAAACAGTGATAGACAGGTCATGCTGCCTTAAGAAGATCCACATGACACTTTGAAAATGACTGCCTTTTAAATTGAATATAATGCCAACCAACGCCACAACTTCTAATTCTAGTATTGTTTCACTTTAGGCCAACAAGGCATTTGATATTTGTCAACGTAAAATGAGCACCTTAAACACTACAAGTAACTGATAGCAGCAACATAAAAGTTATCAAAGCCAGTCAGTGTATACACACATACAAATTACTACAAGCAGAACTCAACTGTGGGACTACCACACAGAGGCCGGGAAGAAGACCATCAATGCAAATCCCAACATACGACAATATGCGGCAAGTATTAGTACTAGTCCTCGTTCAGTAATTGCTGCATCCAAAAGCAACTGTGAAAACATCACTTACTCAGCAGCTGCTCAAGAATAAATGTACCAGGGAAATGACTGTGATAATAATGGGAGAATCATGTGTAATTTCTCCTTCACAGAAGGAAAGAGCAATGAGCAAAATGCTCAGAATCCACCTCACATTGTGGATTCTCATGATTACTATTAATAGAAGCTGACGGTGTAGACACAATTGCTGAAGACCCTGCTTAAATGTTCACTTCTTTTAAAATATCATTTTGGAAATAATTGTTAACTTATATGCCAACTGATTACATGAACTATTTTCATTTTAGGGAGTCTTAAATGTTTACAGAAATCTAAGTTTATTACGTCATGCAACCCTTTAAGTCCAGCTGTTCAAATACCAAAGAGAACAAGATTTTTTTAACAGGAACTGCCTTTTATATATAGACAAGTGGGAACCCACAACAAAATGTTGCAGTATTATTCCTAGTCCTTAGCAGCTGTGCTCTGGCTCAGGTTTTCAGGCAGTCCGAAAAAAAGTTTTGGAGTGCTAAGTACTCATGGAACAGTTAGGTTTCAGGAGGAAAGGAGTGAAAGGCATTGCTTCAATTTCTCACACTTGGGAAACTTTCTCTCCCTAAATTGGAGAGAAAGATGGCATGAAATTATGCTTCTGAGGGTAGAATTACATGGGGAGTCCAATCTTATGCAGATTTACTCAGACATCCGACTAAGTTCAATACAACTCATTCACAAACAAATGTGCATAGGATTACACCATTAATACCAAAACTTTAGTATTTTCCATGTAAATTTTTATTTTGAATATACACACCATACTGCTTATATTTGCATATTTTATTGAGTGGAAACACTTCAAATATGGATATGTTCATATCGCTTGTTTCAAGGAGGTGAATTCCTATATTTTTAAGGCTTTATGTGTGAATGTGTAGCACCCCACTCCTTTTCATGGAAGTACAAAGAAAAGATTCTGCAGATTCTGAATTTGGGTTCAGAGATACTAATTACCCCTTTTCATTCATCAGTAGCTTCAATGTTAGCATTAAACAGAGCAGAAAGTCAGAAAGGAATGAAAATATCTATTCCTATGGCCATTTTAAAAAGGACAAATAAAAAAACAAGAAGATAGCTGTGTGTCTAAAGTAGGTATTTTATTCAGCGCTGATAATAATACAAAACACAAAAATAAGCAGTACTGTACTAAAAAGCCACTGAAAACAAAGTGGAAATAAACACGCATGAAGATAGAAAGCTGTTTTGAAAAGGTGAATTTATCTTCTACTATAAATGCTGAGGGGGGAAATTGGGGGCTGGGGGGGAAATCAAGGAAAGTAGAGCTGGAAGGGACCCCAAGGGTCATCCAGTCAAAGTAATGAAAGTAAAGGTAAAGGGACCCCTGACCATTAGGTCCAGTCACGGACGACTCTGGGGTTGTGGCACTCATCTCGCTTTACTGGCCAAGGGAGTAATGAAAGTAAGCTAGGCTAAATCATGTAAAATGTAAAGAAAAAAGTAACAGGCCATTATTTTCTAAAAATGTATTTTGCTCTTGCAAGCCACAATCGAATCAAGCAAGAGAGATGCAGCTGGGACTATTGGCAGTTTAACCAGTTGCAGTGCCCACAGCAGCCTGCAAAGCGAGCTGCTGCTCAGTTTTGAAAGCTGCTTATTTGGCAATTGGATCTGTACCTTTGAAAATCACCCAAATCTCTGGGTGCATTTGCATCCCTTCCACCAGTTATATTCATACACCTATGCCACACTTCCCAAATATATAGTGTAACTAAATTATGCTTACTGCTACAGGATTAAAGATTATATATATTTACCCAAAAGACAATTTACTGCAGAAGTAGGGTATGAAATGCCTTCTTGGTTTCAAAAACATATCCTAAACCTGTATTTCTGGTGCATGCACTTGCACACCACACAGGAGCTCCTAAATGCAGAGGAAACTCTGCATAAGAAAAGCTGCTCCATTTGCTTCCATGTTGGAGAATGGTCAGCAGGTACAACTCTACAGCTCCTGTAACACAAGGTTCAACAGTGGAGCTCTAGATACTAATAAGATCACATGGACACTGGACCACGGACAGTGCATCTTGAAGTAACTGCCTCAGAGTTATTTTGCTTCGCATCCCATTTTACACTTTTAGCATCATTTTTATTACCTCTTTCTTAACTCGAGTCCCAAGATGGGGCAATCACTTGAGTTGTAGAAGCAGCAAGGAAAGCAAGCATCTCATTTGCTCTGAAAGATCAATTACTTCCAAAGGGGGGAAATACGGAACATACAGGGAACACTGACAGTAAGTAAATGTATATTGCAGAAAAAGTACTCTCTCTCAAACTCCTTTTTATTATTATTCATTTATATGTAGTTATAGCCCATCCTGCACCATGAAATCCACACCTTTTTGCTCATTATGAGTATTGGTCCGAGTATTTTTTCAGCTCTGAACCACCAATTAGTTTTGTAGCACAACATTAAAGCACTCTGTGACCCAGCATAGCGTAGTGGTCCCTATTTGGTTTTTTATCTGGGAGATCCAGGTGCAAATCCCTACTCAGCCTATTTTTATGTTTGATTCAGCAATAATTTGGAATTCTGAGTAACTTGGGACGGGAAAACAAACTGAATGCTCCCTTGGTGCAGGCAATTCACATTCCCTGTTCTTCATACTCTCCTTTCTCTACAACTCCACAGCCTCCTATTGCAGCCATCATCCATCCCTTGCCTTTTTTATCATACTTTTCTGATAAGAAACAGTGGGGGGAAGTAACAGCAATTGCAGAGGCAGGCAATGGTCCCAGCAACAGTAGAAGAAGAAGAAGAAGAGTTTGGATTTGATATCCCGCTTTATCACTACCCAAAGGAGTCTCAAAGCGGCTAACATTCTCCTTTCCCTTCCTCCCCCACAACAAACACTCTGTGGGGTGAGTGGGGCTGAGAGACTTCAAAGAAGTGTGACTGGCCCAAGGTCACCCAGCAGCTGCATGTGGAGGAGCGGAGACGCGAACCCGGTTCCCCAGATTACAAATCTACCACTCTTAACCACTACACCACACTGGCTCTCAAGTAAGAGGGTGGGTGGTAGCAATATCAGGAAGAGGAAGTTCCATGCTACTCAGATGTTTTCTCCCACGGCAGTCAGTCAGTCAATTACATTTATATTCCACCTTTCCTCCAAGGAGCTCACGGTATTGTACAT
Organism: Podarcis gaigeae; assembly: GCF_964106915.1. Classification (NCBI taxonomy): domain Eukaryota; kingdom Metazoa; phylum Chordata; class Lepidosauria; order Squamata; family Lacertidae; genus Podarcis; species Podarcis gaigeae. The sequence goes on along the minus strand of NC_139686.1, from coordinate 68,814,189 downwards.
AACTCTTTACCACTCAAAGCACTACACTACGCTGGTTCACTCTTACCCGCCCTGGGAGAGCAACAAGCCACAAGCCACATTAAGAGCCAGAAATCCTCTTCACTATGTTTGGAGAAGGCAGATCTACGATGGGTGCATTCTTCAGGGAGCCAACATCATAATCTATTTGCATAGAGAGGACGACATTAAGGCTGCTTCTAGCTGTGCTACTCCCTGGGGGCGAGTGAGTAACTGCAAGCGTTTTCCAGATCACTGCTCAAGGTGTCTTGCCATATTTAGGTACAGTGGTGCCTCGCAAGACGAAAAGAATCCGTTCCGCAATTCTCTTAGTCTAGCGGTTTTTTCGTCTTGCGAAGCAAGCCCATTGACAGCTTAGCGGATTAGTGCTACAGCGGTCTAGCGGCTTCTAGCGATCAGCTGTTAAGCGGCTTATCAGCGGATAAGCTTAGGAAAAGGGGGGGGAGCGAAAAAAACCCGCAGGGACTCGCAATATTTTTTCGTCTTGCGAAGCAACCCCATAGGGAAATTCGTTTTGCGAAGTGCCTCCAAAATGGAAAACCCTTTCATCTAGCGGGTTTTCCGTCTTGCAAGGCGTTCGTCTTGCGGGGCACCACTATGCATGCATGAATGCCAACTGGTAAAGTTTTGGGGGAGCTGGGAAGTCTGTACTTATTTGCAGGGATAGTTTACTACTAACTTCCAACAGAAATGCCAAAAGAAAACTCCATCACACTAATCCCAAATACAGAAACATATTGGACACCCACCCACCCCATTATCTGAAGCATTCATCCTCTATTTCATCTAATCGTAGAAGGGACCCCGAGGGTCATCTAGTCAAACCCCATGCAATGCAGGAATCTCAACTAAATCAATTCTCACTAAGGTATTAATCATCTTTTGTGGACACCTTTTATAGAATGGCTGGCAGGCAAGAGTCCAAAGGTCTGTATTTTCAATTTTTTTAAAAATATATATTAATTCATTTCACTAAGTCTATCAACCAAACAAAAAGCTGATGCAAAACAAGGAAGCAAAACCCATTATTGACAAACAGATCAAGCCCAGTTTTAAAACCAGAATATAGCATGATCAAATGAAGCAAAGAGTATCATGCAAATTAAACACTAGAGTGTAAGTGTAAACATGGCTTTCAAAAAAAAAAATAGATAGATGGAGAAGGGACTCTTAGAGAGCCAATCCTGATGAGTCATTTTCTCTAGGAACATAGGTGCTGTCAGAGTGTTTATCAACATTTTGGATGACATGGATTAGTTGCCTTCCAGCACTACAATCTTCAACTCTAACAAATTTGAAGCCTTCCAAATCCAATGCTCTTCTTATCATTACTCTACTAGGCCCCTTTCCTATTACAGCATAACTAATAGCATAATCCTATGCATGTTAACTCAGAAGAAAATCCAAGTGTGTTTCATGGAGTTTAATTCAAGGAAAGTACGCATAGAAACGCAGCCTAAATGTGAAAGCTTGCAAAGTGGCAACCATGTGTGCAGTGATATTGGGCAGAACATTTTTCAATATTCCAACACTATATTCCACAGAAAAAATTCCATTTCTAAAAAAATGTGTTGCTTTATAAAGGTAACATAATGGACACAATCCCAGTAAAACCAGATAATTTCAGTTGACTATCCCTATGAAGCATGCATTTACATTACCGCTTTGGGTACACGCTAAAATTCATGTGTTCTCTTTTTGTTGTTAAAATTTACAACATGTTACAGATGTGTATGCTATTTATCTGCATTTCTTGAACTATTACCAAATATTCCAATTAAGATAGTATCAATTTGTTCAAAATAAATCACATCAGGGCCTGATTTGCACAGCACAGGTATGTCAAACTCTGGCTTACTGTGAAGAAGCAAGCATATCTTTTCCCAGAGTGCAGAGAAAACCAGAGTGTTGGCTTCACACATGTGAACTATTAAATGCAGCCTCTTCTCATAGTTAATTTGGAGATAAATGAACCACAAGCACTGGTTTGTAGGTTTCCACCCACTTGGGAATAGCAGTATGGACACAATTTTAACAAGATATGTGAATTGGGCCTATATGTGCTTTATTTTTTTTAAAAAAAATCCAAATGAAAAATATCAGTTCAACGTCAGCTATTAGAAAAACCTTTGAGATATTTATACAGCATATAAAATTAACGTGGTGTATTTTAACATTTTGTTTGCTAAATATAAGCAAAACGTGCTAAATCAGAGCCTAAAACACAATTGATTTAGGACATCAAAGGCACTTCTGGAAAACCCCATCACTGTATGATCAGACATCTGTATACTGTTCCAACTCATGAGAGTCACCTCCAATGACTGCAAGCATTCACATGAAAGAATGGAGAGTATGCACAAACTAGCAGCATGAACAGGTTTTCACACATTGTCCAATAGTCGTGAATGTGCAAAAGTCAAAGATTTTTAGCTCTAGGTCTAGAACAAGGGTGAGGGACCTGCGGCCCTCGGACACCATGATCCATGGTTATGGATGAAGGCGGATGTTAACCCCAACAATATCTAGAGCAGGGCATCCAATTTTTCATACTATGTGGGTCGCAAGAGTACTTCAACATGGAACCTGTGGGTCATACATTGCCTTGTCATGCAGGCAGGGGGAAGGCCAAAATTTGACACACACACTCCCAGCTTTTGTGCTGCCTTCCAAAAGCCAAATAACTGGCCTTTGGAAGGAGGAGTGGGGTTCTGGCAGCATTCTGGAGCCCTCCCACATCCTTCCCAAAGCTGGGAAAGCACTAACTAGGCTTAGGAAAGGAGTTGGAGGGACTCTAGGACCCTGTCATGACCCTCACACTGCCTTCCTAAAGCCCAGTGGCTCACATATCTATCTTTGGGTAGCCAAAATGAGGGCTTGGCAGGGGGCATAAAATGCTGTCGAAGACCAGCTAAAAAGGTCTCCATGGCTGCTCACTGGACCACCCTGCTCTAGAGGGCCACAGGTTCCTCAACCATGCTCTGGAATGTTCTGAAGATGTTCAGTGCAGGAGCAGGGTTTTCCATGTGTGTTCTGACACACAGACCACAAATATTATCCTTATTGATGTTGTCAGTTTGTACAGAGTCTCCACACACCTTCATTTGAGTTTGTAGCTTTCAGGGCTTATGTTCGCTGTACACTAATCCCAAACTTTAGATTTCCTACCTGCTACAAAATAAATAAATAATAGTAATAATAGTGCTAATCTACATTTCTTAAGTAATTTATTTTAAAAAATGGCACAGAGATTCTGAAATACTATTATCTCCTTGTAGTCAGTAACATAAAAAATACATTTTTAACTCACACAGGACCAATCTAGAAAAAGTTGGTCTCGTTTAGGTGTAACTAACTCTCCCTACATTGGGAGCAATGCAAGAAAGACATACTTCTGCAGTTCCGTGGTTTTTATAAAGTACATGTCTATGAAATTATATCAAAAGGCTAAAATATCTAGCACTTCCTGTCTGACCACAGCTAATCCACAATGTGGTCTTTAAAATTTACAGTTTGTAAAGATATATCTATACGGTACATTCATTTATATTCTTATTATGATATATGCTGTTGCTTTCCTTGCCAATCAAGGACATTTCTCATGGTCCATTAGCACAATGTCTGCCCTTAAATTTACTTCCTCCCTATCTTATTATGTGCATTTATGCATTAAAGAAGAAGATTAATTCCAATTAGATGCCAGTTTCATCTCACAGTTAAAATGTATTTCTGAACAGCATGAGCTATCACCTCCTTCATTATGTATATGTATGTGTATATATATATATATTATATATACACACATATATATCAAACACAACAATGCTCTCATTGGTTTCACCCCAGTATCAGTGCCATTCTTTTTAAGAGAAAACCTAAAATCATAGTTGGCATTCTTTGCCTGTGCTATTTTCATCTCCATCCTCTTCCCTAACGTCATCACCTCCATTTTATTGGCATAACATTTATAGCTCATATAGAACCAGGTTAGGGATGGAAAAGCTGAACACAACCCAATTAGCATTTGAATTCCGAGTTTCTGTTTCTACAGCAAAACGACTAAACCCTTTCATTACATTTCTCAATTCTGAAAATACACCTTTAAAAAAAATCACCAAAATGAAAATGTGCCTTCCTTGATCCCCTACTCCACCCCACACACCATTTTATGCATTTTTCTTTGCTGTGAATATCTTGCATCTCTATGATAAAATTAAAGCAATCCTGGTTGATTACAGTAGCTTGCTCTCCCTTTTAAAATTTACAAATCCAATTAAATGGCTATTATTGTAAAGCTATACAAAGCATACAGTCGAGGTTCTGTTTTAATTATATGCCCTATATCCTCCTGATTAGCTGAGATACATCTACTGCATTGGAACTATGCTCTCTTATGCCCATTTTGATGAATATTCAACATAAAATCAGAATTTAGGTTTACTGAATCAGTAATTATGCCATCGTCTCCTATAAAAGAAATGGATATCACAATATAGATCTGAGATGGAAAGATTAATGTAGGTTTAGTAACAGAACTAGTGTTGCTATATATGAAACATAATTTATTTAGTATACATTCTACTGTCAAAAATTAATCTTACAGCAAAGATGGTTGAACAGGTTTGATACCCATGCTACATACCAAGATAACCAAAAGGTTACATAAATAATGCAAAATTAAATTACTAATGGATATTAGAAGCAGATTGACAGACAAAATGATTGTTCTAAAAACACTTCTGAGTCATTTTGTCCTTACCTGCAGGCATGAACCATTACTGCATGCAGTGACTGCTCCATTTCCTAGCACAGACTTGAAGCAGCATCACATCTCTCACACGGAATGTGACTAATTCATAGGTTTGCAATTCCTAAGCTATTAGCAAAGGACACTCCCTTTCAACCTAACATACTGCTTTTAACAGAATTTATTTTCTCCTAGCCTAAATTCAAGTACAATCCTATTTTTAAGTGACATTATCTGATATATGCATGTCTATGTATGTATGTACGTTTGTGTGTGTGTGTGTGTTTGTGTGTGCGTGCAACATCTCTCAATCTAGATTTAAAAATCAAGATGCTTTCATGGGTGGAAACACACACGGAAACACACACACACACACACACACACACACACACACACACACACACACTGCAGCAACAGTATAAACACGTATGTACCAGACGATGTATTATGGATTTGCATGCTGCACAGATTAGCCCTCATTTTTTAAAAAAAACATGAAATAATAAGCATTTGCCACTGTCGCAAGGCTTAACCAGCAACAGATTCAATTAACAGATTACAATGGCAAGCATGCAATACATCAACACAATTGGCACACTTGACAGGAAAAATACCCTATACTGTGTCTTAGCATTACTACACCATTAATTGTTCATGCAGGAGATGTAGCTGTACCTTTCTGAAGAGGACGACTTCTCAGAGTTAACTGACATCAGCAGCTCAATCTTCTGCTTGATTTCTGGAAAAATCAGAAAATATTCACAACCAAAGACTGCCTGCCCTTGTTTTCCAATGCCTTATTCGAGAGAGATCTTTCCCCCTAATAATCCCCTTTGTTCCAAATGAAGCCACAAGATTCACTGTACTTCTGCAGAGGCAGATTCTATGGTGCTATAAAAGAAAAAGCTCCAGAGGCATCAGGCCTTGCTAAACTATGCACATGACTGTTTATGAAAGCAGGAAGTACCATTTCTTTTACACAGAGGGGTGTTTCCTCTTTTGAGGCTGAACAGACATTTACCAGATGATTCTGAGAACAGACTGCATGCAGAGGCACATTCCAGCTACTACGAAAAATCCAACAAATGGTTTATTGAGATACACAGCGAGACAGCAAGAAATCTTTTTGTTGAAATATGTCATCGCTTCAAGAGATTCCAGGTTGGGGGAGGGGGACTGAATCGCTGTCACAAGGAAGGTGTTTACATGTGAATATATGGATTGGAAATATGAGCAGTATTAAATAACCTGCATTTCCAGATTCATAGGGCACCAAATCATGAAAGTAAAAAGAAATATTTTCTCCCTTCTGAACCTTCCCCCTTCTAATGCTCTCAACCAACAAACAGCAACACCCTCAGACCTGGGCTGGCATATTATATTTCCCCAAGCTGAAATTGTCTGAGAACACCAACTAGATGTTAAAAGGATAATCAAATTTACTCTCTTTTCTGGGAAGGGTGGGGAAGGGAACTGCCATACCATCTGTGAATTCCATATCAAAATCAAAGCTTATACATTTTTTAATATTTTCAAATGTTCTATTTTCTAAGCGGTTTCTCATTAGTTTTATGTCAACTGTATGAAAATTGCAGCATTGAACTACACACTTAATATGTATGAAATATGCTTCAAATGTTAAAAGTTTTCTTGCAAAACATACTGAAACATTCAGCAACAATATGCTAGATACCTATAAAAACAACAATAACTAAAAATGAATTTTGGCGAAGAAGAGAACCAGTCTTTGTGCCAACTGTGGCCACACTGAGACCATACATTTATTGCAGTGTGATACCGCTTTGAACAGTCATGGCCTCTCCCAAATAATCCTGGAAGTTGTATTTTGTAACTCGGGTGAGAGCTGTTAAGAGACCTACAGAGCTGCGATTCCCAGAGTTCCTTGCAAAAAGAGAATGTTTATTAAACCCCTCTAGGACTTGAACTCTGTGATCGGAATAGGGGTCTCCTAACAGCTCTAAGAGGACGCAGGTGGCGCTGTGGTCTAAACCACAGAGCCTAGGGCTTTCTGATCGGAAGGTCGGCAGTTCGAATCCCCACAAAGGGGTGAGCTTCCGTTGCTCGATCCCTGCTCCTGCCAACCTAGCAGTTCAAAAGCACGTCAAAGTACAAGTAGATAAATAGGTACCACTCCGGCGGGAAGGTAAACGGCGTTTCCGTGCGCTGCACTGGTTTCGCCAGAAGCGGCTTAGTCATGCTGGCCACATGACCCGGAAGCTGTACGCCGGCTCCCTCGGCCAGTAAAGCGAGATGAACACCGCAACCCCAGAGTCGTCCGCAACTGGACCTAATGGTCGGGGGTCCCTTTACTTTTACCTTTAACAGCTCTATGCACACTTAAACTACAGCTCCCAGAATTATTTGGGGAAACCCATGACTGTTTAAAGAGCTTTAAATGCATGGTATGATTGTGGCCTATGTTAAGCACATAAGTTTGACATGGCACAATTCTTTTTTACTTTTAAAATGGAAGCCCGATGGAGGACAATTGGGATTAGGACTCTAGGGCTCGGGGTCCATTATCTTCTCCTGTGTGGTAGTCCCAACAAATAATCACACACACACCCTCTGCAACCCTGAGGTTACTTAGCGTAGGAGGGAACGCTACTGGTGCCACTGGTAGCATCCCTCCCACAGGGCGGGGGAGTCTATTAGGATGGGAGCTTTAAAGCCAATCCTGATTCCCCCCATAGCCCCTTTTCTAAAAGTTAAAAACATTCATACAGTAACCTATCTGTTTAAGGTAAGATTCAGTTTGGACCAAAGATGGGGAATAAATGACTAGGTAGCAACAGTTCTAAAGAAAATTTAAGAAATCTAGTAGGCACCAACTAATTGTTGATGTGCAAAAGTTCAAAGACATTTTAGATTACATTCAAAGAAGTACTGTTCCGAAGATTCAGCAAAAAGCACTGTTCAACTCAACAGTTATCAAGCCTGATAGTGGTACCTTGGTTTACAGTGGTACCTTGGTTTATGAACTTAATCCGTTCTGGAAGTCCGTTCTTAAACCAAAGCGTTTATAAACCAAGGCGTGCTTTCCCATAGCAGCAGGGGACTCAATTTACAAATGGAACACACTTAGCAGGAAGCGAAACATGTTCTTATTCCAAGGCAATATTCACAAACCAAAACACCTTCCAGGTTTGCAGCGTTCTTAATCCAAGTAGTTCATAAACTAAGCAGTCCTTAAACCAAGGTACCACTGTACTTTCAAGTGCTACATTTAAAATTATAGGCAGCTGGAAAACACAAATAGAAAAGCTACACATAAGGGTTTAGCTTCATTCCACTCAAGGAAAAGTTGAATGAATGAAGTCTGCTGATCCAAGGGGGGGGGGGAATTCTGTCTGCTCAAAAATATTTAAGAAGGTGAAATGAGGGAGAAATAAAGTGGTAATAATAATTTATTCCGTTCAGTTACAGATAGGTAGCCGTGTTGGTCTGTCATAGTCAAAACAAAAAAATTTCCTTCCAGTAGCACCTTAAAGACCAACTAAGTTAGTTCTTGGTATGAGCTTTCATGTGCATGCACACTTCTTCAGATACACACTTCTTCAGATGTATCTGAAGAAGTGTGCATGCACACGAAAGCTCATACCAAGAACTAACTTAGTTGGTCTTTAAGGTGCTACTGGAAGGAAATTTTTTTGTTTTATTCCGTTCAGTAAAAGACAGGAAACTACCCTTTACATTTCAAATTTTTAGGGCAACTAAAAATAGAATCATAGAATTTGAAGGGACCATGAGAATCATCTAGTCCAAACCCCTGCAATGCATAAATATAAACCACGACCCTGAGATTAAGAGTCTCATGCTCTACGGATTGAGCTATCCCAGCAGTCAAGGAACCATGGATTCTCTTTCAGAAATTATCCACAGTCTTGTTTGGAATGCTTTTGTATTGGATAACCTGGCTTAGAGCATAGAATATGACTGAGTGATTTATTTGTTTCGCTCCAGCTCATTGGGCAATATCTAACAGTAGTCATACTTGGAGTAGATCTACTGATTTCAGCACTGGCTATCACCCTCTAATCCTAGGATTAAGAAAGCAAAATGGAGAGAATGTGTGAACAAAGCAGAAGAACTTGGAAAAGAGCGGTTACAAATATGTAGCCATTCCTTCACTCACATAGATCAGGGATGCACAAAAGGTAGATCTGGATCTATTGGTGATTAGCAGTAGATCAGAAAGGCTTTCTGAGCCGCCAAATGTTTAACCATGACAGCAACAAAATAGCCTTTCCCTTTAAATTAAGAATTCTGAAATAAAGAAGGCAACCAGGAATGAACTTTTCTGAGGTAGGACTATGAGCTCAGTTCTGGTACCCAAAACAAATTCCTGATCTCAGCAGCTGCTCATTGGTACCCTGTTCTTTAATTTAATTTGTGCCTCAGCCCAGTTGATGGCTCCTGAGGTTTTAACACCACACAAAGCAGGTCCTGGAAGTCTGCCCTCCCCCAATCTATGAACTGCTGTTCAAAGGTGGATTTCTAACCTAATAAAGGAACGAGCATAAGGAGACCCCATTGGATCAGATCAAGGGCCCAGCTAGTCGAGCATTCTGTTCTCACAGCAGCCAATCATAAGTTTGTGGGAAGACTATAAGCAGGTCCTGTTTAAAAGCACTTCCCCCACTAGTGATTCCCAGAAACTGGCATTTAGCACCATAAGGCCTCCAACAGCGGAGACAGAATATAACCATTGTAGCTAGAAGCGTCTGATAGGCTCATCCTCTTTTAAAGCCATCCAGGTTAGTGGACCTACGTTCATGTTATGGGAATAAATTCCATACTTTTGCTATGTACTGTGTGAAGAAATACTTCACTTTGCCTCTTCTGAATCTTCCAGAAATAAGCTTTATTGGATGGCCTCAGGTTCTAGTTTTACAAAAAAGGGAGAAAATACATCTCCCTATCCACTTTCTTCACAGCATGCATAATCTTACACCTCTACTATGTTATTTGCCTTTTTTCTATTAGAAAACAACCCAAATGTTTTCAATTTTACTCACAAGAAAGTTGTTCCACTACAATTTAGGTTGCCCTTTTCTGAACTCTGCCCAACTTTACAATGTCCTTTTATGAGATGAGACATTCCCAAGAGTGGTCTTAACATGGATTTTTTATCACAGCACTATTATATTGGCAGGTCTATTTTCAATCACTTTCCTAATGATACCTAATATGGAATTCACCTTTTTCACAGCTGTTCCAACTACACTGAGCTATCCACTATGACCCCAAGGTCCTGTTTCTGGTCAGTCACCCCCAATTCAGACCCCACGAGTGTATATGTGAAGTGAGGATCTTCACCACACACACACACACACACACACACACACATAGTGTGCAACCCTTTACACTTGTTTACACTGAATCTCATTTGTCATTTTACTGCCCATTTACCTCCTCACAATCTCTTTTTCTTTCAACAACCTTGAACAATTTGGGGGGATCATAAAACCTGGCAACCTCATCACTCATCCCTAACTCTAAATCATTACTGATCATATCATCTAAACACCCCCAGAGCAACACTTAACTACTGTAGAACAAGTAATACCTATAACCTGCTCCTTAGTCACAGTATACATGTATACTGGAAACATACAAAGGCATTTTATTTACCTAGTAGTAACATGCCTATAAAAACCAGTTTTCAGTCTCAATATCAAGGTAGAACAATCTAACAATAGGAGAACCAAGAAAGAAAGACTGGTAACGTATCTGACTTTCTCTTAGTTTTCAGAGATAGGTTGAAAAGGTTTTAGGATGCATTTAAAAAAATAAAAAAGAAGAAAGCATTGTGGTAGGTATCTTAAAGAGCAGGGGAGAAATTCACACTTCCTGAAACAACTCAAACTGCAGCTATCATTCAAGGGAACACCAAAATAAGTCAGTGTCTTATGTACCCTATCAGTGGTTGAACTCAAGTTGTTACTTTACAAGCTACTGCCTTCTGCAATGATTATTTGAATCCATTAAATACTGAACTAAAACATGTTATATGGTTTGATATACAGTGTGACTGCTTTTTAAGAGTCCAAATAGAGAATGGGATAAATGGATACATATTGTAGATTATTCATAATCTACAAATTGTACTCTTTAAGATAACAGGAATATCAGTGAATAGCAGAAAATAGTTTGAAAGTGGTTGATAGTTATACAAAATGCTGATGGAAGCTATTTTTTCAGCATAATCTAAAGCTACAAAGCCATACTCATAATATATAACTGAGGGTTTTGCATCATGCTCAGAGTTGAGATGGGTCCTCTTAGGAGACAGGTTGTGCCATTTATCGCAGCACTGGCCGGCAGGAGGCAGAACCCTGAGAACGAAGTGTCACAGAACACATATGGTTGCTCACCCATAATGCTCTTTAGAAGAGCAACCCACTACAAGAAGGTGCCTGCATGTCTGGCACAGGGGACACCCAAAAAGTTATCATGAGGGCTATAGCATGCCACTTAGCTGGTGTCCTGAATAATTCCTGAATAACAAATCTGGTGTAGATTTTTAATTCACATACAGTCCAATTGTACAACTGGATACCCAGATGAGTTTAATGGTACATGCTCCCAAATAAGCAACCACAAGGAAAAAGCCTAAATCTCTGAACAGTAGCATTGACTATGGTAGATTATTTGCAGGTTGTCTGCAAATATTAGGTCTACTTTATACAAATGGCCTGCTCATGGGCTTCCCATAGACATTTGGTTGACTACTGTGAAGGTAGGACTAAGGCTCTTGATTTGTTGCTCTCATCATTCCCAAGAATGAATCAACCATGCTGACTAGGGTTGATAGCAGCTGGAGTCTATTATCATCTGGAGGGTCTCTGGTCTGATCAGCAACATGATTCTTATGTTCCTAATCAGCAAGCTCCCTTAAATTAGAAACAGGTTGATCGGGGATCCTGTACATATGGACTCTGAAGAAAATCCCACTGATTTAACAGGGTTTATTCCAATGTAACTCTCCATAGGTATCAGAAGACACAAGGAAACCTGGTTTGTAGAAGTACAACCCCTGCCCAAAACACCACAATGAGCACTGAAAACACTCAGTGGACATGAAATACTGACAGACATAAACTTGAGTAGCAGCATTCTACACGGCAACATTTTGCTGCAGATTCAGTTTTTTAATGTAAAGTCATCGTTCTGGCCTTTTGTATAGTAATTATATGGCTTTTAATAAAATTCAAATACAAAAATAAATGTACATTTTCTGGTACAAACCAAACTCTGCATATGAAGTTGTGGGTTTGGCCTTTGCTTCTGACAATAAGGTCTACCCAATTTTATTGCTGCATGCCATACTGTAGCGGAATTAGGATTTCCAGCAGGCTATTAGAAAATAATGACTGATAACCATGCCTGGACCTGTTTTGCAGCTTCTGTTTATACATGAGACCACAAATCAAACAGGAAATGGCCACAGAAAGCTCCTGACAGCATTAGTAAGTAAGTAGTAAGTACTTTACATAAAGATTAAACATTAAACAGGAAAAAAACGTTCCTATTCTCCACTCTGGAGAGAGAAAAACAAGTTACAAGAAGAATGCACATAAACAACCTCCAGAAATAAAACATTCCTATTCTTGCAGGCTTTGGATAATTAAAACTGTACAGACATTGTTTATTCCTATGGTATGTATTTATTGTTTTTATACTGTAAACCACTCTGTGTTTCTTGGATGAAGGGCAGTATAGAAATTTAATAAATGAATTAATAAATACTATTTAGATAAACAAATAGGAAATATCTGACAATGTCAATGTTTTATTGGAAGCAGATGTTTGTTTGGATTACAAGCCTGGCTCCTACAAAATTATTCATTTGAATTAACTACAAAAAGCGGCAACACATGCTAGCTTAATACGACACTGAAATGTCATAAAAGTTTGAGACATTTTTCCATGCAGAAAAATTAATTTGCCCTTCACCTCCCAAGAGCTTTGGGTTGCATCGTGCCTCTGCCTCTCTGGTTTAGCTTCTCTAGTAAGCAGACCAAAAACTGTAACTGGAGCAAACCCACAGGGCATTTTGTATAGTCCTTGTTATTCCTCTTAAGCAATCGATTATGCATAGTTAACCCAAACAGAATGTCTAAGAAGTAAAAAAAAACCTGTGTATATTGAGTTCATAATTATATCATCTCATTATAGACTTCCTGATCTTAGCTACCCTTTTTAATTAAAACTATTTTTTTAATAGGAAGAAAATGCCAGAGGAAAATTTGCAGCTAGTGTTTTGGTGGTTCAGCTAGATATGAGGTAGCAGTTGCTTGGAGTCGCAAACAATTTGCATGGTTCACCTAAAACTCTTTAAAATCTAATTATTTAATTCTCACCTCACCTCTCCAATTGGAATCAGCACAATTACAACCATAATAACCCTAGTGGTGCAGCAATAAAACTGCTAGCATGTTTGCAAAGCTAAGCAGCGTTTGGCATGGTTTCAAATTGGATGGGGGACTGTGTGTTGAAATTCCTGGGGTCCCTTCCAACTCTACAATTCTATGATTCATGTTTACTTGGGAATACCACAATTTAATGGGCTTCAAACCCAGGTGAGTATGCTTAGAATTTAAGGGTATTCAATTTTGGCTAGATAATGGTCCACAACTCCAACAGAATTGGGGGGAAATCAGAAAGTTAAAACTTCAAAATAAGCATTTAGCAAATTATCAAGATCATGATTTTTTTTTAAAAAAAAAAATACACCTCATACATATCACACCCAGAAGTTTCTTACATGCTTAACAGTTTCAACAATTCTGCAATAAGATCTGAAAATAAGGACTTATCCGTAAGGAAAAGGTGATGGTGACTCATTTTTTGTAAGTGCTCTTTATGGTTCTGTAACACATTCAGCTAAAACAATCTGAAGAGAAGGGGCACTGATATTTAAGGAACAGATACAGAAAAATAAAGAAGGAAATAACATGTTGGAAAGAAGCATTCCAACTTCCAAAAAGGTATATCCTGAAGCAATATGGAATAGATGAAGAAGCGACTGCTTTTACTAAAAGCATTTATCATTAGATAAGATCCACACGTTTTTAGAGTTGGCAAAGGTATAAATAAGCAGAGGTTAGCCTGTCACAATCATGCTCATTTTCTTACTGAAGCACCTTAAAAATGGATGAGGAAAATAATGCTAGTTATGGAGCTCTTGAGTAAAATTGAGATCTATTGGTAAGTCAAACACTTGGGTGCAGAAAAGTGTGATAAGAACAATGTTGTGAAGCACAAGTTAAATCTGAGGAGGAGACAATGCTGAGAATGAATAGGTAGAGAGCACAATGCCATATGGATAAGGCTGCTCATGTGAACGAATTGTGGCTTCTTTCAGAATAAAACTCAGGCGATGCATGCAGGGAAGAGAGACAAAACACAATGCTTGCATTAACATTGGTTGGCCTAGCCCCTATGTGTTCTCATTTCTCCTTGAAGCAGAATGAAGACCCAAGAGGAAATTATTATTGGTTTCCAAGACTATAGCTACATTCCTAAACAAACTTACTTGGGAGTAACACAATGAAAAAAGTAGGGTTTACTTATGGGGACATAGGCTGTCACGTTCATGTCATATAATAAAACAGGGTGGTCCAACCTCGCATGGCCTTTTTTTGGTAGCCCCAGACATGACAGGGAACAGGAAATAGTGGTTCCTGGGATGGTGGTGGCATTGGGAAGGAGGCATCAAGGCTCTGACAGGGTCCCAGAGTCCTCTCACCTCTTTCCCAAACGCTACTTAGCACTTTTCCAGCTTTAGAAAGGAGGTAGGAGAACTCTAGGATCCTTTCAGAACCCTCACATCTCTTTCCCAGTGTCACCACCATCCCAGGAACCACTTCCTGTTCCCTGCCCTTCAAAATGGAACAATACCTTATAGACATAACCAAGACAGAAGACAAAGCATTGATCTCAAGGTCTGGATCCACATTACAGCCTCTTGCATTTGCAAGCTGGTGCAAAAGCTAATGATGCTCATGAAGTCCAATGTATGGAACACCACACTGTAAGTCCCTTCTTTATAATGCAGCTTCCGAGTTGGCGCCTCCGGCAATGGCGGAGCTCCTCCGATCGGGAGGAACTTGCTCCGTGGAAAGCAGGGTTTGACCGCCACGGCGAAGGCGGAGACCCACTGAAATCACAGGCGGGAGAAGCTTGTGAACCTGGGATTCGGCTGGAACCTATTGCGCCTCCCCTACTTGCGGGGAAACCTTGTTTTGGGGATCCGGAGCGACGTGGGGTGAGTGGCGCAGTGCTTCGAATTGACTGCTTCTTTCACGGAGTGAAGCCGCATTGCTGTTGCCGGAGAGCGCTGACTTTTTCCTGTGGACAATTGGACTTTAAACAACTACCCGTGAGTAGAACGGAAAATTGGATCTTTAAATACCTTAATTTGGCATCGTAACGGGAAGGTTCTAAACAGGAAGTCCGCCTTCCTCTTTTGTAAATAGTTTGAAGCAAAGACATTACAAGCTAAAGTCTTGGAAAGCCTTTGGCAAAGGATTAAATTTCCATCGGTTAAAATTACAAAAAAACCCTTGGAAGCAGGAGAAGAGGGGGGAAATTTTGGACCTAGCGAGCCTGCAGGAGAGAGTGAAAAACCAAATTACCACTGCTCTGAACCTGGAAACAGGCTGCCAGAAAGAGTGACGGTTTGGGAGAGTTCATTGACTGTGAACAGAACGTATTTGACAGCTAGCTAAATAAGAGTAAGATACTGTTTCCATTGTCCTCTTCTACGTTTAAAAAGGAGGAAAAGTAACTGAAAATTGAAACTATCTTTATTGCTTGAGTTGTGCTTGAAAGGACTGATACAAGTGGAGACTGTTTCCCTCTAGAGGGAGCTTTTGAAACTGTTACAGGAGTGTAACTGGGGGATCTCCAGCTGCAAGATAAGGAATTGTGAGAACCAGAGATTGACCTTGGACCATTTAAAAATGTTGACAGGGGAAGCCATAGTGACTGCTTTATGTACGATAAGCTATTCGCTGGAACAGCTTCACAAGAAGACGGATGACATGACTATTAAAATTGACAACTTGGGACAAAAAGCAATTAATTTGAGACAAAAAGTGAGTACCGATACAGAAAGTATTCAAGATTTGGTTCAGGAATCTACTTTGGCAGGACAATTCGTGGAGGAGGAGAAAGCCATCGTTGTCAAGCGGGATCCTCAGCCTTACAGAAGCAAACTGACGACTATAAGCTGAGGCCTTTTATGATTGAATCTAGAAAAAGTCAGATTCTGAGGATCGGAGCCCAGCTTGGATTGGAGAAGGAAAGTTGGAAAGATCCCTCTATGCAGGGATTAACTGACTTTTGGGATATGGACTTGGGTCAGGAGGAGATTGAAGCTCTGCGGGCCTTTGGATTTGGAGGAAGCTTGAAACATGTTCTGAAATACTTTATGGATCTTAATTTTAGCTATGGAAATTTGGCTGACCTGTCAAGAAGGAATAAAAGCATTGTTAGGTTGGAGTCTCCCCGAGATTTGCTCTCTAGCATTAAAGAATATAAAGAAGATCTGCAGAAGGGACTTGGAAAAGAGTTAAGAGCCTCGGACATAAGATCTCCAGGTTGATGGACTATATGGAATTGACGGAAAGGACTGGCAGAATCCGAGACCAGGGAGAAGAGATGGTGGAACAAGATTGGAAAACTTAAAGTTTATTTATGGAAATACTGTAAAATTAATGCGTGATAGAAAAATGTTGGAATGAAATTTTATGGCCTTAGTAGAAATGTTATAAAGAGTTAAGCATATATAGGTATTCTAGTTTTAATGGAAAATAAGTTTAAAAATATGTTAAGATATTTATAGTATGACAGAAAATAGAGAAATATGGAAAGGATTTGCTGAAACAATTAATAGAAGTGGAATACAAAAAGGGAGGTGAGAGGAGGTTGATGAAACAAGGGAATGAAAATAGAGCATGGAAAAGGTGTGATGTATGTTTTTAAATTGTTTTTGTTTTGTTTAGTTTGTGGTTAGGGTTAGGGATAGGGTTTTGTTTAGTTTAATGTGTTTAGTTTAATGTGTTATGGTTGTGTTGTGTATTGTTTATATTTTGTATTGTATTTACTTTTGTTTCTTTTGTTTTTCTCTTTTGTTTTTTCTTTCTTCTTTTCCTTTTTTGTAAATTCTAAAAGTAATAAATATTATTTGGAAAAAAATATATATAATGCAGCTCCATGCAACATGGCACTGAGGTGCATTAAAAAATTTTTTTGTTTGATTTACTGTTTGTTTTTATTTGTATAGTTGCACTGTTTCACTGCTTGCTCCCCTGAGCTACTTTAAGAGGAAGGGTTGGGAAAGCAATTGAATGCACAAATAAATAAAAATAATAGTGGGAGGATCTACCCTTAACATGCAAGTTCCAGAATATACACAGTGTAAACCAAAGTAGCCAACGCGGTGCCCTTCTAAAATCCATCAGTCCCAGCCAGCACAGCTAATGCTCAGGAGTTACAGGAGACGTACTCCAAAACACCTGGAAACCATCCAATTGGCTACCCCTGATCTAAACCACAATTAAACAGTAAAGCTAAAACAGCATAAAACAAAATTCAGACATAAAGTAGCAGCAGTGACAGAAATTCAAATGCATAACAATACACCTCACCCTGCTCAAAAAGTCTGGGCAAAGAACTGGGTCCTTCACCTAACAGTGAAACTACATCAGTGGTCATAAGTAGCTTCCACTGTTGGAAACTGAATGCTACACTAAGTGGAGTCTTGGTCTGATCCAACAGGGTTCTTGTGGGTTTTTGGAAAAGGCTGTGAACATGGGGCTATAAAAATTTATAATTGTGTCTGAACTTTGATATCTCATTTACACATATAATTCACCACCCAAATGATTAACATGTGCATGCATGAACCATTCTTTCAATAGTAAAGAATAACAAGCACAGAATAAAGCATTCAAATGTATGTAAGATCTAAATGAAGTAACTAGATCAGCATTCAAGGTTATCTTCAGATGGAGAAACACACATATGTAGTGAGGTTCTAGGAGAACTTGGGAGAGTTTGATTCCTTGTTGCTGATGAAATACATTTTGATAATGATAATTAGCTTTACCTAAGAACATATCAAGGAATACAGAGCTGTTTTGTGAATTTTCCATGATTCCTGGGCTCTGAGGATTCAACGTGCTTCTGTATTGTTGTGGATGTCCTTCTCCCCAGCCATTTCTTCCTTCGATCTTCCTCCCTCTTTCCATGTATTTTCTCTCTCACTGTTCTGTAACCATGTGAATTCTTCCTGAACTTACTACCTTGCCTGAATACTTAACTGACAAGCCACCCTTTTGTTCACTGGACATATTGTGACATCAGAAGGTGCTGGGGGCAGTTATTGAAGATGTAGGCCCCCACATGCAGGCTTTTTGCATATGTGTTAAAGCTACCCTAAGGTTATTGATTTCTGTATGAATTGGAGCATTGTATTAATATTGCTGAGCTAGCTCTATATCATTTCTCTGTCATTGTTCGGCTACGTCCTTATAGAAGGTCACCAAGGATTCCCTGCCCGAGCTGCTTCAGGTCGTGGCGGATGTTCTCCTGGAGACACCTAGCTTGGTTGTCCTAGGGGATTTTAACATCCATGCCGACACAACCTTACAAGGGGCCGCTTGGGACTTCGTGGAAAGCATGGCCTCCATGGGGCTGTCCCTGAATAAGTCTGGCCCAACCCATAGCCGCGGACATGCCTTGGACCTGGTGTTTACCTCTATGGATGTTGGTGATCTGACACTAAGTAAAAGCGAAACGAAAGAAGTGCCATGGTCAGATCACTTCCTGGTGCAACTGGACTTCTCTGCGACCCATCCCCTCTGCAGGGAGGTGGGACCAATTCGGATGGTCCGCCCCCGCCACTTAATGGATCCAAATAGTTTCCAGAGAGTGGTAGGGGATGCTTTATCCCATGTTGATGGCCTTTCAGCTGATTCCCTGGTGGCCCGCTGGAATGTGGAGTTAACCAGGGCTATTGACTCCGATTGCATGGAGCCCGGACAGCCCCATGGTTTTCCACGGATCTGAGGGCAATGAAACAATCGTTGAGACGGCTAGAGCGCCGGTGGCGGATAACTCATTCCGAATCTGACCGGACACAGGTTAGAGCTCAACGTCGAGCCTACCAAGTGGCGATAGCGACGGCGAAGAAGAATTTCTTCACCGCCTCTATTGCATCTGCAGAAAACAGCAGGAGACTTTTTCAGGTGGTTCACAATTTAGCGGAACCACCTGCAACATCGGGGCCCAGTACGGGCCACATGTTCTCCTGCAATGATTTTGCAAAGTTTTTTGCAGATAAAATCGCTCAGATTCGGGAAGAAGTAGACTCCACCGTGGGAGCAGGACCGGGACGGGAGAGTGCTAGAGTTCTGTCTAGTCAAGTTGAGTGGGATCAATTCCAATCTGTTACCTCCGAGGATGTGGACAGGCTGCTTGGACGAGTGAAACTAACCACCTGTCTCCTGGATCCTTGCCCATCCTGGCTTATAAAAGCTAGCCGGGA
The DNA here is from genome assembly GCF_964106915.1 of Podarcis gaigeae. Classification (NCBI taxonomy): domain Eukaryota; kingdom Metazoa; phylum Chordata; class Lepidosauria; order Squamata; family Lacertidae; genus Podarcis; species Podarcis gaigeae. The sequence goes on along the minus strand of NC_139686.1, from coordinate 68,794,843 downwards.
AGGACTGGGCGATGGGCTTCGTGGGGTGGTGAATGCTTCCCTCCGTGAGGGAACCTTCCCAGACCCGCTGAAAGAGGCGGTTATTAAACCGCTTCTTAAAAAACCATCTTTAGATGCGGCCACGATGGCCAACTATCGCCCAGTCTCAAATCTTCCATTCTTGGGCAAGGTGATTGAGCGAGCGGTTGCCGAACAACTCCAGGCACGCCTGGAAGAAGCGGACCATTTGGATCCCTTCCAGTCGGGATTCAGGCCTCATCATGGGACTGAAACTGCCTTGGTCGCACTGGTTGATGATCTCCGGCGGGCTAGGGACAAAGGTGAGAGCTGTTTCCTAGTTCTGCTGGATCTCTCGGCGACGTTTGATACCATCGACCATAACATCCATCTGGACCTTCTTGAGGGGCTGGGAGCTGGGGGCACTGTCATACATATGCGGATGATACCCAGCTCTACCTCTCTTTTAAATCAGAACCAGTGAAGGCGGTGAAGGTCCTGTGTGAGTGTCTGGAGGCTGTTGGAGGATGGATGGCGGCTGACAGATTGAGGTTGAATCCTGACAAGACAGAAATACTGTTTTGGGGGGACAGGAGGCGGACAGGTGTGGAGGATTCCCTGGTCCAGAATGGGGTAATTGTGCCCCTGAAGGACCAGGTGCGCAGCCTGGGAGTCATTTTGGACTCACAGCTGTCCATGGAAGCACAGGTCAAATCTGTGTCCAGGGCAGCTGTTTACCAGCTCCATCTGGTACGTAGGCTGAGACCCTATCTGCCTGCGGACTGTCTCGCCAGAGTGGTGCATGCTCTGGTTATCTCCCGCTTGGACTACTGCAATGCACTCTACGTGGGGCTACCTTTGAAGGTGACTCGGAAACTACAACTAATCCAGAATGCGGCAGCTAGACTGGTGACTGGGAGCGGCCGCCGAGACCATATAACACCGGTCTTGAAAGACCTACATTGGCTCCCAGTATGTTTCCGAGCACAATTCAAAGTATTGGTGCTGACCTTTAAAGCCCTAAACGGCCTCGGTCCAGTATACCTGAAGGAGCGTCTCCACCCCCATCATTCTGCCCAGACGTTGAGGTCCAGCGCCGAGGGCCTTCTGGCGGTTCCCTCACTGCGAGAAGCAAAGCTACAGGGAACCAGGCAGAGGGCCTTCTCGGTAGTGGCGCCCGCCCTGTGGAACGCCCTTCCAGCAGATGTCAAAGCGATAAACAACTACCTGACATTCAGAAGACATCTTAAGGCAGTCCTGTTCAGGGAAGTTTTTAACGTGTGATATTTTACTGTATTTTTGGTTTTTATGGAAGCCGCCCAGAGTGGCTGGGGAGGCCCAGCCAGATGGGCGGGGTATAAATAATAAATTATTATTATTATTATTATTATTATTATTATTATTATTATTATTCAGCAAACTCTACTGATGTCAAAGGCAATGATACTTTTAACATAGGGTGTCTTGCCTGTTTCCTACCTTTGATCAGAAGAGAGTAAAAGGAATTCTGGAACTCAGCATGCAAGAGGAAGTTCATATAAGAGAAGTAAAATTCCTGAAACATATTTATTTTGGGGAGGGGGTATCTATGCATTTGTTCCATGAAGCTTATGTATTTCCATTAAATCTAGGCTGGCCTACCCTTCACTTCTCCATGTTTTTCATGGTGACTTCTTTCTCTCTCTCTCTCTCTCCCCCCCCCCCCCGCCAATCATTTATCATTAGTTCTGGGAGATGTCTGTATTTTAGGATGTGTGATATATGGCATCTTGCTATGTGTAACATGTAGTAAGGAGTACTAACCTTTTCTACCTCATAAATAGTGGGAACTGAAACACAAAGTTGCAGTACAGTCATACCTCGGGTTACAGACGCTTCAGGTTGTGTGTTTTCGGGTTGCGCACCGCACCGAACCTGGAAGTACCGTATTTTTCGCCCTATAGGACGCAGTTTTCCCCCTCCAAAAATGAAGGGGAAATGTGGGTGCATCCTATGGGGCGAATACAGGCTTTCGCTGGAGGCTCTTGCTCTCCAGGCTTCAGGAAGCTCTGCGCAACCCTCCGGAGCCCAGCGCCAAGCTGCGCCGGGCTCCGGAGGGTTGCGCAGAGCTGCCTGCATTAGGAAGCCTCAGCGCGCCCGGGCTTCACACAGCTGTCCGCAAGCCTGGGGAGACTGGCGCGGCTCCCTAGGCTTGCGGATAGCAGGCTCTTCTGGGAGCTGGGGTCGGGGGAAGCTCAGGCTCCCCCCGTGCCTGGGGGGGAAATAATTTTTTTTTCTTTATTTCCCCCCCCCAAAAAAAACTAGGTGCGTCCTATAGGGCAGTGCGGCCTATGGGGCGAAAAATACAGTACCAGAACAGGTTACTTTCAGGTTTTGGCGCTCGCGCATGTACAGAAACACTAAATCACGCTTCGTGCATGCACAGAAGTGCCGAGTCGCTACCCGTGCATGCGCAGACGTGGTTGTGAACACTGAGGATTGCGAACGTGCCTTCCACAAGGATCACGTTCACAACCTGAGCGTTCACTGTATATTCCTTCTAAGATACCATATTTTCCATGTATAAGACGCCCCCAATGTATCAGACGCCCCCTATTTTGGGGGACTCTAAATTAAGAAAACACCCCTGAGCACTACCCGTGTATAAGACAAGCCCCAATTTTAAACCTAATTTTTTGGTTAAAAAAAACCCCTAGTCTTATACACGGAAAAATACAGTAAGTTCGCTTGTTGAGGGTTCCATAAGAAGAGCCCTGCTCGATCAGAACAAAGGCCCATCTAGCCCGTCCTGTTCTCACAGTGGCCAGCTAGTTGCCTATGCGATTTCCACAAGCGAGGTCTGGGTGCAACAGCACTCTCCCCACTTGCAATTCCCAGCAACTGGTATTCAGAGGCACACTACCTCCAACAGAAGAAGCAGAACTCAGCCATTGTGGTTTGTAGTGTCAAAAATGCAAACCAGAACCAGAGGAGGAGGGCAAAGTGACAAAGGCAATGGCACCAGTTTTCAAAAGTGCTTTTTTAATTTCATCTATTCACAAATTCTCAATCATACAACATGTCCAAACACACACTGCAGGGATACAACTACCAAAGATAGTTGCTCTGTCTTAAGTAGATGGCCAGTCTAGTAGCAGAGAGGGATGAAGCGGGGTGATAGTGAAGCTTCACATTGGTCCTTGGGGTGCTGAAGGTCTTCACCCCAAAGTTCTTATACTCTCTCTGTCCTTTTGACTGATGTGTTGGCTGTAGGGGTTCCTTTTCAATTGTGAAGGCCATCATGTCTTACCTTATCACAAACCTTTGCGCAAATGGACACAACCATCCAGAAACATGATATTCCTTCTTCTTCCAAAGAAGGACGTTAATAAAGTCCTGTTTATAGCCACAAGTGAATTTTTTTTCTTTTAGCAACCCTACAGATCCCCAAGTATTTAGACATCCATCTCATATATACAATATTTTTTTCTCAAGTTTTACTGCCTGTGTAACTTTTTCCAAATGCTGTTTAAAAAATGCACATGAACCTGACCTTTAAAGAGTTTGTAAGTAAACCAATTTTAACTTACCAGGCTGCCCACAACAATTGGGATGAAGCACCCGCTCAGGTGGCAGAAGTGTAAGAGGCAGCACTCTGCCCATCCCACTGCTTCTGCCACCAAGAGGGAGGCATTCCCTCCCTCACCCCCGGGGGGGGGGGAGCCAAGTGAGTGGCAACACTCTGAGGAGCACCTGGCTCCTACCGGATTCAGCAAGAGCCAGAGTGTAGCAGCAGTGGAAGTGGAGCACAGGAGGAAGCAATTTCACCTCAGATGCCAAAATGGGAGGGGACATCCTTGCCCAGATAGTTCACATCAAAAATTGTGATACAGCCACTCAAGATGATTGACAGTTTAGAAAAAGCCTTTGGATTTACAGAGATAGCAATGTCCTACTAGTTCTTTCCATTCCACTAGGCTTCCATTATGTTGACGATAGATATACTCTCCTCTAAGACCAAGCTCTCCAGCTCACCTGTATTGGTTCTGTGGCTTATATAAACAGCCTCTTTCTCCAAACGTTTTCAGCACATATGTTTTACCCTAAGGTATAATTGCTACAATGTGCTCCTGCACCCTCCATGCCCAGTTTTACCCCTCCCCACTTTTCATTTCCCCTATAATTCCTGGGGGATGATTTGTTCTAAACTGGTTGCTCCTTGGTTCCCATTGCCTAACCCCTGCAATCAGTTTAATAGTTGCTCTAACTTAAAAAAATAATAATAATTCACCATCAACAGTCCAGTTCTAACCCAGTTTGAGCAGAACCTGTCCTTTTTCTACAGACCTAGCTTGTCCCAAAATGTTCTCCTGTTTCTAAGAAATCCAAACCACTCTTCCTGGCACCGTTTCATCCATATACTGAGATGACACAGGTGTGCCTGTCTAGCTGGTCCTGCACATGGTATTGCTAGCATTTCAGAGAAAGCCACATTGAAGGTCCTGTCTTTCAACATCCTTCCTAATAGTCTAAAATTCACTTCCAGGACTTTACAATTCCCCGCATCATTGGTGCTAAAATGCAGCATGACCACTGACTCCTTCCTAGCACTATCCACCAGGCTATCTAGATGTCATGCAACATCTGTAAAATCCTGCCAGCATGGCCAACAACATGGGGGGAAATGACAGCTTCCCCACCTCTGCTTTAAAACCCACATCTGGCATATCTGGGAGACATTTTCTCCCATACGTCACTTCACTGTCTGTTGCTACACTTGCATTGTACTCCCCAAGGGAGCTCAGCCTAGTTACTTCCCTGGCATTACTTTATCAGTCAAGTTTAAAAATAAAAAGCTTTGCCAAGGCTTGAGTGGAAATGTGCCAGATAGTAATTTCAGGAGCTGACTATCGGGGACTATTGATGTTAACATTTTTCACCACTGATTTATTGGATTTTTATTGGGTGTTTTTTATTCTCTTCATATCTGCATTGCATTTTTAAAAGTAGTAAAACATCTCAGCTGCCTTCAGGAAAAGAACGTGTGGTTCATACAATATTTCAACTAAATAAACGTGCCATCTGTATTGCATAAAATTTTCGAAGAGAAAGTCTGAACCAACAACTTAATCTCAAATAACAACAGATTAGCTAAGATAAGTAAAGGTTGTAGTTGCCATGGGACACTGCATGATGTCACTGCACTGCCATGGTAATCTCTAGGGAGACATTTATGCTCCTCTGGCCTACTTATTTTAAAACTCCCACCAATGATACAGCACCATGCTGATAGCACCCCCACAATTAGCTTAGAGAGAGACAATTCACATATGGCGATAGGGAAAAAACCTCTGAATTGCTCTGGGCAGCCACACAAAGAACAAACTGCCAGGCTGTGATACACCATAGTGCCCTCTAACCAACCTTCCACAGTCTCTGATGGCAGAGAATGCCTTTCATCCAAGCAAGTAAAAATGTCTGGTGATCAGATGGCTGATATTTTGCGAGACTTACAGCCAGATCCCATACAAAGTCAAATATGCCTAAACTCTCTTGGCACACCTAATTATCCATACTATCAGCTGCTACCACAGCAGCAAAAACAGCCTGAACAGTGCACTGAGGAGGAAGCTGTGCTTCCCAAGGCAGTAACAGGAAGAAGATGAACAGAGATAGAGAGACCTCAAATGGAGCAATTTGCTGTGCATATAGAAAGCGGGGAGTGTGTGTGTGTTATTCTGCTTCTTAATGCTCCAGCAAAGGAAGCAAGGGGTGGAAGTAGGCAGGGTAATCTTTTTTAAAGGGGAGAGGGGGTTTTCTCAGTATGCAAATAGGATGGGGTCAGGTTAGGAGGGAAATTCTGCTCTTTAGCCCAGCAACTAAAGAAGCAATAGGAGGAAGCAGAAGGGCAGGTTCCCTTACTGGAAAGATGGAGAAGCTGTGACCATCCAGATGTTACTCAACTACCACTCCCATCATTCCTGACTACCGGTCATGCTGTCAGAGGCTGCTGGGAACTAAAGTCCAACAGAATCTGGTGGGGGCACAGGTTTCCCATCACTATAGTAGGAACGGCCATGCTACCCCCCCCCCTCCTGCTGCTTCTTTTGTGCATTTTGGTGTGCAAAGGCTTGTCTGCCTGTCATTCCCTTCAGGAACATGTCCCGCTGCATAAAGGTGTATATTTGCTTGCATTTCCATCCCGTGGAGCTGAAGGGACAGCAGGGCTTGGTTGAGGAAGACTCTCTAGGGTGCTCCCCATTTTTTGCAATTTCACATATGTGCACAGGGGCTCAGAACGGAACCCCCATGTAAACAGGGACTCACCTGTAGATTGAAATTGATATATAGTTCATATCATTCCAGAAAAACCTGCAGTTCAAAGACCACGTTGCCCAAAAATAGAATGTTAAGAGACAGGCCAGAAATTCTCCAGTAGAATTCAGGGAGTTTCTACAATAAATTTATCATCATAACCTCTTTCAAACTTGCTGAGACCTCACCTTCTCATAAGGAGGCATTTACCACTCCCACAATTCACTCAACTAGTATTGCATGTTTAATACAGGTAATTTACCTAAAAATGTGTAATTACAACTTTGAAACAGCCCAATCTGAGTGGTATTTTATCTATTGTTACTAATTAATTTACTGAAACAATGCATTTTTATAAATAGAAAATGTTCTGTCCCACTTCACTACCTGACAAGCAACATCAATGTCTGAGTCAGAAGAGGATGGGCAAGCAGGACTAGAACCCACACTTCACATAGATTTCTAACCCTTCAGCCATGATAGCAGACAGACAAAACACTGTGTCACTTAGACCAGAAGTGATTTCTACAAGAGACCCTAGATCTGTAGAACAGTGTTTCCCAACCTTTTTTGGGCAAAGGCACACTTGTTTCATGAAAAAAATCTCGAGGCACACCACCATTAGAAAATGTTTAAAAAATTAACTCTGTGCCTATATTGACTATATATAAAGTAACTCTCTTTAATAGGCATCAAATAAACACAAAGAAAGTACCGGTATTTTATAATTACTTTATTATGAAATAGTAAGTACCGTATTTTTAGGAAGCTCCGTCCCATAGGACGCACCTACTTTTTTTGGGGGGGGGGGGAATAAAGGAAAAAATTTTTTCCTTTATTTCCCCCCCCCCAAAACCAGGTCGGGGAACAGTGGGATGGCGGTGCTGCGCCTCCCCGCTGTCCCCCGAGCTTGTGGGGCTGGCCCATGTCTGCCTGGCGCGAGGGGCGCTCTGCTTCAGGGCGCCCCGCGCATCGGGCGGCAGGCTACAGTCCGCAGCATGGGGAACCCTCTGTTTCAGGGCGCCCCACGCGCCCCCACGGGTGCGCAAGGCTTGCCAACACGAGCGCGGAGCACGGGGCGTCCTCCGAAGGGCGCCCCGTGCTCTGCGCCGCCCGCAAGCCTTGCGCTCCTGGGGGGAGATCCCCCGGGTGCGCAAGGCTGGCCAACACCAGCGCGGAGCACGGGGCGTCCTCCGAAGGAACGCCGCCATCCCGCTGTCCCCCGACTTGGTTAGAAGGCTGGGGGGGGGGAGAAGCCTGCTTTTCCCCGTCGCCAGCCCCGCAAACTCGGGCGACAGCGGGAGAGGCGTAGCGCGCCCTTCCCGCTGTCCCCCGACTTGGCTAGAAGGCTGGCGGGGGGAGAAGCCTGCTCCTCCCCGTCGCCAGCCCCACAAACTCGGGAGACAGCGGGAGAGGTGTAGCGCGCCCACCCGCTGTCTCCCGACATGGTTTGGAGGCTGGCGGAGGGCTTCCTCCTCCCCCAGCCCCGCAAGCTCCCAGAGCTCTGGGTCCCGTTCTGGGGGAGGGGGAAGCTCGGGCTTCCCCCGCCCCAGCCCCGCGTCTCCAGCCGGGAGACGGTAGCGCTTTAGCCCCGTGCGTGCTCTCCAAGCTGGAGAGGTGACGCGCGCCTATGGAGGCTCCTGCCATAGGCGCGCGTCACCTCTCCAGCCAGGAGAGGGTCGCGGGGGGCTGCTTTAGCCCCGTGCGTGCTCTCCCAGCTGGAGAGGTGACGCGCGCCTATGGAGGCTCCTGCCATAGGCGCGCGTCACCTCTCCAGCGGGGAGAGGGTCGCGGGGGGCTGCTTTAGCCCCGTGCGTGCTCTCCCAGCTGGAGAGGTGACGCGCGCCTATGGAGGCTCCTGCCATAGGCGCGCGTCACCTCTCCAGCGGGGAGAGGGTCGCGGGGGGCTGCTTTAGCCCCGTGCGTGCTCTCCCAGCTGGAGAGGTGACGCGCGCCTATGGAGGCTCCTGCCATAGGCACGCGTCACCTCTCCAGCGGGGAGAGGGTCGCGGGGGGCTGCTTTAGCCCCGTGCGTGCTCTCCCAGCTGGAGAGGTGACGCGCGCCTATGGAGGCTCCTGCCATAAGCGCGTGTCACCTCTCCAGCGGGGAGAGGGTCGCGGGGGGCTGCTTTAGCCCCGTGCGTGCTAAAGCAGCCCCCCGCGACCCTCTCCCCGCTGGAGAGGTGACGCGCGCCTATGGCAGGAGCCTCCATAGGCGCGCGTCACCTCTCCAGCTGGGAGAGCAGGCACGGGGCTAAAGCAGCCCGACTCGCCCGCCTCCCTCCCACGGCACACCCGGTAACTTCTCGCGGCACACTAGTGTGCCGCGGAACACCGGTTGGGAAACACTGCTGTAGAATACCACAAGTCTGAGATGCAAGAAGTCTTGGGTTAAAACCTTGGATATGATCTCCATATCCTAGAGAAGGCTAGGATGGACATTATTGTGATAACCTATCAGGGAAGTAATGCATAGGCCAGCTCTGAGGCTTCTCTCGTAGAAAACCCCTTTCCAAAAACAGCCAAGGCATGTTTCACAGGGAAACAGGGCAAACTGGCAAACAGGTAAACATTTTACCAAACATAATACTGTAATGAGTTCTGAATCAAACAATTACAAATAATTAAATCAAAACATGGGCTTTTGTAAATCACAAAGCAAAAGTATGGAGGGGAGAGGTTTCTTGCCCTGGTTTTTCTGCAGCTATTTTTAAGTTCATATTTCAGTTAATCTCACATCTGAGTCATCAAACTGGTCCTTCAAGATAATGAAATCAGCAAAAACTCACCCCCTTTGTATTTCAAAGAGGGGAGAAACAAACAGAACACACCCAAAGAAAACCCCATACTGTGCATTTACTTTAAAGCAAGAGCACAAAATCTAGCATTCCCTCCTTTACTGTGAAGCTTAATAAAGTAGGAATGAGACAGATTACAGTCTGAAGAAAGAAAGGTTATACAGTGGTACCTCGGGTTAAGTACTTAATTCGTTCCGGAGGTCCGCTCTTAACCTGAACCTGTTCTTAACCTGAAGCACCACTTTAGCTATGGGGCCTCCTGCTGCTGCCGTGCCGCCGGAGCATGATTTCTGTTCTCATCCTGAAGCAAAGTTCTTAACCCGAGGTACTATTTCTGGGTTAGCAGAGTCTGTAACCTGATGCGTCTGTAACCTGAAGCGTATGTAAGCCGAGGTACCACTGTATTTTGAACAATGATGAGAGATCACACATTGGAACAGGTGCTATTTTGTACCATTTGATACCTACACTACTACTCCTGGTGATTTCCCAAAAGACGGTAGAGGTTTAGGATCAGATGGGCTGCCTTCCCAGGTTGACAAGAAATACTGACCCTCACTTTCCTCTGCAGCACAAGCAGAAACCATAAAGGCTGAAAGAAATGTTTCAATGGAAATACCAGTTATAAGCAGCACAAATGAAGCTCCAGATAGTTAAGGAAAACCAAGGTTATTATTGCAATCCTATATACAGCAATCCAAGAGCATGTCCCATTTAACTTGGGGGCTTACTTGTGAGCAGACATGTGGAGGACTACACTGTAGAACACTGTAAGGATTTCTGTAATCAGAGGTACACACTCTCTATGGGGCAGCATTTTGAGATAATTCTCTAGTCTTTACACATTCAGAAATCTATAATAAATATCACCCAATCAAGTCCAGCTTTCAGGCACTAATAATTAAAATCACTTTACATTTTATAGACTATTTATCTGTTCAAGAGATAAACCTATCCAGTGACTTCCAGATGATCAGCGAAAGAAAATTTACAGAAAGCAGGACTTTTTTTGTTGTTTAAAGTCTGCAAATGACTAATACTGGCATGTTTTGACAAGAATGCTAGTAAAAATTTAGGTAAGGTTATAATGTCTATGGATTTGAGGTTAGCTATTGCACTCAATATATTTTGAAATGGATCTTTTTTCTGTCTTGAACTGGACTGAAAACAGATAACCTATTGTAATAATAATAATAAAATTTTTTAAATCATTTATTCAAAAGTTACAATACAGCTTTGTTCACTGCCATAATATCATGTAATGTAATTCTCTCTCTCTCTCTCTCTCTCTCTCTCTGTGTGTGTGTGTGTGTGTTTTACTATAATCAGTTTCCTGCCCTATGTCTTTTTATCATAAGACACATTAATGTTATACTAAGAAATAACTCTATATAAACTGAGAGTTATATTAAATGTAGGGTTAAGCAGATCATTCTTCCAACGCAAGGATTTCTCCTCTCCCATGCACCCCCTAAATCTGTTCTAGGATTCTCCCAACCCTCTGAAACTGATTTAGAGACAGCACACGATGCATGCAAAAGGGGGGAGCCCCATTATGCTAGCACTAATCCTTGTGCTGGTGCAACTATTTAGTTGAATACCACCCCGAACATATATTTGATGGCATTCTCAAGCTCTTTCAACTGTGTTAAGACTCACTACTACACATTAAGAGAGCATATTTCTTTGTAATCTTAACTACCTGGTAATGAATTTAAAGTGATTAAAGCCTTCCCCTAAAAATTATTCACTGTTCACTTTTTTGAACTTCAGGAGGTAATGCCTCCTATTATGTAGCCAAAGTGGCAGCGCCAGCCCAGAACAGGGAGGGACCGTTAAACTGGAGGGAACCCCAAAGTTTGCAAGGGTACAAAGCGTCTTACAAAAAAGCATAAATACCCCAATTTAAGATCTCTGCGCCATGAGGTGTGAGGCTAAGTGGGGAGAAAACTGACAACTTGAATGGGAATGGGGAGAGGGAGAGAGAGAGAGAGCGAGAGAGAGAGAGAAAGAGAAGAGAGAGAATGAATGAGAACAAGTGGTTGGATTGGAATAAGAGGGCAGCACTCAGAGCTGAAAGAACCATTGTCTGTACAGGTCAGTTCCTAATACATCCCCAGAGACAACAGTGAGAGCTGCCTAGAGACACCGAAAAATAAATCCAATATTTTAATGTTGCTGGAATTGAGTACCCCAGGGTGGAGGACCCTAAAAGGTAGCAAGCAAAGAGAAGAGTTCCTGCTCTTTCTAACTCAATTATCTTTTTTGTGTGAAACATCTGAAAATGAAATACTGCTAATTTTAAAGCAAGTGCAATTAATTGTCCCTGAACAGCAGGGTGAAAGACACTGTGGCTTCAGAGAGAGTGTCTTCAGGCAGCCGTGTAGTATAAATTACAGAGAATACTGCAAGTCTGGCTCTGGGTTTTTTTACAGCACTTTGTTTTTGTTCAATGGTATCAAACTCCTATTACAATTGGCCTGAAGATTAGGGAGTACAACAACCCTGCAATATTATCCATTGCTTTTAGCCCAGCCTGCAATCCTGGGATGAGAGTAGTCCACAACACTCCTTTTTTTTTTAAATAGATTTTTATTAAGATTTTAAAGATTACAGGGAAAAAAGAGAAAATAATATCAAAGAAAAAAAAATACATATATAGAAAAAAGAAAACATCATCAATAACCAGAAAGCAGAAGAAAAAAGATAAAAACAAGTCAAACCTGTACATCACTTTCTTACATTCCCTTACAGTGGTGCCTCGCAAGACGAAATTAATCCGTTCCGTGAGGCTCTTCGTATAGCGGTTTCTTCGTCTTGCAAAGCAAGCCCATTGACAGCTTAGCGGATTAGCGCTATTAGCGGTTTAGCAGCTTTTAGCGGATCAGCTGATAAGCAGCTTAGGGCTTAGGAAAAGGGGGGGGAGGGGAAAAACCCCGCAGGAACTCGCAAGACATTTTTGTCTTGCGAAGCAAGCCCATAGGGAAATTCGTTTTGCAAAGCGCCTCCAAAACGGAAAACCCTTTCGTCTAGCGGGTTTTCCGTCTTGCGAGGCGTTCGTCTTGCGGGGCATCACTGTATTTCCTTGACCTCCTCACACCTCCCATTTTTGTATTCTAATTCAATTTGTTATTTCAGCAAATCCTTCCAACCTTATTTTTATCTTAATAATTTGTCTTAATATACTATAATTTTACATTCTCTCTTTCACCAACTCAAGTCCACAACACTCCTGTAGTGTTACCCAGTTTTATACCCCTATTGAAATTTGGAGGGTTCTGCGGAGAGAAAGTAGCCTTGCAGCACATGCCACAGTTAAACTTGCAGGTTAGAGGTGAGGCTGAGGCTAGTTTGGATTATAAAATATCCCTCATGCTTTTCAGGTTGTAGCAAAGGTCAGTTCATTCAGAGTGACCCATCAGACCTCCTCCTGGACCAAATCAAGCCCTCAATTGCACTCAGAAGACTGATTGCCCATTAACATACATGCAGAGAGACTTCCGGAGGCGGCGCGAACGGTAATGGCTGCCCTTTCCTAACCGGGAGAGGGAAGCTCCGCTGGAAAAGGGTCGTCCGCTACGGCGAAGCGGAGACCCATTCTGGAAAACCGCAGGCAGCGGAAGCCTGCGGTCTCGGGACCCGGCGGGCGCCAGGAGCAACCCCCGAAACGTTGAGGGAACCCCGTAAGGGGCTCCGGATCGCAGAGGGGGCAGCGGCGCTGTGGGTCTATGCGCATTCAGCGGAGCGAAGCCGCGCTGCCGTTGCCGGTGAGCGCCGACCTTTCTTCCTGCAACACAAGATTCTAAAACGCAACAACCCGTGAGTAACTGAGGACTTTACTAAATTTTGGGACTAAAAATACTGAAAATAAGCTGAAAGCGGAGAGACGAGGAAAAGGAAGTCCGTCTTCCGCAGCCATTGACTTTTAAAGCAAAGAGCAGGAGGAGTGGAGGCATAGAGAGAACTTTTGACAGCTCAGATTGAGCACCCGCAGAAATTACTTTCAATCCCCTTAAAGACTGTAAGCAACTGATTTTTGGACTTTTATCAGGACTTATATATTCTCTTCTTTGTGGATTACAATTTTATTTAAGAAGCCCAGGTGTCAGAACTGCCTGAGCAGTAGAACTGTCAGACTGCAAATTTGGATACATTGTATTTAAACTTTGAGACAGTCTGAGGGAGTTCAGAATGGTTACGTACTTGCATTATGGAACTCCAGTAAGCACAACTTGAAATATTGTGGCAAACCTAAAACCAACTCTGCTAAAACTACTTTTGTGAAGATCCCTAAGTATTGGTTCAGATTTCGTATGATTGGAATGGACTCTTCTTCTTAGGACATTTTATGCTCCCCCTAGAGGATTGAGGATTTATAACAAAAACATTGTTTTACTTTCTATTTCCCGGCCCTCTGTTTGACTGCTACCACCTGGGCCGTAGCTTTCTCATGGGAACAACTCAGCTTGACCTTGACTGCTAGATAACTTTGGAATGAGTGGCGCAAAAAGAAAGGGATTAAGAACTAGACAAACAACTCTGACAACCTTAACTGCAGCCTCACAAACACGCAGATCATCTGTGCCTACTTTGCCCTCGGAGGAAAAAGCCACCTCCCTGTCACAGGCAGGGGAGGGAGAAACTGAGGAATTACAACTAGAAGAGATGGCCTCAGGAGGATCTGGTTCTGTATTAGAGAGAATTCTTGAGAAATTGGAGTCTTTGGACAGGAAAGTTGACCAACAAACTGCGAAAATTGACCTTAATACAGAAACTTTAAACAAATTATCTGGGCAAGTTGCACAGAATGCACAAGCAATCGGACAACTGAAGGAGGCTGCAGGTGAAAATCAGAAACTGGCCGAAGAGACCAGCCAAAGAGTGGGAGAGTTGGAAAAAGAAGTAAGGCCGCTCAGCAAGCAGGTTGGGGAACACCAGACCTACCTCTCTATGTTGGAACTTCGGAACAGGGAGACTAACTTAAGGATAAGATCGATACCAGAAGTGGAAGAAGGTAATCTAGCTGAGTTTTTGACCAAAGAATTCTCCAAGTTCTGGGGTCTAGAGGAGGAAGACTTTAAAATTGTGTCAGCCTTCAGACTTGGAAGACTCACAAAGAGAGAAAAGCCCAGAGACTGTTTGATTACGTTGAGATCAAAGGAGGAAAGGGACAAGATTTTGGGCCTGCACTACGGAAGATCCCTGAACATTTCGGACAAAAGAATTGAGATTTTTAAGGACATTCCTAAACAGCTGTTGGACCTCAGATCTGAATATTTGGACTTAGTAAAACTGCTGAGAAGCAACTCAATCATCTTTAGGTGGGACTTTCCCCAAGGATTATCTTTTACCTTTAGAGGGAAGAAGATTAAAATTAGAACTTTGGAAGATAGGGATAAGTTTTTGACTGCCTACGGAGAGGACCTTCATAAAGGACTTGAACTACCCTCAGGGCCTGAACCACCACAGGTACCTGTACCTCAGAACCCTGAAGACTCACAGAACAAAACACCATCCCAAGGAAACTAAACAGATCCATCCAGGATGTCTCTGCAACTTTTAAGCTGGAACATAAATGGCTGTAACAGCCCGGAAAAAAGGAAGAAAATCTTTCACATATTAAAAAAGGAGCAACTAGACATTACTTGTCTACAAGAAACACATGTGACTAGGCTCCACAGAAAAATATTGGTAAATAAAAGGTTAGGCCAAGAATTTATATCTTCGGATTCAGTTAAGAAGAGAGGAGTGGTGATATATGCAAAGGAGAGCCTCTCACCAAAATTTCTATTTAAAGATGAACATGGAAGAATTTTGGCAATTGAAATACAGCACCAAGGAGAGAAAATTTTGATATTAGGAATCTACGCTCCAAATGAAGGGAAATCAGAATTCTACAAGAAGTTGCATGAGATTATGCTGGATTATCTGGACTATGATAACATCATCATGATGGGAGATATGAATGGGATCGTTTCAACGAACATGGATAGGTCACAAAGCCAAAAGGTTACTAAAGATGGCAGACTACCAAAGACCTTTTTCGAAATGACAGACAACATGGACTGGATTGATATATGGAGGACAAAGAACCCCTTGGGGAAAGAAGGAACATTTTTCTCTGAAGCCCAACTGACTTGGACAAGAATTGACCAAATATGGATTTCTAGAGGTCTGGCTCCTAAGGTGAAGAAAGTGGAAATCTGCCCAAAGACCTGCTCCGATCATAATGCGTTGAAAATGGACATGACATTATTACCAACCGGCTCCTTTAGATGGAAGATGAATGACAACTTGTTTAGAGATCAGGAGATTATTAAGAAGGCCAAAAAAACAATAAAGGACTACTTTGAGATAAATTTGAACACTGCTGTGGAAAAAAGAACAATCTGGGACGCAAGCAAAGCTGTGATGAGAGGGTTCTTGATACAACAGAACGCCATAAAGAAAAGACTACAAAATGAGAAAAAGGATAAGATTTTGGGGAAAATTAAGGAGTTAGAGAAGAAACTAAGAGTAAACCCGAAGTCACAGCCGATCTTGAGAGAAATTAAACTTCATCAGGCACAATATTCCAAACTGATAAATCAGGAAATAGAATGGAAGATTAAATTAATGAAACAAAAAACATTTGAATCGGCTAACAAATGTGGGAAACTGCTGGCTTGGCAGTTGAAGAAGAGACAAAAGTTGAACATAGTAACAAATTTGGAAATAGAAGGAAGATATATTCAGAACCCGGTGGAAATTAGAAAATGTTTCCAGAAATATTTTAAGAAATTATACACTCAAGGGCCACAAAATGAGGAAGAGATTGCAAAATTTTTGGAGAAAAATGGACTTAAAAAACTATCACAAGAAAATAGATCACTCCTGAATAGTAAAATAACACGATTAGAGATAGAACATGCCATTAGAATATGAAGCTGGGCAAGTCTCCAGGGCCAGATGGCTTGACCTCCAAGTATTATAAGACATTAAGTGACTATTTGATTCAACCACTGATGGAGGTCAGCAATGAAATTATGGAGGGAAAGAAGGCGCCTGAATCGTGGAAGGAAGCTTTCATCACATTGATACCAAAATCAGAAACTGAAAAGACACAACTTAAGAACTACCGTCCCATTTCCCTTTTAAATGTGGATTATAAAATATTTGCTGACGTTTTGGCAGGAAGACTTAAAAGAGTTTTAAATGAGATAATTCATAAAGACCAGGCAGGCTTTCTCCCAGGAAGACACTTGTTTGCTAATACAAGGAACATTATTGACATTTTGGAACTTTTGCAAACAAATATTAACACTAAAGCAGTTTTAATTTTTATAGACGCGGAGAAGGCCTTCGATAACATCTCTTGGAAATTTATGAAGGGGAATTTAAAAGAAATGGGAGTGGGGCGGGGTTTTGAAAATGGGATTGACGCGATTTATTCAGAACAAAAGGCAAAACTGATAGTCAACAATGTGGTTACAGAAGAGTTTAAGATTGAAAAAGGGACACGACAAGGCTGCCCGATTTCCCCCTTGCTGTTTATTTCTGTCCTGGAGGTGCTCTTGAACTTGATTAGAGGGGACCGGTTGGTGCAAGGGATTCAGATCGGAGCGAAACAATATAAACTTAAAGCTTTTGCAGATGACCTTGTTTTGACATTGCAAGAGCCAGAATCTAGCACAAAAAGAGTGTTACAATTGATTCAGGACTTTGGTCGGGTAGCGGGCTTCAAACTAAATAAACAGAAAACTAAGGTGTTGGGAAAAAACTTGACAGATGCAGAGTCAGAACGGTTTCAGAGAGAAACAGAACTAACTGTGGTTAAAAAAGTAAAGTACCTAGGGGTAAACATAACAGCAAAAAATCTGAGTCTATTTAAGGACAATTATGAAAAATGTTGGTCTGAAATTAAGAGAGACTTGGACAGTTGGTCAAAATTGAAGCTTTCTTTGCTAGGCCGAATTGCTGCTATTAAGATGAATGTATTGCCTAAGATGTTGTTTTTGTTTCAAACATTGCAAATTGTGGACAAGACGGAGTGTTTCAGGAAGTGGCAGAGAGATATTTCTAAATTTGTCTGGCAGGGCAAAAAGCCCAGAATTAAGTTTAAGATATTAACTGATGCGAAAGAAAGAGGGGGCTTTGCCCTGCCAGACTTAAGGTTGTACTATGAAGCCGCAGCTTTCTGCTGGCTAAAAGACTGGCTACTTCTAGAGGACACTGATGTGTTAGATTTAGAAGGTTTTAACAATGCATTTGGTTGGCATGCATACTTATGGTATGACAAAGTTAAGATCAATAAGGCCTTTAAGAACCATATTGTCAGGAAAGCAGTGTTTAATGTCTGGACAAAATACAAAGACCTATTGGAAAATAAAACTCCAAGATGGCTATCACCTCTGGAGGCTAAGGCCCGAAAAAGACCCAATATGGAGGCCAAATGGCCGAAATATTGGGAAATAATAGAGAAAGAGGGCAATAATTGGAAATTGCAGAGTTTGGAAAAAATGAAAGACAAAGTGCGAGACTGGTTACATTACGCTCAGATTCAAGAAATTTTTAAAAAGGATAAAAAGTTAGGATTCCAGGTGGAGAAATCGAAGTTGGAAACAGAATTGTTAGAACCTAAGACTAAAGTACTCTCAAGAATGTATAACTTGCTGTTGAAATGGAATACACAAGATGAAATGGTTAAGTCGGCCATGATAAAGTGGGCACAGGATATTGGGCATAATATTATGTTTGAGGATTGGGAAAGGTTGTGGACCACGGGGATGAACTTCACGGCATGTAATGCTCTGAAGGAAAATGTAATGAAAATGATATATAGGTGGTACATGACCCCAGTTAAACTTGCCAAAATATGCCATGTGCCAGACAATAAATGTTGGAAATGTAAGGAAAATGAAGGAACATTTTTTCACCTCTGGTGGACTTGTCCCAGGGTGAAGGTCTTCTGGGAAATGATATATAATGAGCTGAAAAAGGTATTTAAGTATACCTTCCTTAAGAAACCAGAGGCCTTCCTCCTGGGCATTGTCGGCCAGATGGTGCCAAAGAAGGATCGAACATTCTTTTTGTACGCAACAGCAGCAGCAAGGATACTTATCGCCAAGAAGTGGAAAACTCAAGATCTACCCACTCTGGAAGAATGGCAGATGCAGCTGATGGACTATATGCAACTGGCTGAGATGACTGGCAGAATTCGAGACCTGGGAGAAGAGAGGGTTGAAGAAGATTGGAGGAAATTTAAGACTTATTTACAAAAATACTGTGATTTGGTGGAAAGTTAAGTAGGATGTTTGATCATAAATAATTGGCCACCACAAAATCGGATCGGAATGGGATGTAAAGTGAGATTAAGAGAAATTAATTTGCAGAGGACTATATTTAAATAAGTGGTTATAAAATTTGCAAATTAGATGATAAATTGCATGGGAAAAATCTATGATGATGAAAATGGCAGCGGGAGATGTGAGGAAGTCCAAAGAAGTTATGAAACTCTGTTGAGATAAAAGTAAGGTTGTTTATTGTCTTTGTACTTTATTCTGTAAAAACCCCTAATAAAAATTTTATTAAAAAAAAAAACATACATGCAGAGGGATGCACTATTTTGAAAAATAAAAAACTTTGCACATGAATAACCAAATTAGAACACTGATGATAATTTAGTGTTACCAGACATCCCCGTTTACCGGGGACAGTCTCCAAATTTGCGAATAAGTCCCTGGACAAATTCCATTCCCTAAATGTCCCTGGATTTCATCTAATGTCCCCAGGAAACGCAGCAGCGACAGTCTCAGCATCCCAGAGCAGTCGGCTCTGGCTGGCTTCAGAAGCTGCTCGGAAGTCCTCATATGATGGTGGCGCAGGGACTCTAAGATGCAGCTTCCGGGCTGCCTCCACCTTCCCTGACCCCAGCAGCTAAGCTGTGAAGGGAGGCTTCATGCTGCCTATCGGAGCAGCCTCCCAATTCCTACTTACGTGCACGCAGGGCGGGGATGTCTCAGTTAGGCAAGGGGAAGCCTCCCTTCCTAGCTGAGGGATCCCCGCCCCCTCCTGCTTGAACGCAAGTAGGAATGGGATTGGGGCTGCTCCGATGGGAAGGGAGGCATCGCGCTGCCCAAGCCTCACCGCTGCCGCCGCTCTTGGCCCTCCTCCGCCTTCCATGCCTGACCCACCAAACCACTTCCCCACCACTACCACCGAAGAACCAACAACTCAGGGGCTGCCCAGGCTCATGGAGAAAGGAGATAGAAGCCTCGGAGGAAGGGGAAACGTGGCGGTTGAGGTCAAGGCGGCGGTTGCCCCTCTACCATCGAACAAATGTGTAGCATGTATTTATGTATTTATTTAAAGTGTTCCCCGGATTCATTGAAAAAAATCTGATAACCTAATGCCAATCCGCCCCCCCCAATCTCTCTCTCAGAGATTTGGTAATACAGAATGCTGCAAAAGTCTTGTTGTGACCAGGGATTTGATGTACATTCTAAGAGGGTTTTGCTTAGTTTTATTGAATGGTTTTTCAATCTCATTCAGCGACTTTCCAATTAATATGTTGCCACCTAGTGGCTTATTTTGACATCTGCTATCCAAACAAGCATGACAGTGCCTATTTACAGACAGAATGCCTATTCGAAATCTTCAAATTTTTACACTGCTACTCCTCAAATCAATTTATTTTTGGTTCTGCTGCATCAGACCAATGTGGGGATTAAATACAGTGGTGCCCCGCAAGACGAATACCTCGCAAGATGAAAAACCCGCAAGACGAAAGGGTTTTCCGTTTTTCGAGGCGCTTCGCAAGACGAATTTCCCTATGGGCTTGCTTCGCAAGAAGAAAGCCCATAGGGAAATCTCCGGGGACCTCTTTTAAATGCTGGCGGTGGGGAGCAAAGCCTTCCCCCCCCCCCGGCCTTCAGAAGAGGTCCAGGAAGGCCGGCGGGGGCCGAAAGGCTTTGCTCCCCACCGCCAGCATTTTAAAAGCGGTCCGGGATAGCAAGGAAGCGCTTTCCGCTATCCCGGACGGCTTTTGAAGGCAGGCGGGGGGGGAGCAAAGACCTCTTCTGAAGGCCTCTTCTGAAGGCTGGCGGGGGGCGAAAGTCTTTGCTCCCCCCCGCCTGCCTTCCCGGGGGCTTTTAAATCGCCCCGATCTTAAAATGCTGGTGGGCGGCAGCGCTGCCGCCCGCCAGCATTTTAAAAAACCCCGGGACAGCGGAGAAGTTCTCTGCTGTCCCGGGTTTTTTTAAAATGCTGGGGGTGGGAAGAAAAGCCCTTGTCCCCCCCCCAGCGTTCAGAAGAGGTCAGGGGACAGACTGTCCTCGGACCTGGTCTGAAGGCGGTTTCCATAGGAACGCATTGATTGATTTTCAATGCATTCCTATGGGAAACCGTGCTTCGCAAGACGAAAAACTCGCAAGACGAAAAAACTTGCGGAACGAATTAATTTCGTCTTGCGAGGCACCACTGTAAGTGTCTTTGAACCTAGCGTTTAAAAAATTCCCAATGTGATAGCACTTGGGGATTACATTCTTTCTAAGGTCTTGAATGAAAAACAGTAGCTCATAAGGAAGGCTAATATGTAAGTTAGCAAGTCAAAAGCATCACTAAGACAGTATGACCAATATAATCAATACTTGAGCTTGTTTCCCAGATTTAAAAAATCACCACGGAAAAAAAGCTTGCCAGTTTTACTACCAGATCCAGCACAAGTGTTTGTCTTTCAGACAGCAAGCCTTCCCTGAATCCCAGTTAAAAACAGATTAAAGCAAGTAAAATAAGTACTTAAATCCAATTACACACTACAACATATTAGAGGGGGTTGGGACAACAACATCATACTGGTTGCTAAACCTTTCTTCCAAACAGGGGCACCATCTCCTAGGGGCTGACCCTTTTGGGGGCCCCAATAGTTTCTGGGAGGAGCCGTTCCCACAAAAAAGATAAATGGTGGTGAAAGCAGCCCCAGGCCAGTGGTGGAAGGAGGAGAAGGCACAGGGCTGCTACTGTGCAGGGCTCTGCCCCGATCCTCCAGAGGAGGCCAAGTTGAGCCGTGGCTCCTTTTCCTCCTCCTACTGCCGCAGAGGGGAAGCAGCCCTAGGCCGGTGGCAGCAGCAAAAGGAGGCAGAGCCCTGGCCTTTAAAACCGTGCTGCTGCTGTGCTGTTGCCACGTTCGGCTCCGCTGCTCAGCTCCTCAGATGCCCTGATGTCATACACACGTCAGGACATCATGCACACGACATCGCATGCCACGCGCTTCCAGCCCCCCATTCTTCTTCGGAAGGTGGCTCCTATGCTACCCCACATGCTAATATGCCGGAAATTGCCAACCTGTTGGAGCCAATGGGCTCATTTGAAACCTGGGGAAATGGGTGTGAGTATCCTGCGCTCTCTGCAACTATGCACACACTTACCACAACCATACATATGCACACATTTTCACTCCACCAGCAAATGTTGTTGTTTTTTCTCTCTCTCTCTTTCTCTCTAATTGCTTTTTCAGGCCTAATTTTGGGACACAGGGAAATATTCCTAGAGAATGCAGCCGGAGAGGCAAGAGTTAACCTTCCCTCCCAGTTGCAATCTCTATGAAGATCAGCCCACATCACAACAATTAAGCTTTGAAAAAAGACTTCTAGTGGAAACAGCACAAGGCTTATGTCCCAAGCCTAATTTCAGAGTGGGGAGGGGTGGGGGAAATGGGACCCTGCGGATGCCAGAAAAAACCTCTGTGGGTGTCTGTGTATCCAAAAGCACCATGGTGGTGATCTATTATATTTGCACCAAAGAGTTTTTCACGTACTGTCACCAGAGATTCCTAATACAAGTGAAATATTGGCTTTCTTTACTTACCTGAATGGGATATGAATCTGTACGGTAGTTGCAGTGAAAGAATAGTTTTCAGAACCACTTTTATATAATGTATTATTTTAAATGAGAAATAATCAGATTAAGCTGCTCATTATTCTTTAAAACAAAAGCATATCAGGAAATAACTTCTTATAAGCAGACTCTCTTGCCACAAGCATTTCATTTGCAAGTATCAATATATTTACTTCATTTGATTACACATAATCAACTTCACAAACTTTCTCGGTAGTGGCACCCACCCTGTGGAATGCCCTCCCATCAGACGTCAAGGAGATAAATAACTATACAACCTTTAGAAGACTTTTGAAGGTGGCCCTGTATAGAGAAGTTTTTAATGTTTGATATTTTATTATGTTTCTGTATATGCTAGAAGCCATCTAGAGTGGCTGGGGTAAGCCAGTCAACTAGGTAGGATACAAATAAAGTTGTTGTTGTTGCTGTTGCTGTTGTTGTTGTTGTTGTTGTTGTTGTTGTTGTTGTTATAAAGTTGTTGTTATACAAAACAACAAAAGTTGTTAATCTGTATGCCCAACAGGGAGGATGAAGAGAAATATTGGGCAGTATCCAATGAAGTGTTTTAACTAGTGCAAGGACTTTTGGCTGAGTGATGGAATTTCCCTTCCCTCTCCTCATGCATCCCCTAAATCTGTTCAGAGGTTTTCCCCAATCCTAAGAAGCAAATTTGGGGAGGTGCCAGGGGGTGGGACACATGAAGAGAAGAGAGGGAGGGGAAGTTCCACTGTGCAAGTGGAAATCCTTGCAGAAGAAAAAGCACTTTGCTGAACACCTCCCATACTAATTGGATAATATATATATATTAGCCCAACAGGCCTCAGTTGCCTTCATTGTTGACAGAACTATAAAACAAATTGTGAAAACAGGAAACTGCAGCATTTTATGAAGTACCAAAGAGGGATTCATCTTTTCAGCATGACTTCAACAATATACGGGTATATTGCCTGATTGATAGCTATTGATAAATTGATAGGTTTTTTAATAACCATAATTTGATCATTCTGGTCCAACACCATGGAATTCTAAGACCAATGCTTTAGTTACTTAAGGCAATCCAGTTCCAGCATGTATGTCCTAAATTTCTCACTTTACTGCCTTTCAAAAGAAAAACCACATTTACACTCCTGGAAGATGTTCCAAAAGTATATGCAATGACAATAAATGCTTTATTTACTCCATACATAAACAGGTCTAAACAGAATGTGAACTTGCTTAAACTATCATAATATAAATTAAAATCTAACCTTAATGTTAGAACTATTTAGAGAGAGAGAAAATTCAGTGGACTTCTTGATACTACTTGTCTCAATAAAATGGCTGGAAGGGGACCGTAACTGCTTTTAAAGCAAATAGATCTCAAGATAGCCAGCTGAAGTTTGAATTACCTTCCAGGTTTCTAAAAAATTTTTACTTTAATGTAACACTCAACTAGTCACTTACCCCGCAAATGACAAGGCAGCCCTATTGACCCCGTAACAGTCGGCAGTAGGAAATGTTAAATGTACACACTCACACCTATGGTTGACCTGTATTAAATAAAAGTGGCACACAGCACCCTTTCATTCTCTTTTCTAGCTTTAAAGAGGTACTAGAAAGCTGGATTACTATATTCCACAGAAGCACAAAGTGCATCAGACCCTCTTTTTAACTCCTTCCCTCTTTGTTTTTTAAAGGTCAGTAAACAGAGAAGAAGTTGAATCTCCAGTAGTGTTGTATAAGAGAGTGGTGGTAAACAGGAGAGAGAAACTGCATAATTATTTAAAATGCTTACATGCATTAGAGGAGAAATGCCACAGAGTTATACAGGTAGTAGCATAGATGGTGGAAACTTAATCTGCTCAAACTTCTAGAATGCCTGTGGGTATTTGCCCAAGTGCAGTATTTATTAAGAATAAATCTTCAATGTTACACAGAAGCCATAGCATTATTAGTAATGAGTTAATAAGAAAAGTGCAAATAAGAAATAAGAAAAGTGCAATGTAATAGCATTAATCCAAATGCACTCTAAGAAATGTGTCAGTACTCAGCAGAAGTAAGCCAATGCTATAAATAACAGGTTTCACTGTAAAACTCAAACTGTAATGTGAAAGGAATAGGATACTTATAAATAAATTCATATTAAAAGAAAGTATCAAACAGCTACAGAAAGCTGTTTCTTCTTATTACTGAATATATCAGAGTATTCCATTTGGCTTCTAAATAGCTAACAAATACATAAAAACATTGTTTCATGCTGAATAAAACTATTTTGGCATAGTTCAAGAAAAATATACTTAACAGCAGTTCACCAACCTTTTAGTGTAAACTGGGCCAACAGAGCTCACTCTCATTCCATTAAGAAAAGACCCATTCAATCTTTCCCCATGTAACTAAAACACTTATTTCCTTAATGTCTGCTGCTCAACCCATTTAATCAGAATTTTAATTTAAACTTGTTTAAGCTTGATTCAATAAGATTTCAAGATACAAGCAACAATTATATATATGCATGTTAAAAATCACGTCTCTTCAGATTTTTATTACTTTGAATTTTTAGTGTTTAAACCAGAAATTTATTTAAGCACTGTCCAAGACACAGAATCTTCTCAGTCACTACAGAGCAATACCACAAAATTGAGACATCTAGCATTATTTAAACAGTGGTGTAAACAAACATAGAAAGTGACTTTTCTGTTTACACACAGCATTAGAATTCAGATGAAGAAA
Organism: Podarcis gaigeae; assembly: GCF_964106915.1. Classification (NCBI taxonomy): domain Eukaryota; kingdom Metazoa; phylum Chordata; class Lepidosauria; order Squamata; family Lacertidae; genus Podarcis; species Podarcis gaigeae. Next base: position 68,770,172 of record NC_139686.1, on the reverse strand, counting down.
CCAAGTGTCAAACCCATGAATAACAGTTTTCCAGCAGACAGGCAGCACCTTCAGTGCAGATGAGGCAGGAAGAAAAAATACTTATATATGTTGAATCAACTCATTTGCAGTTTAATCCTTCCACTAATACACCCAGCAGGAATCCTCACCACTAATCCTTGCCTCATTTTCTATGCACTCTCACAACATTTGGAGCAAGGCACCGTTGTGGGAGAAAAGGATTTGATCACATGTATGTCAATTTATGTTCACTATTGCTTGATATATATCACATGGGAGCTCAATATACACGTAATCTATGATTGCCTCTGATGAATGTTTAAAGATTGTAAGCATGCTGAGCCCTGAACCACAAACACACACACAGTAATACCTGCCAACACTGCAGAAAAACTGCAAAGCTTTCTATTGCTAATGCACATAGATCCCGTTTACCAAATACAATGTGTTCCCTGGAAATGATTTTGTTAGGCAAGCGTTCACATAACAAGTCTGCGATTTCCATTATTTCCTATGAAAATATTTCTAATCGGGGATTTGTCTGCTCTCTTTCCCCCCTCTCTCCATGGTTCCTTCCTGAAATGGCTGTAGCAAATCAGCAAAAGAGAGGCAACGGAGGGGGAAACTGATTTGTCCTCTCTCTACTGCTCCCTGATTTGTTTATTTTTCCTGCTCTCTGATTTGTCCAATCCTGCTCCCCCACTCTGTGGTTTCTGTCCAAAAATGGCTGCTGCCACCTAGCAAAGCACAAAAAGAGAGTAAGGAAAGCAGCTGTTCAGATAAGTGAATCTGTGGAGTTTATAGCAAAGTTTGGGCATAATTTTATAAGTATGAATAAGTGAATTTTCTGATAAGAGAGTGTGCAGATAGCAGGACCTGTGTATACATGCTTTCCCCTTCTGCAAAACAGAACATATGAACAAGCCCTAGGAACCTAAGTGGTTGAACAAAGCAGTGACAAAGTACAATTCAGTTCTTGAACTACAAGTAAATAATTTAAAGTGATTTTCAGTCAATAAAATGGAACTGATTATTGAGAATAATATTTTATCTCAGAACATGGCCAACATTATTAAGATAGTTCATATTAAAAGGGGTATATGAATTTTCATAAAGGGAGTTATTACATTAAAATAAAAGAATTTTTAAAAATCAACATTGTAAGTATTCTGATGAAACCTCATAACATTCCATAGAAAGGCATCCAAAAAAACAAATTACACAACTAAATGTATTAAATGAGTGGGCAAATGTATAAAATTATTGACAATGCACAGATATTTAATAGCCATGTTCACATGTACTGCCATAATTTAGCATTATATGAGAGAGCCTTAGAATTATACATTCTCTGGCAATGGTCACAGAAGCTGAGAGGCATTATTAACGGAACATGTTGAGGAAGACACATGGTAACAAAACTGCACAAGGAAACTTGTTTTGGACATTAGTGTTGCTATTATTTTGCTTCGTGGTTAAAACATTTATCTTTGTATAATACTGGGTCAGATTCAATCTGCTAATATTATTTTTCAAACTAAGGATCAGGTAGTGGGAATCTCTTAAACGAAAATGTAATACAAGCAAGAAAAGTACTATGGATCTTGTGACAGGGACAACAACTATATTTTGTTTGCAATAAATAAGCTAGTCATGTGTATTCAATAGCAAGAGTCTTTCTCTAAACATCAATACTGTACATTTGTTTCTCAGGAAAAAAGTGTTTTGCGAAGCCTCTTGATTTCAGCAGCAATACTCACTAGAAGATGGGAGTCAGCCTTCTTGTAACTTAATGCTGAGCGAGACATTTAGGGCCAATTCTATGTCACAGTTGCACTGGCAAGGGTAGTATAGCCAGATATGGTACTCTAAGACAACAAAACAAATGCTATACACTTAGACAATGAGAAAAAGGAAAGAAATCCAAGAGAAAAGGTGTACTGTTTATAGCATAATGGATAATAACTACAACTTCAAAAAGCAAAATGCAACTGTCTAGAATACAAATTTTGTGGTAACATGTTGCACTAATCTATAAGGTGACCACCCAATGGACTCCAAATCTTGTGGAACATCTAAAAAAGAAGAATTAAGCAGTGGTCAATCCAGCAGGAATGGTGACAACACAAACTCAGCAGAATTTGTCCTGGGAAAACACAGTTACATTGAGGACAAGTAAATTTCCCCAAAGAACAAATTGTAAACATTCTGATATGGAGTAGTGGAGGATTATAAATTAACAAAAACATTAATCATGTAAAAATGACACACTCAAGATGAATGACTCTTTCCTAAAAGCAGAAGTCCTCTATTAAGAGGGAGACAATATATTTCATACAAATATAGAAATATCTCAAAAGAACCCAAGAGACAAGGGATAGAACAGTGGAGATGGTAAAGAATAACCAGAAGGAGAGACGGTACATCAGACATTTATGTAAAATAAAGTTTCCTTATAAAATAAGACAGAGATTTATTTATTCTGATTTCTGGAAATAGCACTCAACAGTATAGAAAAGTTGTGTACACATTACTAGCTTAAAATGCACATAAATTGTTCTACAGTAGTGCCTCGTAAGACGAAAAGAATCTGTTCCGCGATTCTCTTCGTCTAGCGGTTTTTTCATCTTGCGAAGCAAGCCCACTGACAGCTTAGCGGATTAGCGCTATTAGCAGTCTAGCGGCTTTTAGCGATCAGCTGTTAAGCGGCTTATCAGCGGAACAGCTGATAAGCGGCTTAGCGGCTTAGGAAAGGGGGGGAGCGGAAAAACCCGCGGGAACTCGCAATATTTTTTCGTCTTGCGAAGCAACCCCATAGAGAAATTCGTTTAGCGAAGCGCCTCCAAAACGGAAAACCCTTTCGTCTAGCGGGTTTTCCGTCCTGCGAGGCGTTCGTCTTGCGGGGCACCACTGTATTTCTCAATTCAGATTGAAGCTGAGGAGGAAGCATAAGAATGCCATATTTCATAAGAAACAAATAGAAATGATACAGGATAGATATGGATTGTGCCTAATGTGTATACACCACTTCCCCAACCAGGGATAAAAGTACACTATGTACATATTAACTGGGTGTACAAAGCTTAAAAGAATAAAATTAAACATAAGCACATCCAAAAAGTCAAAACATTAAAAATCAAGACATAAAACAGCAGCTAAAATTTGAACAGTACAGCTGGCAGATTAACCTGGTTAGACTAAATGACCCTTGGAGTCCCTTCTACCATTCTAACCTTAGGCCATAGGCTTGTCTGTATAAAAATGACCTTGCTTGGTTGGGAATCAACAAAAGAGAGAGAGCTTAAAGAACTATTGAAAGAAGAAAGTTTAAAATATCAGGTGCAGCCACTGAAAAGGCCCTTTCATGTTTTTGGCAGGTCAGAGAAAGGCCTATATGGAAGACTTCAAAGTTCTGGTAGTCTGGATAAACTTCAGTTTGTTTGCTCTCATCCAGTCCATTACCAGCTCCAGGCACACAATTACAACAATCTCCCTGGATTGAGATGCACAGGAGAGACAGAAGCTTCATGCAAATGTTGACTTGCCTGAAACAACAAGATGGGATACCAAGAGGCAACAGCCAGTATCAAAAAAGAAATTCTACCAGCACCATCAGGAAATAAAACAAAAACTGCATGAAAGGGGTGATGTTACTGAATGCTTCTCTAGACAAAAGAAAGATTGATCTCGAAAGCTATAATGTCAATGAGAAGACTAGGCTACACCACCTCTCCCTCTGTGGAGGAAAAGCAATCAGTAATTGAATCCCTTCAATAGTGTCTGAAGTTTGTGCAACCGGGATACAACTTGACAACTTCAGCAAGAACTAGGCCACAGAAATATGGAAAGTTATCCTATTAGTAATATGAGTATCTTATTTGAATTATTTGACTGAAAGGTACATAGATAATGTAGCAATTAGTGTATAAATACATACTCCTGAAAAGAACTATGAAACACCTCTATTCAAATACAAAAGATACAAAAATTAAAGCAGACTAAAAAAAATTGTCCGGTACAACCAGCTGTGCGGTAAACATGCACTTGAAAAGGAGTTCCTAAACTGGTTTCAAATGCTCCACAAGTTTAATTCTGCTTGAAAACAGCACATCTATTGTGCTGTATATATATATACTGATTTTAATTGTATTTTATTGTTTCTTCTGTGTCTTCTATTTTATTTATTAAAATATTTATTCTATAGAATTCAAGTTGTAATGCAATAAATGCAATGCAATACATATACACTAAAAGCAGTAAAAATATAATTAAAAATTATACTGCATCTAACACAACTCACACAGTGGTCCATGGGAAAGAAGTTTTGGAACTACTAGATTGATGGCCCAATGGATATGGAGCTAGACTTCAAAACTGAGAAGTCTCAAGCACAACAACAGATTGTTTTGGAAGGCTAGCCATTCTTGCTCCATCTTAGTTCACCACAAAAACAGTGACCTAATTCATAGAATTGTTTTCAGACTGAAATAAGGAAGTGCTGTAACTGGTCATCAGCCTTAGGGCTGGGTATAAGTATAGCATGATGTCCGAGGGGGGAGTGTTATTGCTTTGTTTTTGTTTTATTATGTATTTTGTTTTCCCATTTTGTACTTTGTGCTATGAACCACCCTAGGATTTCATATGCAGGGTGGCATACGCATTAATCCTTAACGCATACATGCAAGAACATCAGGAAGGGTAGCATCCGATTGCAAGGAGCAGCATGAGAAAAGTACTTGTCCAGGGCAGGAAAGTAACATGTATGCACAATTTGCAAGAGCCGATATGTATGTATGGAGGAGACGGGAGGGAGAGAGAAGGGGCTGCTCTGGAAATGCCAGCATCAAATCGGTCTTGCGAGCCTGACCCACAAACACACAGAAAATCCTCCGTGCCCGTTGAGATCTGGCCGCCCTGACGAGAAACGCAAACACGCAAAGATCCCCAACAGCGCCAGGAAAAGGAAAACGCGTGTCAACGAGGCGGCAGAAAATTTTTAAAAAATAAATAAATTACGGGCTCCCAGCAGCAGCAGCAGCAGCAGCCGGCGCGACTCGACAACGCGAGGCGGGAGAAGAGTTTGCCCGGGACGGAGCGGGAGGAGGCGCGCTTCCCGGAGGAGGCGACGGGGCCGCGCAAAAGGCGCGCTCCCCCCCCCCCAAGGGATAAGAAACTCACTTTTTGTGTGGCGGCGGCGGCGGCGGCGGCGGGTGCTTCTCTTTCCTGCCGGGCGGCGCAGGGTGCTTGGCGCGGCGCCTCCGGGCCTGCAGGGCCAGCACTGCTGGGCGAGAGAGAGATAGAGAGGCTGGTGAGGGGAGAGCAGGCAGCCCCGTGAGGAGAAGGACGGGGAGACACCGCCAACCCCGCGACCTCTGGGGACGGCGAACCGCCCGCCCGCCCGCCCACGGTACCTCTCCGGGAGCTCATAGCCGAGGACACCGCCGTCGTCGTGGGGCCGCCGCGCCCAGCGCCTCACGGCACATCGGCCCCGCTGCTGCTGCTGCTGCTCCTCGCCGGCCTCGACAGCGGGCGCCGGCTGAGGAGAAGGAGCTCCCGGACTCGGCGCGCATGCGCAGTTGGCCCGCGCCGGGCGGGAGGCGGCGCTGGAGCCGGAGGGGGATGGTCGCTAGGCAACCGGAGGGAGGCCTAGAGAGGGCGGCAGGTGCCTGCCAGGGAAGCCCGAGGTTTCCTTCCAGCCCGCCTTGCAAAGGCGTTGGCGGCCGCTGCTGGCTGATTATTAAACCCGCGCTGCTTCTGTTGCTGGTGGGCCTGAACACGTGGGCTGAGTGACAGAAATGAGCAAAAAGTTGGCGGCCCTCGTTTCTGGGAAGCAGTCGCTTAAGAACAGGCGCGCATGGAACAAGATTGGGAAAAAATTAAATATCTGAAGAAGTGTGCATGCACACGAAAGCTCATACCCAGAACTAACTTAGTTGGTCTTTAAGGTGCTACTGGAAGGAATTTTTTTTATTTTGTTTTAAAAAATTTAAAGTGTATCTTCAAAAATATTGTAAAATTAAGGACTGCTAGAAAGATGTTGGAAAAAGAAAATTAGGTGGTTTTGGTAGAAATGATATAAAAGGATTAAGTAAAAATGAGTTGATGAAATGGATGAAAGAGAGGACGTTAACTATAATATATTAAATTAAATTACTTAAATGAAAATAAGGTTGGAAGGATTTGCTGAAAAAACGATTTGAACTAGAATACAAAATTGGGAGGTGTGAGGAGGTCAAGGAAATAAGTAAAGGAAGAAAGTTATGTAAAGGTTACTCTGTTCTTTTTTAAGCGAATGTATTTTTTTTTTCCTCCGTTGTATTCTTTTTTTGTATTTTGTATTGTTTTTCTTTTTTCTCTTTGTAACTCTTAAACTCTGAATAAATATTATTTTTTTAAAAAAGAACACGTGGGCTGAGTGACAGAAATGAGCAAAAGTTGGCAGCCCTCGTTTCTTGAAAGCAGTCGCTTAAGAACAGACGCGCATGGTTTTGTTTGCCGCCTTTCCACTGTTCAGAGCATGCTCGAGGCGGCTCACAACGTGGAATCGTGAAGTTGGGAAAGGACCACCAGAGTCATCTAGTCCGACCCCGTGCAATGCAGGAATCTTTTTGCCCAAGGTGCATAGCTGTCAACCGTCCCGTATTTGGCGGGAAACTCCCTTATCCCAGCACCGTGTCCCGCTGCTGTTCCTTATTGATGATGTCCCTTAAATTTCCCGGGTTTCATGCTCGCCCGGCTCGGAAGGGAAGCAGCGGCTTGGGGTCCTCCGCCACGAGAGAGAGCGCGCACGAGCTGCCGCGTCTCCGTCTCTCCCTTTTCCCCCTCGGGCGCATCGTGAGGAGACGGATGGCGGCGGGCGGTCAGGCAGCCCCTCTCTTGCGAGATTTCTGCAGCTCTACCAGGGGAAGCTGGAGGCAGCGGCAGCTGAGGAGGCGGCCTGAGGGAGGAAGAAGAGGAGGGGATGGGGAGGGACGCAGAAGGGCAGCACTTCAGCAGCCACCGCAGCACCGCAACCACATCATGCCGGGCTCGCAGGCGGCATGGGCGAGAGTCTCTCTCCCTCCCTCTCTCTTGGGTGGGGAAGGGCCAGTGGAACTCCTTGCACCAAGACGGCAGCCCCGACGTGCTGCTTAGCATACCCTCCAACCAGTGCAGCATCTTAATGTAGTGATTTTCCCCTCTGCATCCCTTTCATAACTCTATTTTTATAAATCATTTGTCCATCCATAGTTCAAATTTTTACTACAAGTTTTCTGTCAATCCTACCAATGTATGTAACTCTTTACAATAGCTTTTCAACTAACTTATAAACTTTCCCCGTTCTTTATTAAAGAGGTCCTCTTCCTGGTTTCTAATTCTGCCTGTAAGCTTTGCCATCTCGAGGTCGTTCATCACTTTTGTCTGCCACTCTTCTTTGGTCAGAGTTGTAGATCCTTAGGATCATTTAGTCCCACCCTTCAAAACACAGTCAGTGGCAGCAAAAGCAGTATGGCTCCATGAGTGCCGGATTTCTGTATAAGCTCAGTAAAATCCCTTATTTTGGCTGCTGATCCCTTATTTTCGAGGCTGCTGGTCCCTTATTTTCAAATCTGTAAGTTGACAGCTATGCCAAAGTGGATCTTGAACCCACGACCCTGAGATTAGGCATCTTCTGATCTACTGACTGAACAGTAAATAAAACATTATAAAAAACACAACCAAATAGAAGAAGTTCCACATATATCGCAACAAATATATCACAAAAAGCCGACAGCGACAAACACCAACCTTAAAAACCCAAACAACACCCCAGCACATTGCTGAAGTCAGTCAGGGTCCTGCCTTCCCAGGTCAGGTATAAAAAAGCCCTGCAAAACAGGGAGTAGGTCTTCCATTTACGGTAATTATAACACTGCTTTCGCATATGCAGAGTTATCATTAGTTTGCAGGTGGATTATGTTTGGCTTTACAGAAGGTTCATAGTTCAGTGGGCAGAGCATATGCCTTGCGTGCAGAAGGCCTCAGCTTCAATTCCTGTGATCCTTAGTTTCATTACCTTCAGTTGTAAAGAGATCTCAGGTAGCAGGATTGAGATGATCTCTGCTTAGACTCCCTTGCCAATAGACAAAATAGTCAGCACATAAGGCAGCTTCCTATGGTTGTATATGAACTCTGGAGCACCATGCGATAACCATTCATGTGGCAATTTCTCCTAGTTATGAAAAGCATGGAACAGCTGCATACATTTTGCACACCATTGCAATACCTAATGTCACTGAGTTTCCTGTGGCTTGTAAACAGTAAAATCCAGCGTGTATAGACACCCTAGATACAGATCTCTTGCCTTGGTGAAGGAGTCACTGCCACAACATATTTTGTGCCAGGGCAGAAAATTCAAATGGTGCCCATCATAGTGGTTGAAAATAATAATAGACTAAAATACATAAGAACATAAGAGTCTGCTGGATCAGGTCAATGACCCAGTGGCGTAGCGCGGGGGGTGCAGGGAGGGCCAGCCGCACCGGGCGCAACATCTGGGCGTTAGGGTTAGGGGGCGCAAATCCACGGGTTAGGGGGCGCAAATCCACGGGTTAGGGGGCGCAAATTACTTGCCTTGCCCCGGGTGCTGACAACCCACACTACGCCACTGCAATGACCCATTTAGTCCAGCAACCTTTTCTCACAGTGGTTAACCAGATGCTCACAAGCAGAATCTGAGCACAACAGCAATCTGCCTAACTGGTATTCAGAGGTCTGCTGCCACTGATAGTGGATGTGGATTGAACATTACCATCATTTGCTGCAATTTAATTGTACCCCAAAACATACTACCTGAGGAATGCCACCTTGCCTGATGGCAGTAGGGCCCCAATCTCAGTTGTCACCTGCGTGAGGGTCAAAATACTTAAGATGCCAGAAGATCCATGAGTGGGAATACAGGTACTTCAAGATTGTTGCTATTTTCAGGTGGTATTCCGTTATATGCTGGCAAAGTAAGTTTGCTCATATACAGTTGATTGGCAGGTCTTGTGCAATGACAGGAAAATGCACTGTAAAGTGAGAAATAACATTTGCTTTGATGCCACATCATCCAACCTCCCTACAAACAAACCAGGTTGATTATTCAATAAAGAGATCACCTGGAAGTGCCCTGGGTCTCTTTGTGAGTTTTGTCAAAGGTACAACAGCAGGTCAGATGTCCGGATTTGGTTTTGGACCACAGTACTAAGGTTAGGAATCACCTATGCCATTTCCCCAAATTAAATTGCCTCTTAAAGTTGCTGTTTGCCCCATGAGGGGAAGTTACATGTGAGGAAAGGGTTGGCCTCTCTCCCTAATTGTGTGTGGTCTGATCTCAATTGTCATTCCAATTCCCCACCCCCATGTTCCCTGTTAGCTTTGGGAAAATCCACAGGAGATCAAGTCACCCATTTCCCATCATCTAGTCTAGTTTGGCCATCAATATACAATACCAACATTGGCCCAAGGCTTAATTGGAATGACCAAAGAGCTCCATAAGTTGTTTTTACACCCTACATCCTTCTAAGACAGCTGAAAATTGAATTTTGAAAACACAAGAAGCAATTTTAATGTACTAAGGAATGGACTTTGCACGGTGGAAGAGGAGGGGTCCTGGTAGCCCCATGTTTCTCTCTCTCTCAGTCTTCGCCTCTGGCCCACCTACAAAGGAAGGTCGGCATCATTGCAAGGATAAAAGGAAGACAAGCGGCGCTGTAGAGTTTAGGGAGGGTTTGGTGTTTTTCTGTCAACTCATCACAACCATGAAAAGGGCAAGAGCTGTCCGACCCACCTTCTGCCTTCGCAGTTTGGAGGAGGAGGAGGACCTAAAAAATGTGGGAAAGGCATTCTGTTTGAAGTCCAAATGGAAAAGGGGACGCTTTTGTCCAAAAAAGTAACAATCCCGTTTTTCTAGGGACGAGTGGCAACCCTATTGGTATCCCAAAATAGCTACTAATACAGTGTGATCATACCTTGCATTTATGCAGTGCAGGTAAAGTGTTCAACATGCTTAGGATGCATTATTTTGGTTTTTAAACAAACGTATAAGAAATTGTCCCCATACGGGGAGTAAGGACTCAGGAGCTGAAACACTTATGATTTGCCTGGGGTCATCCAGTGAGCTAATAGCGGAGGTGAGGTTTTAATCTGAACTTCACACTTTTAGTTACTTTGGTGCTCATATAATACAAGCCACATTAGCACATATTTAACTGAACTGTAATACATAGCTATGGTCTGCCATAGTGATTAAAACAGGACACATCAAAAGGCCACATTGAATATATAAGCAGCCTGGCCACAGCTGCCAGAACAACCAAGTTATCCTAAATCCACTATCACAGGAGCAGTCCAATTAGGAACACATTTTTCTTTATTCTTAAAGGATCTAAATTGTCTAAAGACTGTCCTAGATTCTCTCCCACTTTGAAGTTGTACTATTTCAAACTAGTGCTACCAAAAAAACCCCCACAGGATCATTAACCTAGTTTTTAGGTTATGGGTCAGCACTTTTTTCTAGATCCATGAAGGCTAGAAACTAAAGGATAATCCTCAAACTAAGTAACTCAGGCTTGCCCCATTAAATTCAAAATTCAATAGATCCTTCCTGGATTTGTGAATTGATTACTGCGGTCCAACATTTAAAATTTAAAGCATCATGATGAATAAGATTGCTCCTCCCACACACTGCTTTTCTTCATTTACAATAATGACCCTGTTTACTCTGTAAGAACCTGAAGACACTGCATATTTAAAGCAGTTTAATCACTATTATATGTGAGGCCCTGGGATGTCTAACAGATGTTTAACCTCTGCAAAACTATAGTGTCCTAAGTTCCTTAGGGACAACCACAACAGTTAAATCGGTTTGCAATCTGCTTAGAATGCCAACAAGTGTGTCCTTGTTTTCCACTGTTTTTTACTGTCACGGTTTACTGCATTGTGTGGCTGAAACTGTATAAATATCAACATCCACTCCTTGTCTCCAGTAAAGTGCACAGGATTTGCGAGGAGTTACAACATAACGGGCCAACATCCAACATGTTTAAAGCCTATCAAAAGTAATATTGCGGTACCTTGGGTTAAGAACTTAATTCGTTCCGGAGGTCCGTTCTTAACGTGAAACTGTTCTTAACCAGAGGTACCACTGTATTACTTTTGATAATAATTGCTGCGCAATTTCTGTTCTCATCCTGAAGCAAAGTTCTTAACCCGAGGTACTATTTCTGGGTTAGCAGAGTCTGTAACCTGAAGTGTCTGTAACCTGAAGCGTCTGTAACCCAAGGTACCACTGTAGTCTCAAGTGTGCTTAACTTGACATTGGTGACTAGAGAATACTTTGCCCATGGAAAATGCTGCCCAAATGCATTTTCAACTGTTGCCTGACCTGACCAAAACTTTTTGGATCGGGACTTGCATGATGTGCTCCATGTATCCTGCCTTAAGGAAACTGTTTTTGAGCCCCAGGAGACTTTCAGAAGGGGCTGCGGATAAAAGCAAAGAGAGAAACTCTGTGCAAGTTCCTGGGCAAACATAAAGGATCTTGACCACAGTATTTATTTACTAGCTGATCAGATGTGAAGTACAAATGAGTTTCCTAAATGAAGGAATGAAAATCCTCATTAGCATGCCAGTCCAACACCCTTCTCTTCCACAGCCTCCCTCTTTGCTCATTTCCATGCCTATTGTATGCATCTGTGGTGACAAAGAGCTTCTATATGTACAAAGAGTTGGCAATTTTTCATTCCCAGTGACTAGCTGCATGCCTGCAGTTACTCTATGTCAACCTGGCTTGAAGAACTCTTGCAACAAGTTTGGTGAAAGGCTGCAATTAATATAACAATTTAAAAATGTGTTTGTACTTGGCACTGCGACAGACTTTGTTACTCCATTGCACATATGTATAATATTGCATCTCTGCAGGCATGAAAAGAGTCAGAATTGGGATTCTAATGAGATGTCACCACAGTAAAACAATACATTGTTTTGTTTGTTTTGTTTTAAAAAAATCTTACAGTGGCTTGCTGGTGGTATTGTGGGTCTTCTGAAAGGCTACTTGGATGATTTTGGAAAAATGTATTATGATGAGAGACATGTGCTCCTAATTATTTAGTGCTGCTTACAGGTTATAGTGTAATGTTTTTAAAGAACAAATAAAATGGAAGTAGATAAATAGATGGGGCCTACTTGAAAGTAAGGGACGCAGGTGGTGCTGTGGGTAAAAGTCTCAGCGCCTAGGGCTTGCCGAACGAAAGGTCGGCGGTTCGAATCCCCACGGCGGGGTGCGCTCCCGTTGCTCGGTCCCAGCGCCTGCCAACCTAGCAGTTCGAAAGCACCCCCGGGTGCAAGTAGATAAATAGGGACCGCTTACTGGCGGGAAGGTAAACGGCGTTTCCGAGTGCTGTGCTGGCTCGCCAGATGCAGCTTTGTCATGCTGGCCACGTGACCCGGAAGTGTCTTCGGACAGCGCTGGCCCCCGGCCTCTTAAGTGAGATGGGCGCACAACCCTAGAGTCTGTCAAGACTGGCCCGTACGGGCAGGGGTTCCTTTACCTTTACCTTACTCGTAAGTAAGGGGGAACAACGCTTACTACAGTGGCTCAAGTGCTATGCTGTACAATTAAAATTGATGCAGTAGATTCTTTATAAAAATAGTAATCTCTGCAGAACCTGACCTGTAATGTAGTGTGCAGCATGAAGAAAACAAGTCCTAATTCTCAACATTCGGCATTTTTCCGGAAATAAAAGTGGTATATCAGTTATGGTTGAGGGCACTTTAAAAAAGTATTGTTAGCAACCTTACATGTTGCAATGCAAGTGTTAAGATTAAAGACTGCTTATATGTTTTCCAGTGTTTAAACCACATCAAAATTAAACCATAAAAGTTTAGCCAATATATAAGCCATATTATATATATTATAGAAGAAATGTGTGCAGCAGCTACACAATCTAGATGCATGCAAAATCTCATAACTATACAACCTTATCCCTAAAATAATAGCATCAATGTTACATCACAAGTAACTTTTATGAGCCGTGTTTTCTTCAAAAACTAGCACGAGTTTTTAATGGGTTCTACATAACTGGTTTTAAGTGCTGTCTGTGCTAAGTAACACACCCCATACTCTCAAGTAAGTGAGCATACAATTGCAGACTAAGGTTTTATCTTATTTTAAGCAGGAGTGGGTGGATCCAAAAGGGTGGAGCACCCACACAGAGGGCCATTAACTTCACCCCTTATTTCCTCATTTCAAAAAATGGGCTTTAGCCATGGTAATTACAATGCATAGAACTGAACTATAGGTTCAGTTTTCAGGGACAAATTATGAAGTATTCTTAATTCCTGGGTCTCAGCCTACTTTTTCTGGCTATAGTGTTGCTGCTGGTATAGCAGTAATAAAAGAAATAAACCTTGCATTTGCTCAGAGAAATACAATATTACTTCTCATTAAAACTTCACCTATCAAATAGGTTCCCATTTCATGTAGCATCAAGATCTCAAGCTAATTTATTGAACAGTCTGGATACTGATGCTTTTCCCCCTACACGTATCCAACAGTTTGGCTCTCAAAGTCTACTTTTGGCTTATCAAAGCAGGGCAACCTTCTTTAACTCAAATATAAACCAGTTACTGTGATACATGTATAAACAAACAGGAGCAGTCAATTAACATGCCATTCATGACAGTGACTGCAGCTACATCTAATGTTATGCAAGCAATAAATGAGGAGGCCTTGCAAGTAAACTTTAGAATGGAAAACGTCTAACTATTGTGCGTTCATAAGCAGTAAAAATCCTCTTTTACGTATTTATAAAGATCACTTATGAATGAACTTAGTCAGTTTCACATAACTGGGGAAAACAGCAGCTCTCTGCCTCCAGGCATTGAAAATTCTCTGTACTCCTACAGCAACTTCCATTTCAAAACAAAGTAATCTCTTATTAGTGTTTCTAAATATGAAATGTGACACTAAGAATTAATTTCCATCTGATTCTAACTTTATCTGGTGCATTTTTAGATCTACATTTTCTTATTTCCATCAAATGCCTGCCTTTAGCAACAAAAAATAGGCAGACATCAGCCAAAATTATAGTTAATGTCATTTTTAGTTTAATTGGTCTGGTGGTGGAAGAGCTGCTACATTGTACAAGTGGCAAGTGTAAGATCACAGCCACAAAGGCACTCTGTACTGTGAGAGTTCAGATGGTCATGTCTAACCTTAATAAACCAAGCTATTAATAAGTCTCTTAGACTTCTCCCTTCAGAGTGGGAGCTAGCAGTCTACGTTTTACAAAGACAATACAGTGGTACCTCGGGTTAAGTACTTAATTCGTTCCGGAGGTCCGTTGTTAACCTGAAACTGTTCTTAACCTGAAGCACCACTTTAGCTAATGGGGCCTCCCGCTGCTGCCGCGACACCGCCAAAGCACGATTTCTGTTCTCATCCTGAAGCAAAGTTCTTAACCTGAAGCACTATTTCTGGGTTAGCGGAGTCTGTAACCTGAAGCGTATGTAACCCAAGGTACCACTGTACTTTCCTAGTTCATCCGATCCAATAAACTATGGTTAGCAGTTTTGGAACAAGGCAGGATATTCAGACAAATACAATCTATGGTTTAATATTCTGGCTTGTTCCAAAGTTGTTAACCAAATTATGTATGCAATGTATGTACGTATAAATGACAAGCGGTATGCTATTTGATACAAATAAATAAAACTGAATAGTATGGACCAAAAACTTTTGTTAATGAAAGACTTCCTGTTCTGTATGCTGATTTGTGCAAAGAGAGGTGCAAAGGCTAAGAAGCTCATTCGTATCTTATTAAGCTGATTTATGGTTATCCAAGTGTGGCCACTGTGTGAAAGCCTGGGCATGGCTTGCAGTTCTGCATTCTCTTCGAGCTTAATTGTCCCTCCATGTGTAACTCTGCCCCTCCTTTTCTCTCACCATTGTGTGGCTTATGTATGTCCATTCCTTTCCTTATTTTTCCCATGGGCAAGCTGGTCCTCTAAACACACGGCCTAGAAAAAGATGTATTTTTAAAATTATTATTATCCCCTTACATAGTTATTGAAATGCCTCTCTCCATATCCACCAGTCCAAGTATTGGGGGGTGGGGTGCTTGTAGTATCACCTAGTGGTGTGACCGGGAACCTGGAGCAAGGCCTTCTCCGTGGTGGCCCCCCAGCTATGGAACTCCTTCCCCATAGAACACAGATGGCCATGCCACAGATGGACTTTCACCGCTTGGTGAAGACGTATTTATTCTCCCAAGATTTTGGAGGCCGTGTGAGCTTTACTTTATTTTTTAATGCCTCCAATCCTTTCTGACTGCAGTAGCAGCCGTTTTTATTTGTTCAAACGCAAAATAAGTAAATAAATCACAACTAAATCTGTAAAAAGAACTTCTGTGGTATCAGTACTCTGACAAGGCGTTTTGTGGCTTTGTATTCCGTCCTTGAAATATATGACTACTGTACATAACAAACCTTGGGACTTTGACTAATTCTATTGACACTGAGATACTTTATACAAATAAAAAAGAAATAAAAATTGCTGGATTTGAAGGAGACCAAAATGGCATTTAGTCTGACTATTTACAGATCCTTACATTAGCAAAGGTAATTGGCAGTGTAATTAAGACTACAGTGCATAAGATCCTTACATTAGCAAAGGTAATGGGCGATGTAATTAAGATTAAAGTGCATAAGAAGCTGGCTGAAGGAAGGACCAAGGATTATGGTAAGATTGTCAGATGGATAAACAAGTTATCACTATGTTACAATTTTCTCAAAGCAGTAAATTCATATCAATGTACAGTAAATGTAAACAACATCCCCCCCTCCATATTTCCACTATCAGCAGGGGAGGGGAGGAAATTGCTTGACCTCTCAATGCTGGTCACTTACCTGTGGTATCGCATTGTCGTATATACAAGTTCAAAGAAGGGCAGATGGGGTTGCTGTCACTTTCCTTTTTGGCATTTTTTCCAGGAAAGCTTTGTTAACAAACATGGTTTGTACTATGTATAGACTCAAAAGGGTGCATTGTTGTTGTTGTTTAGTCGTTTAGTCGTGTCCGACTCTTCGTGACCCCATGGACCAGAGCACGCCAGGCACTCCTGTCTTCCACTGCCTCCCGCAGTTTGGTCAGACTCATGCTGGTAGCTTCAAGAACACTGTCCAACCATTTCATCCTCTGTCATTCCCTTCTCCTTGTGCCCTCCATCTTTCCCAACATCAGGGTCTTTTCCAGGGAGTCTTCTCTTCTCATGAGGTGGCCAAAGTATTGGAGCTTCAGCTTCACGATCTGTCCTTCCAGTGAGCACTCAGGGCTGATTTCCTTAAGAATGGATTGGTTTGTTCTTCTTGCAATCCATGGGACTCTCAAGAGTCTCCTCCAGCACCATAATTCAAAAAAAAAGGGTGCATTAGTCTTCCCCAAAGAGATCTTGACCATTCAGACCACAATCTACCTTCTGACTCAACACTATTTAGACCTCATCTGGCAAGACGGTGAATTTTCCAACCACAAGGGCCTATGCTGAAGAAGCCAATGAAATCTAGATGTAACTCTGGCCATTAATTTTAGCCAGGCAAATATAATTACTTTATGCTGTTATGCAGGTTATCTACTATAATTTGGTTCCCTGTAAATGAATTCCCTTTGCTTACCTTAGTCCTCCCATGTTTTAATGTTGCATGTTATCTCTATGTTATGTGATTTATTTCTATAATTTAATCCCAGAGCCATTTAGGTATTGAGTAAATTTTTAAAACATCTAAATAATATGAATCAGCATAATGAATATTCAGTCAGATTATTAGCTTTCACCCGTATATATTTTATCTGATTTTTATCTGGCGAGCTTTTCAAATCCTTTACAAATGAATTGTTGTACCTACTTATTAACAGAGGAGAATTCAATTTAAGTTAATGATTTTTAAAATAAAGATATAATAGTATGAAGCAGCCCTTCTCAATCTTGGGTCCCCAGATGTTGTTGGACTACAACTCCCATCATCCCTAGCTAGCAAGACTAGCAGTCAGGAATGATGGGAGTTGTATTCAACAACATATGGGCTCCCACAGCTGAGAAATGCTGGTAAAAAGATATAACAGTATATACAAACATGTCTGAAGAGGGACATGGATTCATGCATTAATTGAAAGAAACTGAAATAATTATATATGTGATCTCCCAAGTTTTTGAGCTTAATTGTATTTTTAAAATTTAGGTAGACCATGTAGTAGTAAATAACTAGATAACTAATTTGTTATGGATAGGCACTAATATTGGTTTTGATTAACATTTTGTATCTTCTTATGTATAGGAAATAATGGTGGTTCCAATTATCACTAGAAATATTATTGTCTTACAAGTTGGCAAACAGGTATCTCTTGGCAAAATCAGTTGTGTAATTGGCACTTGGCATGATCTAGCCCAGAGGTTATCAACCTTTTTGTGTCTGGAATGTTTGAGAAAGTGTTAAGGGCACCAATCACAAAATGGCTAACGCCATTTTGGGATGTGGCAAGACACAAAATGGCTCCTGCCTCCAAAAGGGCAGAGAAAGAAAGAAAATAAATGGAAACATAAAAGGGTTGTAATATGGAAAAACATTTTAATTTTTCAAAAAAAAAAAAAGTTTGAACAACTTTCTTCTTTGCCAGACACTGTTGAATTATTATGTTGTCTGTTACTGGTGTGCTAAATAAAATATAATTGAATCCAGAAATTATTTTGAATTACTACAGTCAGCCATACACATGCATATTTACAAATAAAAAGTCGTACATAATGCTGGCTAGCAAGTTTGTTTTTGCTGTTACTATTGCTATGAAATGTAAAAGAAGTCCAAGGATATTACACAGAATATATATATATAGAAAGAGAGAGAGAGTGGTAGATGAACAATACTAGCCCAGACTGGTGTGATGTTTAAGGCTGAATATCATCTACAAGCTTCTCAATATTTGGTGTGTATGAGAAGGCTAGAATAATAATAATATTATAGCGGCTTTTGCACTGTGTTCTCCCCTCCCCAAACATATTGGGAGCCAGACAAGAGGAAATATTGGTGATAATAATGATGCCTCTGAAATACGGTACCTCCACCTGCAAAAACAACACCACATGGTAACAACCAGGGAAAATATTATAATTGTTATCTCTATCAT
This sequence comes from Podarcis gaigeae, assembly GCF_964106915.1. Taxonomy (NCBI): domain Eukaryota; kingdom Metazoa; phylum Chordata; class Lepidosauria; order Squamata; family Lacertidae; genus Podarcis; species Podarcis gaigeae. Next base: position 68,751,991 of record NC_139686.1, on the reverse strand, counting down.
CATTATGATGCCTCTACATTACACTTCCTCCCCCCCCCCGCCCCCACAGAAACAACTTTGGAACAATCCCTACTATAAGAAAAGAAAGCATTGCTATGTCCTCACCTCTCTTTAAGAGCTGTGTGCTCCACATACTGGCAGGCAGCAAAATAGCAGCAATGCTAAATAGCAGCAATGCAGCAATGGGAGCATTCTTGCGTTTCCTCCTCTACCACCATTTTTTCATAGTTTCTCAAGCAAGCCGCCTCCGATTGTTCACATGGTCAGTGGACAACAAAGTCCCATCCTTCTTTCCCTACCCCAAACACACCTAATAAAAAAGCCTCTCAAGTAGGGCTTGCCAATTGCTCAGTGCAGCTGGTAGGCAGCAAAACAAAACAAATACTGCAGCAAATATGTAGAATCAAGAAATGGAACATAAGACAGAAGCAAGAAAGCTCACTAAAGGGGAGGGAGAAACAGCAGCTTTTTAGTACTGCAGGGATTCCTGTCACCTGGGGTCCAAAGAACTTGGTCCTCAATCACAGCTCTCTCTACATTCATTAGCTAAAAACACTGAAATGTGGGAGGAGCCATGCTGGCTCATTTCACAGAAATTGCTTAGAAGGGTACCTGGACATCTTGCTTCGTAACTTTCCTTTTAGGAGGGCTACAGATTTTATTTTATTTTTAAAATGAAAACTCACTGAGTCTGGGGCCCTTGCAAGAGGCACCAATGAAGGCTTTTGTGGGTACCATGACATCCACAGGTACTGGGGTTGGTGACCCGCAACCTAGCCAAAGCTGTGCATTTTAAAATCCTATCATTTCAATGGCAGAGATTTATGTACTTAACTATTCAATTAAAATGAATGGAACAACGACCTTTACTGGATCATGCACTCTCTTATGAAGTAGTCACCACCACCACAGTCTGATTTATGAGTAAGTGGGGCTGCTGTTTGTTTTGACAGTTCTAGCCTCAGGCCTTATTTTTAAATAGACGTAATAAAAACATTACATTACATTCATGTAAAATAGTACTTGTTTTCAGTAAACCACACTTTTCTAAGGCTAGCAATGTGAATGAGATCTACATTAAGGCATTTTTACACAGGATCCACATATACTTTTCATACTTAATTCCCTTACTTAAGCCTCAGATACTTAAAAAAAAAAAGCATTATGCAAGAGAGACAGGAAGTGTAGATTGAATTTGCATACATTTGCATTAAATATGTGGGAAATATAGAACACTATTTCCAGTTGGGGCCAGAGGCCTATGCTTGAAGGAGGCTGCAGACTCCCAGGAGCCTAGAAGGAAATCCCTTGAGAAAAAAGGGTGGAAGACTTGCACAAGCTTCTGTACTACATAGGTTAGGTCCAGATTACATTGGAAAATCATGTTGACAATGAACTGGATAATGATTGGGGACAATGTCTGCCCTGCCTTAAATGAATCAACCAACATCTTATTGAAATACCAGAGTATATGAGGAACAAGAAGAAATCCAAAACATACACTTCGATTTATCGGATATAATGGGCATTGTCAAGACGCTACTGTGTTGTCAGAAAAGAGTTGGCTTCCAATTCAGTCATGCTCAGAGTAGGTCCACTGAAATCCATTGATTTAAAAGGATCTACACCAAGCATGTTTTAGCTGGATACCATCCAAGATTTATAGATGCTGAACTGTCTTTGAAGCTTGACAAAAATTGGTCTGCTTCTCAGAATAAACAGCTGACGTTGATAGGGTTGCCATATTCTGAAGAGCAAAAAAAGAGGACACAGTTGCCGACTTCCACTTTTGGATCGACATGACGACTTTATCCATTAAAAAGAGGGTGTGCCCTGGAAATGAGGACATATGGCAACCCCAAAAGTATTACCTGCTGTTTTAGTTCTCCATTGCTTGTTCTTTGGCACTATGGAATGGAAGGACAACTTGCTTTCCAAACAAAGGCAGATCTAAAGGTTAATAGGTAAAAATCCTAAACATAGTAGGTAAAGGTAAAGGACCCCTGACCATTAGGTCCAGTCGTGACCGACTCTGGGGTTGCGACGCCCATCTCACTTTACTGGCCGAGGGAGCCGGCGTACAGCTTCCGGGTCATGTGGCCAGCATGACGAAGCTGCTTCTGGCGAACCAGAGCAGCGCACGGAAACGCAGTTCACCTTCCCGCCGGAGCGGTACCTATTTATCTACTTGCACTGTGTGCTTTCGAACTGCTAGGTTGGCAGGAGCTGGGACCGAGCAACGGGAGCTCACACTGTCGCGGGGATTCGAACCGCTGACCTTCTGATCAGCAAGTCCTAGGCTCTGTGGTTTAGACCACAGCACCACCGTCCAACATAGTAGGTACCATCTAGCTAAACATATGAATGCTGGAAAGATCTGTAGCATATTACCTCTGAAGTGGCATGTAAATATACCTTTGGTATATATTTTCGCAGGACATGTATTTGGCCGGAGTGTGACCATTAGGATTTGCATGGAAATAGCATGTTTTGAACCAAGATACTCATATTCTTCCAAGACATTCCCCTACAATAAACTTTTAGTAATCTTTAGTTACCTCAATGACACATGGTGCAGAAAAGTTGGATATAAATGACTGCAATAAGCAGGTCTTCTATGTTTTAATATGGTGCACTGCCTTGCTGTTTTATTATATGGCAGTATAGAAATACTTCCACAAAGTAACAAGTGGCTATTTTTCCTGCCTGTGTTTTGACAGTTAATTTGTCTTACTCCACTCAGAGAAAAAGCTGGCATAGGCACAGCCAATATTCTACTGATTATGTTCCCACTCACTGCATTCTGGAAGACCTGGCCTCCCTTCTTTTGCTTCCTCCCACTAAAATGCATTAACAGTTCTTTATTCTTCACTTTGCTACAAACCTAATTTAAAATGGCAATAAGACTATAGAGAACTGTAAAGGTCTTTCTTCTTTTAATTTGTATATAGACCAGTTGTCCGTGCTTACATGTTTCCGACAAGGTCTGTTACGAATGCAATGCCAGCAATACTTCAGGGTGGCAAAAGGGCAGTCACTCTTAAAAAACAACTGGTAAGAACACTTCATTATGTGAAGAGAACAATGATGACCAAAGATAGCCACTGTACCCGATAAGAGACCAAGGCCTGGTTATCTTCATGCATGGCAAGCCAATGGGAAGCCCTCCAGAGTTGACCAACTTAACTAGAGTTCTGTCTACCACCTTGTACCCTGCTTATTAAACAGAACTTTAAAAATACACATTTTGAACTGGGTCACTCGTTTCAAAATCATGGAGGACCAGAGGACCCCAGCCCACGTAGCATTTGGATGAGCTGTCTTAACAATGGGCATTATGAGTATTTTATGTGTATTTTAGTGAACTGAATAGAAAGATTATGAATCACGGGGGGCATGGAGAGATTGCATATGAACTTAACGATGCTGAGCTTATTTTTTTAGTTGCCCTTTTGTTAACGCTGTTTTATAGATGATAAATGCCGTATCAATTAGTTGCCTTTTTGTTATGGCATTTATCATCTATAAAACAGCATTATCAATTGCTAATCGTGTTAATACGCCTTTTGCTGCAATTGTGATGTTTGGCTTATTTTTTTAGTTGCTGCTGTGTTAATAGCGTTTTATAGATTGCAATTGTTTCATGCATGATGTTAATTACTTTGTAAATCATGGGTGTTTTCCCATTATGTTTTATTACATTATTGTTATTTAATGTTTGTAAGCTGCTGTAAAATTCATTTCAATGAAAAGCGGCAAGGAAACACAATAAATCAAATCAAATGAAAAGGCCCCTTCAGCTGGGGATAAAGACACCTCTTGAGAGGTGCTGTCAACCGCTGTAAACTCAGCTGGACGGAGGTTAGAGGTATAGTAGCTATGAATGAAGCAGGTGTCATTGGTATCCTGTTTTTATGCGTGTTGGAAACTACCCAGAGTGGCTGGGGCAACCCAGCCAGATGGGCGGGGTATAGAGAATAATAAAAAATTATGATCCTGCAAATTGGTGAGAGAGTTGTCTCAAGCAGCCTACATACTCAGGCAACCTGCTGCAGTTCTAAGAGGGAAGATCCATGTAAAGAAAAGGAAGGAACCTTTTATCATATGTGGTGGACCTGTCCCAAGGTGAAAGACTTCTGGGAAAAGATTTATAATGAATTTTTAAAAATGTTGAAATAAACATTTATAAAGAAACCAGAGGCCTTTCTTCTTGGAATAACAGGTTTGGAATTGCCCAAGAAAGATGTTAAATTATTTTTGTATGCCACAACTGCTGCTCGCATTTTGTTAGCTAAAAAGTGGAAAACCCAAGAATTAACAACGATAGAAGAATGGCAGATGAAGATGATGGATTTTTCAGAGCTTGCCGACCTAACCGGAAGAGTCCACAACCAGAAGAAGGAGGAGTATCAGGAACAGTGGATTAAATTTAATTATTACTTAGTTAAATACAGTGGTACCTCGGGTTAAGTACTTAATTCGTTCCGGAGGTCTGTTCTTAACCTGAAACTGTTCGTAACCTGAAGCACCACTTTAGCTAATGGGGCCTCCCGCTGCTGCCGCACCGCCAGAGCACAATTTCTGTTCTCATCCTGAAGCAAAGTTCTTAACCCGAGGTACTATTTCTGGGTTAGGGGAGTCTGTAACCTGAAGCGTCTGTAACCTGAAGCATATGTAACCTGAGGTACCACTGTATGTTAAGTTAAATTAACTGAAAACTGCTTGCAGATACTTAATTGGCTTAGGATTCTATTTATGTTAAGCGATGAATTAATATGTTTAATTTCATAATGTGAAGATCTAAGGATGTTAATGTTTAAGTTAAATTTTATAAGAACTGTGATTTGGAAAACCATTAAAAGGCTATGCAACCAAGGGGAAGCGAGGAAGTCACTTAACAATGTTAATAAGTGTAATTTTCAATAAGGCTATGATTTATGTTTGTTTGTCTTATGTGCTTATTTGTTTATAATGTTGTGAAAACCAATAAAAAATTGTTTGGAAAAAAAAAGAAAAGAAAAAAAAGAAAATCCCCCATAGGCCTTACTTTTAAGTATGGAGGTCTGGCTGGAAGAAACATGGATCCTGTTGCGCCGGAGCATCTCCGAGATTTGGGGTTCAACATTGAGGACTATCAAAGAGGCCGGCAGAGAGGAACTGAGAGAGATTTAAGAGCCTCGGACGTGAGATCTCCAGGCTAATAGTATATTGAGACTGATGGACACTTGCTGGGGACTGGAACCGGGAAGGGGGTGGGTGGAGTTTGGGAATCCAAAGGGTATATAATTATAACTTGTTTTGTTTTTATTCTGCTTTGTTATCCGTATGAAAATTGGGAAAGTCGTGGAAGGGAATTTTGGTCGACTTTAGGAAAAATGCTTAAGAATGAGTATTGATGTATAAGTATTGATGTTTAAGTTTGGATAAGCTAAAACTGGTCTTTTCAACGATCTAAATTAAATGAAAATAAGGTTTGTAAAAATAAATTGAGGAAATGGATGAAAGAGAAAAAATAAAATAATAACATGTTAAAACAAATTATCAAGTTAAAGTTGAGAAATAAGTAAAAAGGATTTGCTGAGCTAATAATTTGAATTGGAATACAAGAAGGGGAGGTGTGAGGTCTGAGAAGCAAGTTAAAAGAAAATAAGCAATTGAAATTTTATGTGTTTTTAATTGTTTTTAAGTTTTGTACTTTTGTATTTTTGTCATTTTTTGTTTTTCTGTTGTTACTGAAAATGCTAATAAATATTCATTTAAAAGAAGAAGAAGAAAAAAAAAGAAAATCTAAGAGGGAAGATCCCCCATGGAGCAAAGGCGCGTGCAGGAGAAACGCCACCCCTTGTTTCTCCATCCTGGAACCAGATTACGTCTCTCTCCCGTAGCCTTCGAGAAACACTCGCCGAAGGAGCTCGCATACAAATCCCCATTACGGCGGCCGAAGAGGTTTCTTCATCTGCTTTCCAAGGGAAATCTTCCCGGGTCAATGCGGGGAGCCTACCCGGCCTTCCCGCTTGGGATTTACGCGCCGCAGGGTGGCCCCAAGGTGCGCCCCGGTCCCCCCGGCGAGGCGCACGAGGCCAGAGCTCGCCAAACCGATCGCCAGCTGCGCCCGATCCTCCGAGCGCTGCCGGATCCCCCTCGATCCTTGTCCCGAGGCAGCCATAGCGCCTGCAGCCAGCCAGGCGCCGGAGGAGGAAGAGGAGGAGGAGAAGGCAGCCCTGCGCGCTGCTTGGCCGGGGCTGTGCCCGGCGCGCAAAGGCGCACGTCACGCGTTTCTCCGGTGTGCCCCGGAACAGCCTGAGCAGCTCGCCCAGAGCCTGTGGGCCTGAGAGAGAGAGAGAGAGAGACCGCCCCTTTCCCCTCCTCCTGCCGCTGCTGCTGCTGCCCGGGCCTTTAGTTCGTGTGGACAAGCTGGGCACGTGTGCGGCGAGGCTCGCTTGGCGCCGGACGGGGCTGCGCCGTGCGCCCCGCTTCTCTTGGCTAGCCGGGAGGTCAAGAGGTGGGTCAAGGTTTCTGGGCGCAGGGGGGGATCCCGGCCGGGTTGGGGGGTGGAGGAGGACGGGGAAAAGGCCAGGGAGAAGAGTCGGCGGAAGAAGATTGGAAGAAATGTAAAGACTATTTACAGAAATATTGCAAAATGAATGAATGTTAGAATGATGTCGGACAGAAATTAAGTGGTTTCCAGCTGTAATGCTTTAAGAGAATAGAAAAAAAAGGTTTAGAAATAGGTTAAAACTTATTGATAAGGATTTGCCGAGCTAACAATTTGAATTGGAATACAAAAAAGGGAGGTATGAGGAGGTCTGGGAAATACGTTAATGGAAAATAAGTAATGGAAACTTGATGTGTTTTTAACTTTTTGTATTTTTGTTATTTTTTTCTTTTTGATTTTTATTGTATTATTATTGAAAACTTTAATAAATATTATTGGGGGGGGAAGAAAAGGCGCCCGCCGCCCTCGCCAGAAAGGGGGGCTCCTCTGCGGTGCCTTTTCTGCGTGGGCCCCTGCAGAGGCGAAGCGCTTTCAGAGAATCTTCCTTCGAAAGTGGGCGCGGGGGGGGGGAGCTGTGCCTTTTGCGCCCCCGCCCAGCTGCCTTTCTGCGTGCACGCGCGCGCTCGGTTGCGTGAAGGCAGAAGGGGACACCTGGCATTCCAAATGGCAATGGGAAAGTTTTCACTTCCTTTAATTTCCGGGGACCCTGCCCCTCGGAGCCCCGATTCTGCCGTAGCTTTGTCATGCAGCCCATGACATTTCTTTGGGAAATCGGTGCACGCTGTGCAATGCCAACTTCAAACTTGAATTTGTGCAGCCTTTCCAGCGAGGAGGAAAATCGCGGATTATATTTTTTTAACTGTATTGGGGTTAGGGGAACAGCGTGGGGGGCTAAGTATAGTTGGACTAGAGCCGCTGAAATAAATGAACATAAATTAATTATGCCTGGTAACTTAAGTGGGAGTACTATGAGTAGGATTAATACAGGGGTACCTCAGGTTACATATGCTTCAGGTTACAGACTCCGCTAACCCAGAAATAGTGCTTCAGGTTAAGAACTTTGCTTCAGGATGAGAACAGAAATCGTGCTCCGGTGGCGCGGCGGCAGCAGGAGGCCCCATTAGCTAAAGTGGTGCTTCAGGTTAAGAACAGTTTCAGCATAAGTACAGACCTCTGGAACGAATTAAGTACTTAACCTGAGGTACCACTGTATTCGATATAACTCAGTATGTACACATCAGCAGTCCTGAACGTTCCAGAGCTACAGTTTGGGCAGATTTCAGATTTGTACTTTGTTTTCCCCACTGAAATCCCAAGGCACACCAAGGGGAGCCAGATGTGCATTGGGAACTTAAAGGTGGACCCATATGCAATATGTTGACTTGGGAGGTTGTAGACACTGGGATGATAATAATAATAATAATAATAATAATACATTTATTTATATCCCTCCCTCCCCAGCCACCTGCATATACAAAGTGCACATCTATATCTGAGTACTGATCAGGGATTTCAATAACCTGAGGGGCTGGGCAACGGAATTGTTGCAGATCAGATGAGATCTACCAGTAAATCTCAAATCTTCTGCTCACCCCTACTGTAGAGGGAAAATATTCTGGACAAAGGAACTGGTCTGTTGCTTTCCCTGATTCAAAGGACAAATATATTCAAAAATTTTAGGAAGAGAAGGGAATGCAAAGTCTTCTTGTTTTTTGTGGACTTGTGTGGAAGTATTTATCACTGATTGTTTCCATAGAGCATGGTATTCTTTTCTGTTTTTCTATAATTTTCCACCTTTGCCTATCCAAGAGGGGACGTTGAAGCTCCAACTGAAGCACTCTGTTCTGAAAAAGTGAGTAAACAGTATTATTTCTTGTAGCAAGTTTGCTCTCCCATTCCTCCTTAGGTAGCCTGTTCATTCTCCTCTGGTTTATTGGAGGGGAAGGTTTTTAACTCTTTGTCAACCTGCAGGTACAATACGATAATCTATATTGTCATTGTCCCATACAGAACAATGAAATTGAAAAAATCTACATCAGACATTCAAAAACCAACAAGCCTGCTATCCCAACCTGGTTAGCTCCATAAAAACTCTGATATTAAATACAATATACTCCCATAGAGACTACCTTACACTGCATTTAAAACCAAAATCGCATTTGGATAGAAACTGTGAGTTCCAGAAAGAAGGTAGAAGATCTTCTTGGCGATGGGGGTGGAATCCAAGCAACGGGGGGAAACTGGTGACACTTATGGTGTAGGCTGTATCAAGAGCAAATAACCAGGAAGACATGCTAGGGTCTAGAAGCTGGTAGTAAACTAAGGTTTGTTCAGAGTAGACGTACTGAAATTAACGAACATAATTAAGATAGGTCATTTCATTTCCATGGGTCTACTCTGAGTAACACAGTTCAATATCACCCAGAAAAATCTACCCATTCCACAGCAAAACTGTTCCTAGACCATATCATTTCAAGCTGTAGATGGGCACATTGAAGATCATCTGCACATAGAAACTAGGTGTCAAGTAGGGATCTAATTTATCCATTGCTCTGATGTGTTATTGTTCCCCATTCTCCCTCTTGTGTCTTTTTTGGGCCTGTGCCTAAGAACCTCATTTTAGGATGCAAAGGCATATTTTTGTGGGGTAGCAGTCATTCTCCTCTCATAAAACTACCAGGGCAATGGTCCTGTGCCTGAAAAGAGATGGAAAACTAGCTTGGTCTGCCATGTTCAGTTAAAAGAATGCATTTGCCTTTGTTGGAAGGTTTTTTTAATTTCATGGGTGCAACACACAATGCATAGGCGTGACACAAAACAGTCAACACATAGTTGTCCCCTGTGTAACAGAGGCCTGACGGGCATTAACTAGAATTCAGATATTTAGTGTCATTAGTCCCGTGATGTGGAACACACTTCCAGCAGAGATTGGGCAGGAATCCTGACTTTTGACTTCCAAGTATATCTTGAAGATATTTCTGTGCCTAGAGGCTGCTGCAGCTGTTTGAAACTTTCTTGATGAGCTAATCGTTCCAGTAATAGTTTAGTAGCGTTTTTAACGGTTCTTTATGTTTTGTTGGCTACATATTGCTGTACGCTACACTGATATGTCATGAGATGGTGATATATAAATAAACAAAAATACAGGGAATATCTTTTTGGGTTAAATGGTCTACTTTTTTCTCTGCAGGAGTTCATACCACCAACTTTATTCTTTAAAAATGGAAGCGGTAGAAGTGGATACTGCATCCCTTAAGCGTCCTCATTCTGAGGACAAAGAGGCTAACGTGGATGAAATCAAAAGGCAAAAGGTCTTGGAAGAAGCACTGAAAGAAAGAGAGAATACTGACCAAAAGACTGAAGCTGAGGCAGAGCGCAAACCCATCAAACCTCCAGTTGAGGATGCAAAAAAAATAGTTCTTAATGAGGGAAGTGCAGGCCAAGATGAGGAAGAATTGGAAGAAATTGATGGAGAAGGAGACCCAGAGAGCTTTGCAGACATGATGAAGCACGGCTTGACAGAGCTAGATGTTGGCATAACTAAGTTTGTTAGTTCTCACAGGGGCTTTTCTGGAATATTGAAAGAGAGGTAAGTACTAACTCTTCTGCTGCTCAACCCTGTGGATGGATCAATGCTTAACGTAACCCCTTTTGCTGGTTCAGCTTTAACATGGGTCCCATCTGCACAATGCATTTAAAGCGGTAAAAAGTCATGGCTTCCCCCCCAAAAAAATCCTGGGAACTGTGGCTTATTAAAGGGGCTGAGAGTTGTTAGGAAACCTCTGGTCCCCTCAGAGAGCTACAATTCCCAGAGTGGTTTTAACAGTCCAGTCCCTCTTCACAGGGAACTCTGGGAATTGTAGCCTTAGAAAATAAAGCAAGTAATCACGTCAGTCTGCAAAATCTGTAGTCGGATGGAGGGGGTAGATGTATAGCAGGGGTCAGCAAAGTTTTTCAGCAGGGGGCCAATCCACTGTCCCTCAGACCTTGTGGGGGGCCAGACTATATTTTGGAGAAGAAGAAAAAATGAACGAATTCCTTTGCCCCACAAATAACCCAGAGATGCATTTTAAATACAGTGGTACCTCGGGTTACAGATGTTTCAGGTTACAGACTCTGCTAACCTAGAAATAGTACCTCGGGTTAAGAACTTTGCTTCAGGATGAGAACAGAAATTGTGTTGCGGCAGCGGTGGGAAGCCCCATTAGCTAAAGTGGTACCTCAGGTTAAGAACAGTTTCAGGTTAAGAACGGACGGGTCCACTCTCTGCAGGTGTCAGCTTGACTCCTTGTAAACTGAGAACCAGCCTTTTTGAATGCACGCTTTCCCCCCTTTCTGGAGCAAATTCCCCTTTATACTGTAAAAAAGGTGAGGGTTAGTTTATAGCATTGACCATGTCCTTGTGTTGTGAGTTCATCTGCACAAACCATGGTTTTCTTTTATAAGACGGAATTTGAAATCCTAGCTTGAACTGCAGCCATGAGGAATTCTGATTTTTGTTGACTATGGTTGGTATTGATACAGGACGCGGGTGGCGCTGTGGTCTAATCCACTGAGCCTCTTGGGCTTACTGACCAGATGTGTAAGGTGAAAACACAATTAATGCCAGGAAGAGAGAGGGAAATAACTTGGAGGAGGAAGGGGATATACATTTCCCACTTTGGCTTTCAGTCAGTCAGTCAGTCAGTCAAGTTTATTGCTTATAGCCGAAGGCTGCTGCAATGTGTAAAATGTCAATCAAAATATATACTAATTTGATACAAAAACTTAAAACATTTGCATTGTCAGAACATGACCTAATCTGCACAAAGCCATAGAAACTCCTTAATATACAAATTAAAACATTAGACAATAATTATAAGCTAAAATCACTGTGGGGCCGCTGACATATTAAAAGAAATGTTAAATAATACAATAGACAATTATGTACAAAGTTTAGTGAGAAAGAGCTTGATATAGATGGGGTCAAATAAATTCATCTCCTTTACAGTTGATAGCTATCTCGGCTATATAATTTTTTCTAATTTTCCTGGCGGCAGTTGCAAAAAGTGCTACATGCCAGGTCACATACTTATCAATGTCTGCAAGGAGATACAGTGGTACCTCGGGTTTAGAACTTAATTCGTTCTGGAGGTCCGTTTTTAACCTGAAACTGTTCTTAATCTGAAGCACCACTTAACCTAGTGGGGCCTCCCACTGCTGCTGCGCCGCCAGAGCATGATTTCTGTTCTCATCCTGAGGTAAAGTTCTTAACCTGAGGTACTATTTCTGGGTTAGCGGAGTCTGTAATGTCAGCAGGATTCTGGCCAGGGGACCTTATCATTATAGGTGTCAAAAACAGTTCTCTTGCTTCAAGATATAGGGGCAGCACAAGATATAATGCGTAAGGTCCTCTAATTCAGGGCATCCCCTAATACAAACACGTTCAGTTACTGGTATGCCTCTATGAGGCTTTCAGTTATGTGTTTTAGGGAGCCCATACTTTCTCTTCATTAGACTGTGTTTCTCCTTCTTGTTCCTTTTGCAAATGAAACTGCTGAAATAGAATAAATCCTACATTTAGTACCCTACCCCTTAAGCAAGATTCTTCTTCTTTTTGGTTTCTTCCTTTTTAGTTTCTGGTGTGAAAGGGTTAATAGACCTCAGTCCCAAATTTAAAAGTATAGAAGTGTCTTCAGGGTTGCAATTTAAGCTGAAAAGGCTCTTATTTGACATTTGTATCCCATTCTCTGTTGACTGTTCTGTCTTGTTTTCTACTTAGATATTCAGATTTCGTTGTTCATGAAATAGGAAAAGACGGGCAAACCATCCATTTGGACGACTTCTCTGTGCCTTTAGATAAAGAGGTAACTTTTCTCCTCCTAGCTTCCATCATCAAATGTGGAAGGCCATAATTCAAATCTTGGTTGAAAGATTTGCACAGATTTCTACTTAACATTTTGTGGTGTTTATAGGATCCTTCTGAGGAGATCTTCACAGTGTTGTCAGCTGAAGACAAGCAGCGATTAGAAGACCTCCAGCTTTTTAAAAATAAAGAAGGCAGTGTGGCCATTGAGGTAATTGACAAAATATCAAAGGTAATAAATAAACAAGTTAATGGTTGGCAAAATGATGCAACAGGATCAAACTGTTTTGTAAGTTGATTTTGCTGGACTATGCACCTGTGAAGGGTATATAAAAAGATGCAAGGCTTCTTTACTTAAATTTCCAGAAAAGTTGGGAGTAACTACAATCCTCTACGTTCATCATCACGCTGGTAAACAATGCTTCTTGTGACTAAATTTACATATAGGAGCAAAGTAGGCCTTTTCCTTTTGGGAATATACCCTGCTGCTTGCCTAAATGCAAATGAGAGTGGTATTTTTTTTGTAGTTTGGTGTATTGGTCTCCTTACTATTCTAAGGGATTATGAAAACTGGATTAAATGATTAGATCTGTTAAAAGAATAATATGACAGGAAAAGTGAATTTAATAATATAATAATTTATTATTTATACCCCGCCCATCTGGCTGGGTTTCCCCAGCCACTCTGGGCGGCTTCCAACTGAATGTTAAAAACACAATTCAGCACCAACATTAAAAGCTTCCCTAAACAGGGCCACCTTCAGATGTCTTTTAAAAGTAAGATAGTTGCTTATTGCCTTGACATCTGCTGGGAGGGCGTTCCACAGGGCAGGCACCACTACCAAGAGGGGCCTCTTCCTGGTTCCCTGTAACCTCGCAGCAAGGAAACCACCAGAAGGCCCTCGGCGCTGGATCTCAGTGCCCGGGCTGAACGATGGGGTGGAGACACTCCTTCAGGTATACAGGACCGCGACCGTTTAGGGCTTTAAAGGTCAGCACCAACACTTTGAATTGTGTTTGGAAAAGTACTGGGAGCCGATGCAGATCTCTCAGGACCGGTGTTATATGGTCCTGGTGGCCACTCCCAGTCACCAGTCTAGCTGCCGCATTCTGGATTAATTGCAGTTTCCGAGTCACCTTCAAAGGTAGCCCCACATAGAGCGCATTGCAGTACTCCAAGCGAGAGATAACTAGAGTGTGCACCACTCTGGCAAGACAGTCTGCGGGCAGGGAGGGTCTCAGCCTGCGTACCAGGTGGAGCTGGTAGACAGCCGCCCTGGACACAGAATTAACTTGCACCTCCATGGACAGCTGTGAGTCCAAAATGATTCACAGGCTGCACACCTGGTCCTTCAGGGGCACAGTTACCCCATTCAGGACCAGGGAATCCCCCACACCCGCCTGCCCCCTGTCCCCCAAAAACAGTACTTCTGTCTTGTCAGGATTCAACCTCAATCCGTTAGCTGCCATCCATTCTCCAACCGACTCCAGACACTCACGCAGGACCTTCACCATTTCTAGACTATGTCACTTCAGATTTGGGCACCTGAATTTAGTCCCTGTATACAGAAAAATCTAGCAAGTCAAATAAGGGTTGAATCTTAGCTTTCTCCCTTATGTACTATTTTATTTTTCTTTTAAAATGTGCAAAGAATTCTTTTTCTCCTGAGGAGCATACAGTCCTAACCCCCACCGGCTGTCTCAGCTAGTGATGGTCAGAAATGGGCTTCTGTCCTCATCTGCTGTTTATGAGATGATGTTTACTTCTCTCCCCCCCCCTTCTTTAAGTTGGTTATTTATTGCTTTTCAGAGTACACAAAATAGCAATACAGTGAGGTCTTGCAGGCCTCCAATATCACCAAGAAACTACAAAGCTAAAAACCAACTAAGCTATCACTTTTTGTATTATTATTTTTGCCGCTGCTTAGGTCATTGAAGACACGAAGGAAAAAAGGACTGTTATGCACCAGGCTGTAAAATCTTTGTTTCCAGGGCTAGAGACTAAAACAGAGGATCGGGATGGGAAAAAATACATCGTTGCTTATCATGCAGCTGGAAAAAAGGCTCTTGCAAGTGAGTTTGGCCTTATTTGAAACTTTCAAAACAAAAATGGCTCCGTAGTATACCCTTGTGTAAAAATCTGTCTTAACTGCAATTTCAGGTGTGTCTACTCAGGTGCAAGTCCCGTTGGGCTCAACAGAGCTTGCTTCCAAGTGAGCATGTGTAGGATTGCAGCCCAATTAATCAAAATCAACATTCATTAGGCATTGATTGTGTTAGTTTAAGTCACATAGGATGGTAGGAAGTCTTGGAGGGAGAGTAAAACCCTGTGTACTTACTTTTGCTAAGTGCGTTTTTACAAAGCTATGGAAGAATTGTCCTTAAAGAAATAACAGTCTTGTAACAGACAGTCCATAAGTATGTAGTGGAAAATGGTAATATTCTAGTTTGGGTCTGCGCAGAGATTTGTGTAACTGTAGAACAAGCAGATTTGATGTAAGCTCAGCCTTTCCCCTCCTTTCAAAATGCGGTTTCTGTAGGGTTTTTTATTATTATTAAAAAAAGGTCTGAACATGCAGTCAGGCTGTACAAATAAAGTTAAAAGAAGTTGCAGGGGTTATATGATCAACCTATGTTGCTGAAACACTATTTTGTATGATGGAATTGCTAAAATAATTACCTCCGCATAAACCTGAGGAAGCAAGCATTAAAAAATCTGCGAGGATTTTAGAAAATGTATCTGTTTTAAAATAAATGCTAGTCTTACTGTCTAAAAATGGAAAAAGTTTGGAAAGGGGGAACGGGACCCTGTAGGCTTCCATGCTATCTGCTTACTTGGGAATAAGTCCCATTGAACACAGTTACTTCTGAGTAGCATTGGTAGAGGAGAAAAAATATCCAGGCTTAAAATTAAAGCATGGATGGCTAACCTTTTGCTCTCCAGAGGTTGCTGTGCTGAAATTCTCATCATCCTGAACTATGGGGCTTGCTGGGTGGGAATGAAGGGAGTTGGAACCAAAACAGGTTAACCACCTGTATGGATGAATGGACCCATTGCAGTCTGGTGCTACCTGAGGATGGGGCTAAATCTGTCATGCCCCACTTCTGCACAAATTTTATCTGTTCGGAAATACAAATTAACAATAAAAAGACTTACATGAGGCTGTCAGAAGGTTCCAGCGCTGCCTGCCTGGTGCTTTCTGATCTAAATCCGTGTTTGTTCCTTTTAAAATTGACTAGAAAACCCCCCCTGTCTTTATGTGCTCTTTGTGCCTTTAAATAAAAACCAGTCAACCAGTAGGTTGCTCTGCAGCTTGGCATTTTCCCAGCATATTGCCAAGATTGACTGGGAGAAAAATATCCCGGCTTGCTTTCTGTGTCTTTATGGCATCTTGATCTGTTAAACAGCAGTCAGTAGATGATGCTCATCTCCATAGAGTGAAAAACGTCAGCTTAAGCAGATACATTTCTCAATCCTAGCTGCTCTGTGTCTTGGAATTAGAATATTGTTGCTCTTCACAACTGTGAAATCTATATTGCCTATTTTATTTTTATTATCACGGCCTAGGACCCTCGTACCTACGGGACCGCCTCTCCCGGTATGCCCAACGGAGAGCCTCAAGGTCCATAAATAGCAACACCCTAGAGGTCCCGGGCCCTAAGGAAGTTAGATTAGCCTCAACCAGAGGCAGGGCCTTTTCAACACTGGCTCCGGCCTGGTGGAATGCTCTGCCTCATGAGAACAGGGCCCTGCAGTATCTGATTTCTTTCTGCAGGGCCTGCAAGACAGAGTTGTTCCGCCTGACCTGACCTTCGGCTTAGAATCAATTTGATTCCCTCCCCCTCTTTCTTTTTTATTTTCCTTTCTCCTGCGATGAGGCTACATTTTAATATTTTAATGTTGTGTTTTAATTTTGTTTTTAAGTTGTATTCATTCAACTTGTTTTTATTATTGCTTGTTAGCCGCCCTGAGCTTGCCTTGGCTGGGGAGGGCGGGGTATAAATAAAAGTTGTTGTTGTTGTTATTATTATTATTATTATTATTATTATTATTATTATTATTATTTAATGTGATTCAAAATAGGATATTAAAGATCTGGGGGGAGATGTGGTTGTCAATTGCACTGAATTTCTTTATTGCACTGAATATATTTAAGTATAGTCCATGTTTGCATGCCTTGTGCATGGAGCATGCATGTTTACAGGTACAAACAGAAATACTCAAGCCACGCTCTCCATCTTCCCTACTGTTGGAGCAAAATGCATGTGTTAGCATATGTTATCTGGATGATTTATCTAAAATGGTTGAAGGGAGGGGGTGATGTGAATGTCTTTGTATGGTGCTACCAAACTTCAGGCAGTGACCTTTCAGACAGTCATACGTTTTCCCAGACGTCTAGTACAAGTGAATTTGTTCAGTGCATCTGAACAA
The DNA here is from genome assembly GCF_964106915.1 of Podarcis gaigeae. NCBI lineage: Eukaryota > Metazoa > Chordata > Lepidosauria > Squamata > Lacertidae > Podarcis > Podarcis gaigeae. The sequence continues at coordinate 68,735,219 of NC_139686.1, read as the reverse complement.
ACTTCCTCCTACGTAAGAATTTGCAAGTTCACTGTATTCTGTACTGGTTGGGGGACGACACAACCTGACTCACTGAAATTTGTATTAATTAGACTCTCAGTTTGGAACTGGATTCTGCAGGCGCTTCTGTTCTAAACACATGGAACGCTTAATAACCTTTGTTTATCCGCTCTTTGCGTCGCCGTCCTCAGTGTAGTTTGTTGCGTGTGTAGCTGAAACCTTTCCATTTGTTCACTTCTCCCTCTGCACGATTCCATTGCATAGCTGTCTAAATAGACGTCAGTCGCCACATTCACTGTTGAATGCTCCAGACATCTGCAGCGTTTATAACACATAAACTTGCATGTTCCCATCTGAAGCACCTTGATACCTTTAAAAAATAAAAACAAAATAAAACATTGCTCTCTTATGCTCTTTACCCCATGCCTATGAACAGAGGTCAGAACTTCAACAGGTAAGAAAGAGATGTTGGCATTTCATGTTAGGAAAAAATGAAATGCCAATCCAATCGACAGTAATTTAGACCAGCTAAACAGTTTTCCAATTTCATGACTAACGGAAATAAACCTTTCTCCAGCCCAATACTATCTATCATAGAGTTGGACTACAAGGGTAACCTAGTCTAGACCCCTGTAATTCAGGAATCTTGTTGCCCAACATGTGGCTCAAAGAAAAGCAGAGCAAGATGTTTGGCACCAACTTAGCTGCCGGAAAGAGGTGTATAAGGCACCACCATCTTAGGGACTCCACTCTGGGTTTGTGTAGGGTTCGCTCCTTAAGCCTTTTCTTTTCCCACAAGGAGTGGAGGTTAAGGACCAGGTGGGCAAGCCTCATCTGCCCCTCGCTCATTTTCTGTGAGCCACCCAGAGAAGCATTGTTATGCTACAGCATACAAAAGCCACAATAAATAAATCAATAAAAATAAATTTGTCCTCAACAAATATGAGCCCTAATTGTCATAATATTAATATAGATAGCCTCTTTGAGAGTTAGGTTTTCAATATGCTCAGAATTCTTACATTCTACATCGCTTTTTTTGTAAACTGCCTTGAGGGTTTTTCCCCGGTATGTAAATTTTATGAAATAAAGGATAAATAAAATGGTTTAACCAAAGTAATTTGGAAATAATCCCAAGTACAGTGGTACCTCTAGTTACAAACCTAATTCGTTCCAGAGGTGCGTTCTTAACCTGAAACTATTCTTAACTAGAGGCGTGCTTTCGCTAATAGGGCCTCTTGCTGCCACTGCGCCGCCGGCACATGATTTCCATTCTCATCCTGGGGCAAAGTTCTCAACTCAAGATAACTCTTCCAGGTTAGCAGAGTTTGTAACCTGAAGCGTTTGTAACCTGAGGCGTTTGTAAGTACTGTCCCTCTGCTTGGTTACAGACCATAGCAGTTAATCATTCAGAAAATTATAACCCATTAATATTGTTCTCTATATATAATGCCTTTCCTTGTACTTGAAACAACAGAAGACAAGAGAATTAAGTGCTAAAAGAAAAAGAAAAACATTCAAACCCCTGAGGATACATTTGCATCATAACACTTAACAGTGATTAATGTGAACCATGGTTTGCATGTTCTGACCATAGTTTCTGCCCAATTTTGAACCATGGTGTAAATGTTCGCCATATCTAACCATAGTTAAGGAGAGCAAACAATTCTTAGGCATTATGTCTTCTCAGAGCCTGTTTGAATGCAGTGATGTACCATAATTGATCGCAGTGGGAACAAGGTTTGTTCTTGGCTACAGATAGTGTTTAGCGAGGAGAGTCCCAGGTTTGGATGACACGCTAAGCCTAACCTCAACTTAACTGGGTGCAGCTTAGAGTAATAAAGGCCAGGGAGGAGTGAAGCGGTTGCAAGCTCCTCCATGGCAGCCTTCACAATCCAGGTAGACCATAGGTTGGTTTACTGTGACATGGGAAGAAGACCATTGAGTTTGTTCACATGTACTACCAAACCATGGTTTAGCACTTTAGGGACAAGTCCTCTGCTTGCACAACGTTGTTTAATTAGGTTTGTCAAAAATGGAGTATGAGGAGGAGCATACTAGCTTCAGGCTTGGTAATACAACACTAAACCATGGTTTGGTATTAAGTGTGAACCAGCCGAGTGCGCTTTTGAAAACCACCCAAGAGTCTTCATAAGGAAAATGCGATTTGAACTTCCTTGTTTTCTGTCCCAGTGCATTAGCCTCAGCATCACATTTGCAATGAATGAAATATTTGGCAAGAAGTGTAATCATTGCATTAATAATGTGTGACTTTGCCCTAAGACTATCCAATATAATATTTTTTTTCGTTGGTGGGACCCCTGACATCTCTGCGTATGGGCAAGCTACGGTACGACAATCTTTTCAGGTGGCGACACTTAGTTTTGTGGGATGAATTATGCTGCATATCTTTGCAGTGTTCAGATGGACTCCTAAAAAAGTTGCCAAGAGGAATTTAGCATTGTCAAAGGAAGATGTAAGCCTGATATATTCTACCCCCACAAAGAATGGATAAAGCACCAGCAAGTGTACAAATGATTTGCAGGGGGGGTGGGGAAGAGAGATTTACTCAAGACTTTCTTTTTGTCTGAATTACAAAAACACACACAAAAAAACCCACAACAACCCTAAATGGAAAACAGTGAAAATGGCCATACTTTAATACTTTGTATGTTTTAACGTTTTGTCTTTAAAGATCCAAGAAAACATTCTTGGCCCAAATCTAGGGGAAGTTATTGCCACTTTGTCTTGTACAAAGAGAACAAGGACACCATGGATGCCATCAATGTGCTGTCGAGATTTTTAAGGTGAGTCAACCTTTTGACAAGAGGGGACAGTAAATCTGCAAGACTTGCTGTTTCTGATAGGTGGTAGAAATGTCATCCTTTGAGATGGTTGGCTTGAGGAACATTGCAGCATGTTGAAGGTAAAGCAGTTGCTTTTTAGTGGTCAGTTTTGGAAATAATGTATAGCCCGTGTGTAACAATTTGTAATTTTTCATCATTGTGGAATCCTGAGGCAGTAAGACTCCATTACAAAAACGGGAGGGAGAGAGATAGAGAGAACCATGCATCCATGGGAACTATATGTTATTAAAAATAGTGTTTCGAACCCTCAGGGATAAATTCTCTCATTCAGTTTAAATCCTATGCATTGTAATAACCATAATTTTATTATTATGCCCTGCCCATTTGGTTGGGTTTCCCCAGCCACTCTGGGCGGCTCCCAACAGAATATTAAAAACACAATAAAATATCAAACATTTAAAACTTCCCTAAACAGAGCTGCCTTCAGATGTCATCTAAAAGTCAGATAGTTGTTTATTTCCTTGACATTTGATGGGAGGGCGCCACCACCGAGAAGGCCCTCTGCCTGGTTCCCTGTAACCTCACTTCTCGCCCTGAGGGAACTGCCAGAAGGCCCTCAGAGCTGGACCTCAGTGTCCAGTCTTGTGTGTGTTCAAATACTTCTTTCCAAATTCAGTCTTTACATCAGCTTGGGCACAGTGCACATTGCTTTTGTCCTGTCAAGCTGGCAACTTCTAAGACTAACTGTGGTGTCACATAATAGAAGGAAAAGGTTGGCTTTGACTTGTGCGCTCTGGCTCCTAATTGCGGGTAACCGTGGTGAGACAGAGACGTGTGTTTTTCGCCTAGACTGTCGGAAGTTCTTTCCCTGAATTTTTGTTCTGCTTTGTACTGAACTTCAAGAGAAGCAGCCTCGGCATAAGTGCAGGGTAGAAATAAATAAAAAGTTTGCACTTGGCATCGGCTCGCAAGTTATTCAAGTGGTGGCAAACAGAAATCCTTACGGATTGTTTTTATTTGGGGGAGTTTTTTTGGGGGGTAAATGACTCTTAACTGGATCAGATTGTTGTTATGTCTCTTGAGTTTCTCTCCTGTGCATGATTATGGATCAAATCAGCAATGGGGAATCTCAGATGAGGAGGCCAGACGTGGTCCCCATGGCTTCTCTGACCCTCGAGACTCATGCAAGCCCTGCCCCTTCCCCAGGCCACCCTCTCTTCCGAGACTAGGCTTCCGTGGGTCGTGCTCTGCCCTTGTGCAAGTCCTGTTACAGGGTGGAATATGTCCTTTAATTGTAACAGTGCTTCGCACTTGCCTGGATGAAAAGGAGTGTGTGTTTGTAGAGAGCACTGACATTTTTGCAGGGCTGGAAGGTAGCCTACTGTACAGAGGTAGGAGTCACATCCGTTACACCACCAACTTTGTCCGCCTGCTGACATGCAGCCCCTTTCAAAGTCGCCCTAGCGGGAACCTGGCTCTCAAGCTTATTTAAATGAAACACTGTTGGCAAGCAATGGTAATAACTTCTACGCTTCTTTCCTCTGCCTGTTTTGCTAGTGCTGAACATTTTTCTTTCTCATTTTTTTATAGAGTTAAGCCAAACATATTTTCATACATGGGGACGAAAGACAAAAGGGCTATTACAGTTCAAGAGATCGCTGTTCTCAGGTAAGTAGAAGCAGGGCGGTGTTTAAATGTTACCTGGCTTGCTGACAGAAATATTTGGATATTATTATTATTATTATTATTATTATTATTATTATTATTATTAATTTGTATACTGCCCTATACCCATAGATCTCAAGGCAGTTCACAAAATAAAATCACAATATAAAAATAATCTTTGTGCAAGATGGAAATAATTGATTTTATAAAAGTGTTGTGGCATTCAGTAAATACCCAAGGCATTTGTATCTAGTCATCCCCCAATTCTGCAGAGTAAGTGGCTGCAGTTAGATTTGAAAACCCTCAGTTTTAAACTGGGGGCATGAGTGTTAAAGAGATGTAATGAACGGGCTGCTGGAATCACGGTTTCAGAAATAGATTTCAGAAATACAGTTTGTACCTGTGCTTCAGTCACTGTACAGTAACTCCAAAATCAATTATCCTGTGTGGAGACCCCGTTTCTTGTGAAATCTTTCCCTCTCTGTCTCCATGTTTAGAATCACTGCACAAAGGCTGGCTCACTTAAATAATTGCTTGATGAATTTCAAGCTTGGAAACTTCAGTTACAAGAACCACCCGCTAAAGCTGGGAGAATTGCAAGGAAATCATTTCACAGTAGTTCTCAGGTAAAAGTTCCGTTTTCCAAGGCTGTTTAGTGCTTTATGTTAAATCCCAGTGTGCTGTGTGAAAGATACGATAATCACAGTTGTCTTGGTCTTCTATATATTTTTTTCTGTTGGAGAGATAGAAAATCCATTCATCTAAGAGTGGGGGCTGTATTAAAGAGACTTCTGGACTTCACAATCATCAACAAAAATGTGTCCAGCTTTGTTTTTCTTACCCAGGGTTATAGCCAAGATAAAACAAAGGGAGGTGATTGGTCTGGTAGCATCAATGTTAGGAATATCCCAGATTTGAACATGGTGGGTTAGATCCAGATTAAAGAATATCCCAGATTTGAACATGGTGGGTTAGATCCAGATTAAATTTGTTGCATTGGACCCACTGGGTTCTATTCAATGCTGCATGAGCAGCGTTCCGCTTGCGCAGCATAACTTTCCCTTTCTCTCCTTTGCCTGTGTCCCCCCCAAAATCTGATCCAGAGTCCCCCACCCCCTGGAGGGTATTCAGGGGGCTGCAGAGGAAAGGAAGGTAAAATTTCATTGCAAAAGCTAAAGTACAGTGGTAACTCGCAAGACGAAAGAGTTTTCGTTTTTTGAGTTGCTTCGCAAGACGAATTTCCCTATGGGCTTGCTTCGCAAGACGAAAACGTCTTGCAAGTTTGTTTCCTTTTTCTTAAAACCGTTAATACCCAGGGAATCCGTGCTTCGCAAGACGAAAAATTCGCAAGACGAAAAAACTCGAATTAATTTCGTCTTGCGAGGTACCACTGTATGTTACATAAGTGGGATCTAAGCGATATATTTCAGTGGAACCTAAATTGTTACTAATGGGACTTAAGTGTGTCTAATTTACCCTGAACATGATGCTTTCTTTTTAATACTTTTTTAAAAAATCTTTTTTGCACAGCCTGGTTTTTCTTTATCATGCCTTTTTCTTCTGGATGCAGCTCTGCCTGAACAGCTGCGAGGGCAGCGTTTGCACGCCTGTGCACGATTGCTCTGCAGTTGTGGAATCTGGAACTTTGCCCAGGGTTTGGCTGCTTGACAATCTTAAGCAATTCAGAGAGCAGTCATAACAATGACACCATGTTAAGTTGGTATAAAGTCTTCTTCTTTGGCAATCCCTCGTAGCCGAGTAAGATTGTCATCCATAAACATGGTTTTAACAATGAGTCCGTAAGTGACTGGGGAGGCCAATTCTGGACCCATGCGTCCTTCCACAGTGGGGACATTGGTTTCCGGGCGGGAGTTGATCACGGTGTGGATTTGCCAAGCGTGCCTTCCTCTTAGCACGTTTCTCCCTTGCGTCCTGAGTTTTTTTAAAAAAAATAATATTTATTACTTTTCCAACAATTTAAACACTAAAAAAAAAATACAATACAAAAACACTACATAACACTAACACATTAAACTAACAAAACAAAACAAAAACAGTTTAAAACACATCAAACAATTTCAATATCTTATCTTTCATTCACTTATTTCAACGACTCCTCACACCTCCCTTTTTGTATTCCACTTCTGTTAATTGTTTCAGCAATTCCTTTCCACCTTCCTCTGTTTTCTATCCTATAATTATCTTAACATATTTTAACCTTATTTTTTCCTTTAATACTCTAATAATCTATTTATACTTAATTCCTTATAACATTTCTACTAAAGCCATATAACTTAATTCCCACATTTTTCTAACATTCATTAATTTTACAGTATTTCTGTAAATAGTCTTTAAACTTTTTCCAGTCTTCTTCCACCGACTCTTCTCCCTGGTCTCGGATTCTGCCAGTCATTTCCGCCAGTTCCATATAGTCCATCAACTTCATCTGCCACCTTGCGTCCTGAGTTTGAGTGTCTTCAAAGCCCATGACACCTTTGGTAAAGGCTGTTCTCCAACTGGAGCACTCGCAGGCCAGTGTTTCCCAGTTGTCGGTGTTTATACTACATTTTTAAAGATTCACCTTGAGACAGTCTTTAAACCTCTTTTGTTGACCACCAGCTTTACGCTTTCCATTTTAAAGTTTGGAATAGAGTACAGTCATACCTCAGGTTGAATATGCTTCAGGCTGAGCGCTTTTGGGTTGCGCTCCATGGCAACCCGGAAGTAACGGAACGTGTTACTTTTGGGTTTCGCCGCTCGCGCATGCACAGTCAAAATGACATCATGTGCAGAAGCGGTAAGTCGCGACACGCGCATGTGCGGGTTACGTTCGCTTCAGGGTGCCAACGGGGATCCGGAACAGATCCTGTTCATATCCAGAGGTACCACTGTAGTTGCTTTGGAATAATCAGGCATCCGCACAACATGACCAGTCCAATGAAGTTGATGTTGAAGAATCATTGCTTCAGCACTGGTGATCTTTGCTTCTTCCAGTACACTGATATTAGTTCGTATAAAGTACGTCAGATCCAAAACCCATTCAAGAGCGAAGCTACTGCTGGCAGAGGAAAAGCAAGCCTTTGGAGTAGTGTTTTACTTACACCACCTGTTCCGTTGGGTTGTGTGTCATGTGACTTGGCTGAATAGAGTTAGGATTCAGCAAAGGACCACCCCCACCCTGTCCAGCTATGCCCTGCAATGCCCCTTTGGGGGGCTTACACCAGACCCAGAATGTAGAACTTAAGCCTGTGTATCTCTCTCTGAGCTGGGGTTGAGGACTTACGCCACTATAGCTAAGCCAGGGTTCAGCCAGCTGAGCTGGAGATCTGCTGGATCCTAACTAACTCATTCTGGCAGATCTGGGGTTTGGATTGGTTCCTTAGTGGTGTTTTTTAATGCAAATTTCAATCCCTTATGACTGGAGGGACAAATACCTTGTGAAGCATCAGAAGTAGGCGAGGGTCTGAGAACTGATCTAGTCAGAAAAGCTATTTTTGCAGGTAAACTTGATTTTTCTTCCTTGCTCCTGTTGACTCAGGGCTATAAACCCAAACACTCAATGGAGAAGCAAGAGCTGAACTGAGTGGGATTGACCTCTGAATACGTCTGTGCATAGGACTGCGCTGTACATGTGCCAGTTCATCGTGACTTTTATCTTTACGTTCTAACGCACGGTGTGTGCCTATGTACTTTCTCCTAAAATAGTTTTTTCTTTTATCAGAAATATAACTGGGACCGATGATCAAGTTCAACATGCCATGCAGTCTCTCAGGGAAATTGGGTTTGTTAACTACTATGGGATGCAAAGATTTGGAACCACGGCTGTCCCTACATATCAAGTTGGAAGGTGAGCTCCTCTTATTTGGCATATATGTGGCACCCTAAAGCACCTGGGAGCCCAGTGAGTAGGAATTTGGGGCCTGACAGATACAGATTCAAACCTCAGATCACCTGTCGCCTTGCTAATTGGCCTGGAATGGGCTGCTATTTCTCAGCTTTAGCCCCCTCTCAGTAATAAAAAATAAAATAAAATCATAAATCTCCTGGTCCATAGGATTATGGGAATGATTGCTATAAGGAATACTATGTTTAAAATTTTGGCTGCTGAATGCACACTGTAAAAAGTTTTCATTTTATCCGAATTGCATGTTTTTCCTTTGAAACCTAAGACTGCAACCCAACCCACTTGTTGGTTCAAGTGATTCTGTATTTTGCCTTGGCAGACTCTCAGGATTTTCCTCCCTTGCTGGCAATGCAATATTAACCAGGTGTTCTTCTATATTTTTAGAGCTATACTACAGAATAACTGGAATGAAGTCATCGATTTAATCCTAAAACCACGTCCTGGAGGCAAGTATTTTTTTTTTAGCCATTTTGGACTCAATTTCATTCAACGGTGGTTTTACATACTCAAAGGAGCACTTCTATATAGTTTGCCTGTTTATGTTTTGAAAGCAAGTGATTATATTAATAAAAATATCGATAAACAGCTACAGTGGTACCTCGGGTTACAAACACCTCGGGTTACACACTTCAGGTTACAGACTCCGCTAACCCAGAAATAGTATCTCGGGTTAAGAACTTTACCTCATGATGAGAACAGAAATTGCACGGCAGCAGCAGGAGGCCCCATTAGCTAAAGTGGTACCTCAGGTTAAGAACTGTTTCAGGTTAAGAATGGACCTCCGGAACTAATTAAGTTCGTAACCAGAGGTAGCACTGTATTCTTTTAAAAAAACAGTAATAGAATGGTTCACCGCAGTCATACATAAAACCATACAATATAAAAATTTAAAATCAGAAATCTACTGAGAAGGATATTTTCTTCATTGCCAGCAAAAGTTTGGCAGCATAGAGCAGTTTCCAACAGCTGCTTAAAGTTTAAAAGAAGCGGCTGAATCTCTGTTTACAGAGCATTCCACAGGACTGCAATAATGGTAATGGCACATTTTTGAATTGCTGTCAAATGAGCCAGTGTCCAACATATAGATCCTAATTCATTTCAAACTGTGTTCTGATTCTATAATACTAAGTATCGTAAGCTGATATTGTAGGATGGAGCTTGATGTTTAAATTCAGAAATGCCGTATCCTGAAGTTTTAAAATGGGGAAACAAAAGGATATGTGGGTTGCAGAGTAGGGAATAGTTAAAAACCCAGCTAATAGCACAAATTGAAGATGGAAATATAGGTGGCCCACTTGATATGTGGGGACAGCTGTGGTTCCAAATCTTTGCATCCCATAGTAGTTAACAGTTAACATGAAGCTCTGAGGAAAATGGATTTTAAGGGCAAGCATGCTGGTTTGTGGGTCTAGATGTCAGACAGCGTACATTGCAAATGCACCCAGCGGATAGGTATTTGCTGAAATTCAGACTGACTTTAATGGGGCTAACCTCAAGGAAGTTGAGTAAGGTGTGCAATATAGCATGTTGCTATCTGTTCCAGATAGTTAACTGAAAATGTAGGATAGTTTTGAAACTGGCTGAGATGGATTTTGTGTTGTAGATACCATTGACTTAGGTTCTGTGTGGGCCTGTTTTTGAGCTGAACTCCTTTTAAAAATAAAAAGGAAACCCGCTCACATGGGTTGAAATTAAAGCGCTTCCCATTTATGCAAATGGTCGTTGCAGCTGAAAAGGGATACTTGGTAAAATGCCGAGAGGAGTGGGCAAAAACGAAAGACCCAGATGCGGCCCTCAAAAAACTGCCCGTGAAACGGTGTGTGGAGGGACAGCTGCTCCGGGGACTTTCAAAGTACGGACTGAAGAATATAGTCTCTGCATTTGGCATAGTAAGTTGAAGTGTTTGCTTGTTTTTGTAGACCCTCTCTGAGCATGTCTGAAAACAACTTGGGGGTGAAGTCAAATTTATGGTGAATGGTAAATGGCCTACTGGAGAAGTATTTTCCCCCTCCCTTCCATATTTTTCATTAGGTTTTATTAGTTCTGACTTGCCAGGCCAAAGGGAATTGTTTTTTAAAGATGTAAATTGAGCCAGGGGCCCCTAGTATTTTCTGGCGTGTATTTAAACCATTAACAGTGCAGTCCTTACATATGTCTGCTCAGAATTGTGTCCATTGAGTCCATTGGGTGGTGCTGTGGTCTAAACCACTGAGCCTCTTCGGCTTGCTAAACAGAAGGTCGACGGTTCAAATCTGTGCGATGGGGTGAGCTCCTGTTGTTTTGTCCCAGCTCCTGCCAACCTAGCAGTTTGAAAGCACGCCAGTGCAAGTAGATTAATAGGTACAGCTGTGGCGGGAAGGTAAACGGCGTTTCCATGCGCTCTGATTTCCGTCAGGGTGTTCTGTTGCGCCAGAAGCGGTTTAGTCATGCTGGCCACATGACCCAGAAAGCTGTCTGTGGACAAACACCGGCTCCCTCAGGCTGAAAGCAAGATGAGCACCACAACCCCATAGTCACCTTTGACTGGACTTAAAGATCCAGGGGTCCTTTACCTTTACCTTTACCTTACCCCAGGCATGCGCCTTACAAAATTAGCATCATGTTGATTAACACTTTTTCCTGGTCTGCAGATCCCAAGAAATAATCGTTTGATGTATATTCATAGCTATCAGAGTTATGTATGGAATAACATGGTGAGCCGCAGAATAGAAGAATATGGGCTTGTTGCTGTGCCAGGAGATCTTGTACTAAAAGGAGGTAAAATGTCAACATTGCTTGATTTCAGGGCGTGTGTGTATGTGGTGGCACATTTTGGAATACCATAGCTTCCTAGTATCTTGTTCCTTAAAACTAGAGATGAACACATACACCCACTCGTTTATTTAGATTTAGGCTTGGCAGACCAAACTTTTAAAGTGTTAAGTGGAACAAGTTTTTTTTTTTAAATGCCCAATTATGGATTATGGTCTTGGTTATATCATTGGGAGTGCGATGGGATCTGAAAGTCCTTTGAGCCCCTCTCCCTTCCCACTCTGGAGACGGCAGCGAGCTCTTACTCCCAGTCGTTGCTCCCAGTTGAATTCTGGTATCCCAGTGGCGTAGCAAGTAATTTGCACCCCCTAACCCGTGGATTTTAGCACTGATTTTAGCACTGCGAGTCCGAGCGAGCGCTGCCCCCCCCCCCGATGTTGCACCCGGTGCAGCCGGCCCCCCCTGCACCCCCCACGCTACGCCACTGTGGTATCCTGTGGGGTACTACATTTCTCAGGTTACTTGAGCTCTGGAATATGGTTGTTTGGAAGTCCCCTGTGTTGACAGGGAAGAGGGCTTTGCAGGAAGGGCTTCAGTGAGATACTGCCATCACTGCCTAAGTTAAGTAGGAGAAGAAAGAGGTTCGGTGGGGGAGGTCTTCAAAGGACAGAGGCACAGATTTCAGAGAGGGAGGACCTGGTGATCCGACTCAGCAACACTAGGTCTTAGATTTGCCAGTAATTTGTCAGTGTACCTACCAGTGACAGTCTGGTGCCTTCCATTGTGTACAATTTTGTGCTACCCTGGCTGCCTAATCCTGTTTGAAACTGTATGTCCTCTTTGCTTTGTTCCTTGTTAAGGAGCTCATAAAGATACACTATCTAGAAAAAGATTTCTCATTAGGAAGTCTGGTTGAGATGACCTGGAAATTACTTGAAACATCCTCTTGCTTTTAGGTACAGCTGTTTATATCGAAGAATCAGATGTTGACAGTTACACCATCCATGATGTTGTGATGCCGTTGCCTGGTTTCGATGTTATCTATCCAAAGCACAAAAGTGAGAATTCTATTTAAAGTCAAAAGTGGATGATATGTGCATAATCAGGTTTGCTATGCTGGCAGATAAGTGCTGGGGATGAGTGTGTACGTGTCTCTGTACAAAAGTAACTAAATGGGTTTTGTATCTGATTTCAATAAGCACAGATTAAATAGGTACACTGAAATCAGCTGGCTTCATTGATTTCAATGGATTTACTAATGTGACTAACATTTGATGTATAAATATTGCTGTATATTAATGGAGAATTCGGAGTATTTTCTGTATTTGGATCAGCGGTAATTTAGTTGTAACCATATTTTAAGGGAAGATCATTCAGTCATTAACTAGTGTTCTCCAAACAATAGGATCAGGCATTAACAAAGTGCAGCTAGCAGGAGAAATAGAAAAGTTTTTTTTAAAAGAAACATTCATCAGCTTGTATGCTAAAGGGAGAAGGAAGGAACAAGAAACAGTTTGTTGGAGGCAAATAGTCTAGCAGCATCCAGATTTAGGGCATGTGCAGATTACTTCATTCCTCTATCCCCAGCTGGTACACATTGCGTGACTGGAAGCATGTTAATAGATATTTTTAATAGGAATGGAGGCACATCTAACTAATAGGGGCTTATATGATCGTGGGCTTTGCTGCCACCCTAGTTCAATTTAGGATGATTGCCTGCTTACCAAAATGGCTTGAAAGTAGGTTTTTATATCCCAGGACCAGGGATTTCCTACAAATAATTCCTTATTACCGTATTTTTTGCCCTATAGGACACACTTTTCCCCCTCCAAAAATGAAGGGGAAATGTGTGTGCGTCCTATGGGGCGAGTGCAGGCTTTCGCTGAAGCCTGGAGAGCGAGAGGGGACGGTGCGCACCAACCCCTCTCCCTCTCCAGGCTTCGCGGACCTCTCCGCAAGCAGCGGGAGCCAGCGCTGGGCTCCCACGGCTTGCAGCGAGCTGCCTGTTTGGGGGCTGGGGTCGGGGGAAGCTCGGGCCTCCCCCGCCCCAGCCCCGCGCCTGGGGGGGAAATAATTTTTTTCCCTTTATTTCCCCCCAAAAAAACTAGGTGCGCCTTATGGGACGGTGCGTCCTATAGGGCGGAAAATACGGTAAATAGAGCTTTAAAGAACAAAGACTATGCTTTTGGGCCACGTTTCAGCATTACAGGTCAGAATTGCATCAGATGCAAAAAGGGGAAACTTACCACGCATTTGCCCTGAATTCCATGATGCCATTCATTTATATGTCCTTTTACGGCAGTTGGGAAAGCCTACGAGGAAATATTAGCCGCTGACAATCTCGACATCAGTAACATGAAGCACAAAATTAGAGACTATTCCTTATCTGGAGCCTACAGAAAGATCATCATCCGACCTCAGGATGTGAGCTGGTAAGTAAATAGCACACAGTTTAGTAGCCAGAGGAGGAGACGGATGACAAGCCTAACAACTGCTACTAGAAATGATGGTTTTATTGCTTCCAGAGTGTACTAGTTACTTGAGGATCTCAAGTGGGAGAGGGCTGCTGCGTTCATGTCCTGCTTTTGGACACCCCAAGGAGCATGGAATATTGGACTAGATCGGTCTTTGGACTGATTCAGCAGATCGTTTTTACGTTCTGAACCATGTGTTTACTGATGTGTGCTTGGTGATGGTTGTGTTCCACTGCTTATCTCAAAGAGCAGCATGCAGCCACAAGTCTATAGTGCTGCTGCTCCTCAGTTAAAAAGATAAAAGTTTCATGTTTAAAGGGGAGTCACATATGTATGTAACAAAGGTAACGTTTAGCGTTTAACCTTCGTTAGGAAGAAATCCCAAGTCCTCCAAGATTCAGGTGCAAGACTCTGCAGAGCTACTTGAATAAATCCCATTGGTTTCAGAAGGAACCGAGTAGGCGTGGAAAGTATTGCAGTATTTAAGCCAACAGGCTTTGCACTGAAAACAGGTTGCCATCTTCAAGCCCGGGTGTGGGGAACCATTTCTACCAAGTATAAAACAGTCTCCTAGAATAATGATGCAATGAGGAATTTCTAATATAGTGGTACCTCTGGCTGCGAACGGGATCCGTTCCGGAGGCCCGTTCGCAACCTGAAAAGAACGCAAACTGCACGTGCGCGGGTCACGATTTGCCGCTTCTGCACATTGTGCAGGACATCATTTTGCGCGTCTGCACATGTGCGAGTGGCAAAACCCGGAAGCAAGCCTTTCAGGTACTTCTGGGTCGCCACGGGACGCAACCTGAAAACCCACAACCGGAAGCAAACGTAACATGAGGCATGACTGTACAGGTATATGATTCTTATTGTTGGGCACATTTTAAATCTCTCTCTCTTTTTTAAAGGGAGCTAGTTGTGTATGATGACCCTAAGATTCCATTATTTAATACGGACTTAGATAAACTGGAAGGAAAACCACCTGCGGTTCTTGCAACAGGTAATATTTTTTTTCAATTGTGCCATATATGATTAGAAGAAGAATGAGAAGAGTTTGGATTTGATATCCCGCCTTTCACTCCCCTTCAGGAGTCTCAAAGCGGGTAACATTCTCCTTTCCCTTCGTCCCCCACAACAAACACTCTGTGAGGTGAGTGGGGCTGAGAGACTTCAGAGAAGTGTGACTGGCCCAAGGTCACCCAGCAGCTGCATGTGGAGGAGCGGAGACGCGAACCCGGTTCCCCAGATTACAAATCTACCGCTCTTAACCACTACACCACGCTGGCTCTCAGTGCATGCATGCATTATTCAGCCATGCATGTCCCCTTTTTTAAATAACAACAACAACAACTTTTATCTGCATCCTGCCCTCCCCAGCCGAGACTGGGCTCAGGGCAGCGGACATCAAATATATAACATTGGTATAAAATCAAACAATAATTAAATTACCTCCTAAAAACAAGTCAGGATCAAATTAAAATCTAATTAGATGGCTTTCCACAGAATTAGGATTGGGAACAGTAAATGTTCATAAGAATGATGCTCACAGAATCTAACTGCTTAGTACAATGGGTTTTTTAAAAAATAAAATGTTGGACTGAAAGCTTTAAAAAGTATGTTTCTTCCCCAAAATTAGATATTGGGCTAATAGACAGAGTTAAAACAGCTTACCAGGAAAACTGGTACTTTTGCTGTAGGGATAAACATGAGCTGGCCTCTTTGAAGGGATGTGAGATACTGCTGATGGAGGCAAAGTTGCTGCCAAAACAAATCTCCCATTCGAGGGACAAATTGAAGAGAGCCCTCAATACTTGGTCACCTCACCCTCTTTTGCAATAGTTACTCGAGGGTATCAGATGCCTCTTGGCAAAAATCTGGTGGCCAGTCTAAAGACAAAAGGTAAAAAAACATGGAGCAATCTCTTTCAGGGGCAATTGGACTTGCTAGCAGACTGGTTTTGTTGAGTTGATCCTTCACTACTACCTTAGAGATGTTGTTGGATTACAAGTTGCTGCCTGCATGTGACTTATTTAGTCACTTACTACAAAAAAAAGTTTCCAAGCAACTTACTAACAGGATAAAAGCCAAAAAGGCTTTCTTCATTAACACACAGCAAAAAATGTATTTCTGCACACATGCATGTGACAAATGTACAACTTTGGAAAAAGTTGTGCTTTTGCAAACAACTCCACAAATCCAAATCCATTTCCCCCAAAATTTACTAAGTACAGTGGTACCTCAGGTTAAGTACTTAATTCGTTCTGGAGGTCCGTTCTTAATCTGAAACTGTTCTTAACCTGAAGCACCACTTTAGCTAATGGGGCCTCCTGCTGCCGCCGCGCCGCCAGAGCCCAATTTCTGTTCTTATCCTGAAGCAAAGTTCTTAACCTGAAGCACTGCTTCTGGGTTAGCGGAGTGTGTAACCTGAAGCGTATGTAACCTGAAGTGTATGTAATCCGAGGTACCTACTGTACTGTAAAAACCAAGATACAGGTAGGTAGCCATATTGGTCTGCCGTAGTCGAAACAAAATAGAAAGATAAAATTCTCTATGGCAGCTTGTCTCAACCTTGGGTCCCCAAATGTTGTTGGACTACAAGTCCCATCATCCCTAGCTATAGTAGGACCAGTGGTTGGGGACGATGGCACTTGTAGTCCAACAACATTTGGGGACCCAAGGTTGAGACAAGCTGCCATAGAGAATTTTATCTTTTTTACTATAAAGGATGTGTGTGTACTCCTGTAATGACACCGCCTAGGAAATACACATTATTTCTCCCTTGCTCTGTACATTCCCACGCAGGAGATCAGATTCCGAATTCCTGCAGATCTGTATTTCTCCCAGCCTACATCTTGTGGCTTGATTTGCTGGGTATAATTCTGACCTTTTAAACCAGCTTATGGTTAGGAGGATTAACCTTGAGTCATTGTGACCCTTTGACCGAAAAGGGTTAGCCACCCTGGCTTAAAGGGATCCGTCATTGTGACTTCAAATCTGGAAAGCAGGTTGACAGATCCCACGGGAAGGAAGTGGCAGCCCACCTGAGTTGTATGTTTAACATTAAGATCTTGAAAGTGATGTAAACTGAGCGTTTGGAGGCAATGTGTCTCTGAATAACAGCTGCTGGAAACCACAGGAGGGGAGAACACTCTCTTGCTCAGGTGCTGCTTCCAGGTTTTCCACAAGCATTTGAGAACAAGATGCTGAATAGATGGGCCATTGGCTTAATCAAGCAAGCTCTTCTGAAGTTATTACCGTATTTTTCGCACCATAGGGCGCACCGGGCCATAGGGCACACCCAGATTTTTTTTGGGGGGGGGGGGGGGGAATCAAGGGAAAAAATACTTCCCCCCCCCAGCCCCAAAGAGCAGCGTACAGGCTGCACACAACCTCTCCCTGCCAGAGGGGTTGCGCACAGCTATGGAAGAAGGCAAGGCAGCGAGCGGGATGGATCCCGCTCGCTGTTCTGGCTTCCCCTTTAGCCCCGTGCAGCCTCTCCTTGCCGGGAGACGCTGCGCAGGGCTAAAGAAGCCATAGCCCCGTGCAGCCTCTCCCTGCCGGAAGGGTTGCGCACGGCTATAGCAGAAGCCTGCATTCGCTCCATAGGACGCACACACATTTCCCCTCAATTTTTGGAGGGGAAAAACTGCGTCCAATAGAGCGAAAAATACGGTACATCAAACTTAACACTGGTTGATATTTTGCTCCTTTGGGGGATGAAGTCATTTGTTTGGCAAACTCTAGGCCTGTTTGATAACCCATGGTTTTTTTTCTTCTTCTCCTAAACATTAATTTACTTATGACAGAAGGCAAATACAAGGCTTTGAAGATGGACTTCTCTCTCCCCCCATCAACTTATGCTACAATGGCCATTCGAGAAGTGCTAAAAATGGACACAAGCATAAAAAACCAGACACAGTTAAACACAATATGGCTACGCTGAAGATCCTTAGCAGTGATTGGATAAAAGTTTTAACATGAAACTGGTTTCGTATTTACTAGTTCTATCCAGGCAATTTCTAATTAAAATTGTATTTTTGTATTAGCTTGAGGTATATAATTTCAAATTCATTGTAAAATGGTGTTTATAAAAATGTAACTTTTGTTTTTAAATAATCTGAGCAAATACGGTGCTTGAGCTGTCTGCACAGTGCAATTTTGCTGGCGTAGAAGAACATGGATGGCTTTGCTAGTATTTTCAGGTCTGCAGAAAGCGTTTCTAAAATGTTTTCTCCCAATACTGTAGTAAACATGGCTTCATGAGTCTGGTACAGATGAAAACTGATTGCAGGGATGCGTAACACTGCAGTTCAGAAATCTAATTAGAATAGGGTACTGATGAATGCATATTTATAACCAGTGAACAGATATATTTAGCCTTAAGAATGCTGATAGGCTCTGCACTCACAAGTGGCAGAATGTTTGTGTCTTTTATGCGTACACAAATGTGTACAGCTGCTTTTATTTGAGCTGTAGTTCATTAAACTTTTGTGTTGGTTTTTCACAACCTATTTCAGTTTCTGCTATGGGTAAAGAAGTGAGCGAACTATGTCAGAGTTTGTACCCTCAACAAACAAGGTTTAGCTCTAACATTTATGGTTTGTCTGTTGCTGGCAATGGATGAACTAGAAAAATCTCTGTCCTGTCATGTCAGGATTAAATAGCCATTCTTAATTGGACAGCTATGATGTTGTACTCTCATTTTATTTCTAACACTCAACAAAAATATGTTTTCTACTGCTTGGTTTATTAAAGAGTGTACTGAAACCTCTTCCCCTTTTTTGTTCTTGTGCCCCTAATTTCTACCAATATTATTTATGTCTTTACAGGCAACTCCCCCTTTCCGTGGCAGTTGTGTTCTGGGTCATTTTGCGCCCATTGAAAAATCCTGCGAACACCCCATTCTGCCCATGCCACGATCCGGCCCTTTTTGTGACATTTTTGAGTCACTTCCTGGATTGGCATGATGCGTGTGTGTGCGGTTGCGCACATATCGGACATGCCTAAAATGGTTGCTGCCTGCATTCGACTTATTTAGTCACTTAGTACAAAAAAGGTTTCCAAGCAACTTACTAACAGGATAAAAGACAAAAAGGCTTTCTTCATTATCACACAGCAAAAAATGTATTTCTGCACACATGCATGTGACAAATGTATAACTTTGGAAAAAGTTGTGCTTTTGCAAACAACTCCACAAATCCAAATCCATTTCCCCCAAAATTTACTAAGTACAGTGGTACCTCGGGTTAAGTACTTAATTCATTCCGGAGGTCCGTTCTTAACCTGAAACTGTTCTTAACCTGAAGCACCACTTTAGCTAATGGGGCCTCCTGCTGCCACCGCGCTGCCAGAGCCCAATTTCTGTTCTTATCCTGAAGCAAAGTTCTTAACCTGAAGCACTGTTTCTGGCTTAGCGGAGTCTGTAACCTGAAGCATATGTAACCCGAGGTACCACTGTACTGTAAAAACCAAGATACAGGTAGGTAGCCGTATTGGTCTGCCGTAGTCGAAACAAAATAAAAAAAATCTTTCCAGTAGCACCTTTGTTATTGTTTAGTCGTGTCCGACTCTTCGTGACTCCATGGACCAGAGCACGCCAGGCACTCCTGTCTTCCACTGCCTCCCGCAGTTTGGACAAACTCATGCTGGTAGCTTCGAGAACACTATCCAACCATCTCGTCCTCTGCCATCCCCTTCTCCTTGTGCCCTCCATCTTTCCCAACATCAGGGTCTTTTCCAGGGAGTCTTCTCTTCTCACGAGGTGGCCAAAGTATAGGAGCCTCAGCTTCACGATCTGTCCTTCCAGTGAGCTCTCAGAGCTGATTTCCTTAAGAATGGATAGGTTTGATCTTCTTGCAGCCCATGGGACTCTCAAAAGTCTCCTCCAGCACCATAATTCAAAAGCATCAATTCTTCGGCAATCAGCCTTCTTTATGGTCCAGCTCTCAATTCCCTACATCACTACTGGGAAAACCATAGCTTTTACTATACGGACTTTTGTTGGCAAGATGATGTCTCTACTTTTTAAGATGCTCTACTTTTTAAGATGCTTTTTAAGTAGCACCTTAGAGACCAACTAAGTTTGTTACTGGTATAAGCTTTCGTGTGCATGCACACTTCTTCAGATACCTTCAGGTCACCTTAGTTGATCTCTAACGTGCTACTGGAAGGAATTTTCTCATTTTGTAAAAATGGATAAAGGCAAACTCTGAAAAATGTTTGCCCCATGCCTATTCTCTAAACGGGCAAGGGGCAATCATTTTTCATCCTGTTCCTTTTTGTTCAAGCTAGAGCAACTTCACAATGTGGCAAGGAAATGTGTAATTCTTTTCCATCTGGTTTAGAAATGGCCCATAAGAGTGACACTCATAATCTATTTACTGATCTACATAATATACCTTGCATCTTGTAGATAGTGAGAGGTAAATATAAACAATAGCTATCATGAAGCCTTCATGAAAGAGAGAGTTTGGGGCAATAAATATTTATAAAGCCTCCCCCCAATGCAGTAAAGGGACTAAAACTGCTTAATTTTGGCTATAATGAGCCCAGTATTTATTTGACAAACCAAATTCTAGAATTGCTATAGTGTTGGTGTAGTTGTTATTACATCAGGAAAAGTCAACTATATATAATAGAAATACTAGTTTCTCAAAAGTAAAATAAGAAGTCAAGCAGCTTTAGATCAGAACACTGAAGATTAAAATGCTCCCCACATTTCAGCAAACTTTTTCATCCTGTGGGAAAACAAAAAGCAACAATTAGAATGTATAATGGGCGTACCATTCACTGTTCACAATATACAGTATGAGGCTGAGAAGCATGTCTTAATTACATTGAACAGAGAAATTTCCTACATGTATTTTGTTTACTCAACATCATTAAATCTGTTCTGAATTGTGGTCATTTTATTTTAAATACCGAATGTTCTTCAAAGAATTTTTGCTCTGTGTTTGTTAATGCCACTTATTTCTATCACAGCTCACACTTTCCTAATTATTCCACAGTAAACATCTTCAAAGTTAATCGCCTTCAAATGCCATAAATTTCAGTGGGAGAGATTTGAGCATTCACTTAAGTCTCACTGAAAATAAATGCAACTTAATGCTAACTGGCTAGTTTGTTCCCAAAAGGTGTAGCAGGGAAATTCCAAACGTTGTAGTTGGCATCCGTCTGTCTTGAGACAATGGAGTATGCCTCCTGGGGTGAAGTCATACCTCTGTGTTAGCAGCACCGAAGTGACCTCCCTGGGCCAGTGTGTATGGAAGTCCTGGGCTGCCCACAGGATAACACCTTGCTCATGTGGTCCAAAGGAAACAAGTTATTGCTGGAAGGAGGTGTACAAGACACCATCCAACTGCCTTAGGGACTCCACTCTGGATTTGTGTAGGGTTTGCTCCTTGGCCTTTTCTTCTCCCACAAGATATCCCACAAAGCAGTAGAGGTTTAGGATCAGTTTTCCTGCACCTAGATGGGCTATCTTCCCAGGCTGACAAGTCCTATCTGCCTCTCACTTCCCTCTACAGCATGGGTAGGCAAACTAAGGCCCGGAGGCCAGATCTGGCCCAATCGCCTTCTCAATCTGGCCCGCAGACGGTCCAGGAATCAGTGTGTTTTTACATGAGTAAAATGTGCCCTTTTATTTAAAATGCATCTCTGGGTTATTTGTGAGACATAGGAATTTGTTCATATTTTTTTTCAAAATATAGTCTGGCCCCCCACAAGGTCTCAGGGACCTTCTGCTGAAAATGTTTACTGACCCCTGCTCTACAGTATGCGCAGAAACCGCCTTCTTAACCCTTGGACCCACTATTGGTCTTGTCCTCTCAATCTGCCAGAGTCTGTCTCCACATGCAGAGTAAGTCGCTAACTCATAGTCTACCCTCACCTTGCTTAGCTGTTTTTGGGGTGTGGCGGCTGTTGCATGCAGACAGCTTCTAGGAGCTGCAGATAAGAGCTGAGTGCAGTGTGGGGACCAAAGGTGGACAAAGCACCCCAGAAGGAGCATGATATGTCCTGTCAGAGGTACTACTCCTCCCCTAACACTCCCCACACCCCAAGTCCATACATATTCCAATAATAATCTTGGAGGAAGGGCTAACTGGGTATTCTAAAAATGTTGACCTAACCAGAGAAAAACAGCAAGATTGGCAGAGTAGTATTAGTTGCCAATGGTTCCAAAGTCTACAAGCACTAATTGATTAAACATCCGAGCACAAGAAGATGAACTTACCGTTATAAAGCTTCAATCTCTTGGCGTACGTCCATTAGATTTTATACGTTTAAGCCCTATTCAAACATTACAGACATTTGGAAGTGGGACAGATGCACGAGGATGGTAAATGTAGGGAAACAATTCAGATCCATATTGGTCAATCTAGCCCAGTATGGCAGGAGCAATAGAAAAATCTATAATTTAAAAAATTAAGCAGTTGTGCAACATTCAAGTTCAACTTACACTTTTCCCCTGAACTCCTCTGCTGTCATAATGTCAGTTTCTTTATAAATTTCATCCTGGATACTTAATCCCAAAGATTCAAGTGCTAAAATAGGGGAGAGGAGATGAAAGATGCTTAGAGAAACGGCTGCTGAAGCATACACAACTCTTCTAGTCAGTGCATTCTTTTCCATCTTCAGTTCTGCTTAGACCTTAACTAATCGGATGTGGATGGGACAAAAACCACAACCCAGCAAGAAACCTGTACATATCCTGCCCTACAACTGCATAAAGTAATGGGAATCACATTATAGTGGATTTATCTAAATGAAGGTGATCTTATGAACCCTCCATTAGATGGAAGGCTGAATGAGGTCAAATCATAGATGAGGCAGATTTGACATTCAAACACATATTAGCACAGCATAATTTGCACGCCGTTATCTCCATATAGCAAAGAGATACCCCTATCTTCTCATATCTAGTCTCTAAAAACAAGGCAGGTTTGTGATGGGAGGGTGAGAAAGGAGAGATGGCTGCTGAAGAAGAACCCAGTACGCTTTACTGTACTGAGTTGTTTTTTTTTTACAGAGCATTGCTCCCAAATGTTACTTGTTTCCTTTTATCAACATCAGGAACAACTAACAAACTGTATAAATTTACTTAATATAAATCTAAAGGATTTGTTGTTTTACTTTACTAAATTTCTGGAAAGATTAGGCTGAGAATAATCTTGAAGCTGTTTTTCTCATGCCTAAACTTGCCACATGTGGCCATAATAACCTACAGCAGGGGTGGCGATCTACTCACAGAGTTAAAAACTTGCAGTGATCTGCCCCCTTTTTGGGGGGTTCAGGAGGAAGGACCCATTTTGGGGGGGTGCATGGGGAGCAAAGGTGTTTATCTACCACAATCTACCTGTTGGACATGCCTGACCTACAGTATATGAAATGAGATGTTCATTAAAAAAAAATTAAGGGCCGCTAACCTCCTTTGTACTGTGGTATGGTTATGTAACCTTGGCCTGCAACGTCTAGCATTTCAAACATTGCGTCCACGTTTGACTCGTCCATAAGATAAGGAAAGTCTGTAGAAGTAATTTTTGCATACTTTATCTTTTCCAGTGTCTTTATCAAAAACTCTCTTGGTCTGTCTGTAAGATAAAAACACACATATGTTCCCACTTCAACGTGTCCTGGTAGATACTCTCACTATTAGTTTTCTAGGCATTGTGCAAAGGTTAAAAAAAGATGCAGGCCTTATCCAGTGGCATAGCGTGGGTTGTGGTAATTTGCACCCCCTAACCCATGGATTTGCGCCCCCTAACCCATGGATTTGCGCCCCCTAACCCTAACCCCCAGATGTTGCGCCCGGTGTGGCCGGCCCCCCCTGCACCCCCCACGCTACGCCACTGGCCTTATCTCCAGACTTTCAGACTAGGATACAAAAAGAAACAGGTATGGGGTTGGAAGAGGAAAACAAGGAAATGCAGGTACCAAAGTTTGCCGGTTACATAATGTCTAGGCTGAATGGCCACTAGGTAGTTCTGGAAGAGGAGAACCCAAATGACAATTTGTCATAGCCAAACTGTTGTTCAGAGGCAGCTAAGCGTCATTGGTTCATTAAGTTGCACTTTTCCTGGGAACTGAAGCACTTACGGTATTTAATCATAATTGACAATGGTTTTCATGACCATGCCGTGGCTTGGGAGAAACAAACTATGATTCCATGTTTGGAGGCACGGAAAAAGCCAAGCATCACGAGCAAGGTGAGAGTGGCAACTGGGCAATGTGCGCTAGCAAACTGCTTGTTGACAGTAAGCTATTTAACCGCAGATGCCGGCAATGACAAAGTTCCACTTGTGAAAGAGGGTTTTCCTATCGCCTTCTGTAATATCACTGAAGTTTCTTCCGACACAGTTCTGTCTTCACAGCAGCAGTGTAGCGTGGGTTGTCAGCACCCGGGGCAAGGCAAGTAATTTGCGCCCCCTAACCCGGGGCAAGGCAAGTAATTTGCACCACCTAACCTGCCGCCGCTGCCAGCTTCTTCTTGCTGCTGCCTGGGCTGGGGCATTTACGGTAAGGTAGCCACGGCGGCAGCGGCGGGTCCGTGTCAGGTGATCTGAGGCGAGTTGCCGCTGGCGCTGCCGCCCAAATGACGCCGCTTGCCCGGAGGAGGAGGAGGGCAGAGAAGCGAAGAAAATGCAACATGGCCCAGCAGCTGCAGCAGCAGTGGCGGGGCTGTGAGGAGGGGCTGCCTGGCGCACCCTTCGTGGCCCTGATGCGCGGGGACCGCGGCGAGCGCTGAGAGCCGCTGCCTGCCGGACGCCTTCAGCCCGGACGTGCGCACAGCCCGTCGGTTCCGCGAGACATGGGGCTCTGCTACAGCCTGCGCCCGAGGCTCTTCGGCGACTCCAGAGGCGGCGAGTGCGCCCCCCCCCCGGATGTTGCGCCCGGTGCGGCCGGCCCACGCTACGCCACTGCTTCACAGGAAATATGCATGAGCTCTCATCTACAAGTCCTTGCCCCTAAAACACTTGTCAGCCCATGAACATTGTGAGGGGCTTGGCAACCAGGCCTCAATTCCACATGTTCTCTGTGGGTTAAACCACAGAGCCTCTTGAGCTTGCCGTTCAGAAGGTTGGTGGTTCGAATCCCTGTGATCGGGTGAGCTCCCGTTGCTCGGTCCCAGCTCTTGCCAACCTAGCAGCTCGAAAGCACGTCAAAGTGCAAGTAGATAAATAGACACCACTCCCGCGGGAAGGTAAACGGCATTTCTGGTGCTGCTCTGGTTCTCCAGAAGCGGCTTAGTCATGCTGTACGCCGACTCCCTCGGCCAATAAAGAGAGATGAGCACTGCAACCCCAGAGTCGGCCCCGACTGGACCTAATGGTCAGGGGTCCCTTTACCTTTACCTTTTACTAACTTCTCCACCACCTAAGTGCTGCTGGGGTAGAGGACTGAACTGGCACCCCCGCCACACATTCTCACATACAGACCCTCCCCACCAGGGAAAAATGGGTGAGCAAAGATCTCCATTGGGAACATGCAGGGAAGAAAGACTTAACATCCAGGATCTGCTGCCTGAGAGGATCATGTCGCCTGAGGCAGTCGCCTCACCTTGCCTTATTGGCGGGCCAGCCCTGTTCTTACATTTGCACCTGTGGCAAAATTATCAGTGTCACACGGCAGTCAGGACCAAGTGGCTGTTGGTGGTAGGAAGGAGCACCCAATTTTGAGCAGCACAGATGGGTCCCCTACACAGGGTGCCAAGCCGATAGGGGAGTAAATATTATTAACAACACCAAATAACAACAACAACAATAATAAGCCTATATTTATATGGGCACCTAACAAGAAGATCCATTTAAAAGCAACTGTGCCAAAAGGAATTATTGTGTATAATGATTCTTTGGGTGGGTGGGTTAAATACTGTCCATAACTGTAAACGTTTCCCTTTTTTTAAGGGAAATTCCCTTATTCCCAATAGGATTCCTCGTAAGAAAAGGGGAAAGTTGACAGCTATGAATCCTGTCCTCCCTCCAGGCACCATATTTAAATACCTCCATATTTACCATATTTACAAGAGGTTTGGTGTCTGGCATGGCCAGGGTGAGGCAGGCTCACCTGGCCGGTGGTAGAGCAGCAAGGCGCTCAGGTTGTGCAAAAGCTCCGGGATTTTGTGCTGCGCCAGGTAAGCGCGACCCTCCGCTTCGCGGTCCATCGCCGTTGCTAGGAGACCGGAGGCAACGCTCCCGCGGTCACGTGACGAAAGGGCTTGGCGCCGGCGGACCAATAAGGAGAGAGTCCTTAAGTCTCATTTATTTTAGTAGCGCGAATACCGTCCATTTATTTTACCATTTATTTTAGTATCGGCTGCAGGAAGCACAGAGCAAGCGGGGTATGCATGGTTGCAAGCGGGCAGCTCACTTTAGAGGAAGCAGCAGTGGGGGAAGAAATTCGGAGTTAAGCCTCTCCTGAAGCGGAATTCCCTCTCCCTTTTGCTGAATTTGGGAAGCAACCTCCGCGGCAGCAGAAGAGCCCCCTCGATCCAATAACATGGGAGCCCCGGCGGGAGAAAACTAAAACCTGTTGCCCCGCCGCACCGCAATCTGTGCTCGTCTTTTATGATGCACAGTAAGGGCCAGGGTGGGATTATAATAATAATAATTAATTTTGCGTTTTCTCCGGACTTCCCTACCCTTGCGGCTCCTTTCCCACTCAGCTCCCATGAGGGAGGTGAAGGCATTGCGAAGAAGCTCACAGGGTTGTGAGGATGAAGGGGGGGGGGGGAGAGAGAAGCATGGACACCGCCTTGAGATCCCTGGAAGAAGAAAGTGGCATAGAAATGTTATAAATAAAATAAAGATACAGGAAGAATGAGCTCGAGTGGGCGGTTTTTATTTGGTTTCCAAAATTAAAAACACACAAAATTGGACCTAAGCAGGATATAGCTTGGTCGGTGGGAGCAGAAGTCTCTTAATCCCAGGGTTGCAAGTTCGAGCCCCACGTTCGCCAAAAGATCTCCGCATTGCGCTAGATGACTCTTGTGGCCGCTTCCAGGTATATGATTTTATACTTTATATTTTGGCTGCCCGGTCCCAGCTGCGCTGAAACACGCCGACAATTTAAACTCTTTCCCGCTCCTATCCGAGCGCAGAGAAGGTTTTCCCAAAGCCAACCCGGAAGCACGGCGTTCGGGCGCGGGTCTATAGATTTACAGCGCTACGTTGCGCAGGCGCACTGGGCGGAAGCTCTTGCGTCTAAACGGCGCGCCTCCGTGCCACGTGACCCCGCCCTCTTTTCTCGCGCAGCTTCCGCGCCGTCACGGCGCTGGGCTGCCGACGCGTCGACCTGGAGTAGGCGGGGCTTGAGCCCGGTCCTCCTTCGCGCCCCTCTGAGGGGACGGAGACTGCGTGGCCCTCGAGGCTCCAGCAGCGGCTCTTCTTCAGGTGGGGCGACGGGGAAGGAGGTCGCTGAGAGAGCCGGGCTGGGGTGAGGACCGCGTCTGGCCGGACAAGGCGGACATGTGGCAGGGGGAGGGAAAGGGGTCGGTGGGGGTGGGCAGGCTGTGAGGGGTCGGTCCGAGCAGAGCCCCTGTGGTGGTGGCCCAATAAACGTGATAATGTGTACCCCTCTAAATCCTTGAGGGTGCTTCTAATAGAGAAGGTAGGGTAGCCTGTTACTTTATGAAACTGCAGATTTTGCAAGTTGCTGCCCCCCATTGGGGCAGAAATAAATAATAATAATAATAATAATAATAATAATAATAATAATAATTTATACCCCGCCCATCTGGCTGGGCCTCCCCAGCCACTCTGGGTGGCTTCCATAAAAACCAAAAATACAGTAAAATATCACACGTTAAAAACTTCCCTGATGTCTTCTGAATGTCAGGTAGTTGTTTATCGCTTTGACATCTGCTGGAAGGGCGTTCCACAGGGCGGGTGCCACTACCGAGAAGGCCCTCTGCCTGGTTCCCTGTAGCTTTGCTTCTCGCAATGAGGGAACCGCCAGAAGGCCCTCGGCGCTGGACCTCAGCGTCCGGGCAGAATGATGGGGGTGGAGACGCTCCTTCAGGTATACTGGACCGAGGCCGTTTAGGGCTTTAAAGGTCAGCACCAACACTTTGAATTGTGCTCGGAAACATACTGGGAGCCAATGTAGGTCTTTCCAAACCGGTGTTATATGGTCTCGGCGGCCGCTCCCAGTCACCAGTCTAGCTGTCGCATTCTGGATTAGTTGTAGTTTCCGAGTCATCTTCAAAGGTAGCCCCACGTAGAGCGCATTGCAGTAGTCCAAGCGGGAGATAACCAGAGCATGTACCACTCTGGCGAGACAGTCTGCAGGCAGATAGGGTCTCAGCCTACGTACCAGATGGAGCTGGTAAACAGCTGCCCTGGACACAGATTTGACCTGTGCCTCCATGGACAGCTGTGAGTCCAAAATGACTCCCAGGCTGCGCACCTGGTCCTTCAGGGGCACAGTTACCCCATTCAGGACCAGGGAATCCTCCACACCTGCCCGCCTCCTGTCCCCCCAAAACAGTACTTCTGTCTTGTCAGGATTCAACCTCAATCTGTTAGCCGCCATCCATCCTTCAACCGCCTCCAGACACTCACACAGGACCTTCACCGCCCTCACTGGTTCTGATTTAAAAGAGAGGTAGAGCTGGGTATCATCCGCATACTGATGAACACCCAACCCAAACCTCCTGATGATCTCTCCCAGCGGCTGCATGTAAATGTTGAAAAGCATGGGGGAGAGGACAGAACCCTGAGGCACCCCACAAGTGAGAGCCCAGGGGTCTGAACACTCATCCCCCACCACCACTTTCTGAACACGGCCCAGGAGGAAGGAGCGGAACCACTGTATGACAGTGCCCCCAGCTCCCAGCCCCTCAAGACGGTCCAGAAGGCACAAAGCTAGAACATAAGTTGCTACGTGTAACGCAGGTTCCCAACATGCACACTAACACAATGTAACAGAACACGGTGGGAATCAGAACTTAATCAGCAGGAATTGTCAGTGCTTATTGCGCATGTGTATTAAACATGAAATGAGGTGGTGATGCTCAGTGAACACTCGAGTTGCAAACGTGATCCATGCGGGGTGCACGTTCGCAACCCACAGCGGCGCGTCTGTGCACGTGCGGGTTGCGATTCGGCGCTTTGCACATGCGCAAAGCACAATTTAGTACTTCTGCACATGCGCAACTGCCAAAACCTGGAAGTAACCTGTTCCGGTACTTCCAGGTTTTGTCGGGTCCGTAACCCGACAAAACGCATCCTCAAGCGTCTGTAACCCAAGGTATGACTGTATATGATTGGTCAAAATTGAAATGCTTTGTTTAAAACTATGTGGGAATCCCTTGCCGACCACCATGCGGCGCCTGGAGTCAGTTTCTGCATCCACAGCAGTGACCGGAGAAGGAATGACCGCAGGGAGAAGAATCACCATGGTGTACCTGTAACAGTGAAAGCGGATGCCTTAATCCAGTGTTTCCCAACCGGTGTTCCGCGGCACACTAGTGTGCCGCGAGACGTTGCCTGGTGTGCCGCGGGAAAAATTAAAAAATTCGAAAGATATCCGGAGAGGCGGCCTTCAGGCGAGTTTTAATTTTAATTTTCCTTCTCCCACTTAATGCCCCACGCTCGCCCGAGCAGCTTGCAGTCCTCGGTAACCACGGCGACCCGAGGGAGGGGAGGGAACAGGGAAGTCGAGGGCGGCGGCGAGCCGCGATGACGTCAGTGGGCCGCGCCGCCTCGCCCTGGCACGGTGTGAGAGCCCCGGCTAGTGCCGCGAGCTTCGGAATAAGTGGGATCCGCGTGCGCGAGACCGAGATCGCGGGTAAGGAGCTCAGCCTGGGCAGGAGGAAGTGGGGCCGCGCGTGCGGGCCACATCCCCACAGAGAGCGAGCCTCCCCCGGCCCACCACTCCAGGCAGGTCCACTCGCATGAGGGGGCGGCGATGGCGACGGCCGGCAGCTTGCCTGCAATGCCATCCCTCGAGCAGGCGAGGAGCCCGGAGGCTACCAGATGCGAGTCCTCTTTCCCACCCTGCTCGGGAGTCCAGAGCACTTGGTCGCATTCAGGATCTAGAGTGGGGAAGCGGGGCTTGTGTCTGGACTGGACACATTGGGCTGCCTGTGCCGCTCGACCTGCGGGGAGAAATCAGGGTGGGAGTCACGACCGTGAGGCAGGGCTGCCAAGTGTGGCAGAAGAGGACACGGCTGTCGCACCTGTCCTTAGGTAGGAGCTTCTTCCGTGTCGACCTGCTGCCCTAAAGTCTTGGCTTTTTTCTTGGCTTTTTGGCGGTTGGCACAGAAGGAAGGGGGAGGGAAAAAAATTGAAACTTACACTTTCATGCGTCCCTCCCGGCGTGACGCTGCGCGCTGACGTCACGGGGCTGTAATGGTGGTGTGCCTCGAGATTTTTTTCATGAAACAAGTGTGCCTTTGCCCAAAAAAGGTTGGGAAACACTGCCTTAATCTGCCCCAGATGGAATAAAACGTAACTCCCCAACAGTTGGACTTCTCCCCCGATGGCACACTCTTCTGTTGTCTATCAATACAGATGGATGCTAATGGATGTCTTGCCAAGTGGAAATGCAAAGTCCACCTAATCCAGGGTCCCACTTCCTTCAGCATCCAGCCAGATGTTTCTAAGCAGAATGTAATGGCACTGGTTGTCTTGTTCTTTATTTGTTCCTGTTCCTTCCTGAGGTTTCATTAATCTGTGTTGGCTGCTGAGAGGCTTCCCTGTTGCATTGGCCACTTGGTTATGAAATACGGTTATCCAAGTACATCTGTTCCTCGTGTGTTGCGAAGGCTTTTGATTCATGGCTGCTCAGAGCATCTCCCAAACAAGAAAACCCTGCAGCAAAGGAAACGGATGGCAGAGTTGCGTATTTTTCTGCATGTGGATGTCATCTACTTTGAAGTGCAGCTAAGAGAGACATTGATAAGATTTTGTATTACAATAAAAAATTGAATGTAAAAGACTATTCTAGACTACGCACAAAGGTCTGCCATCTAAGAAATGGGATTGTAAAATAGAATAGGAAGGTTCAGGAGAGCAATAAATTTGAAAGTCTTAGGGAAAAAGAAAAATCAAAAGATCCAATGGATTAGAGTCCAACTTCTGGGTAGAGTCCTCTTGTTCTATGTGACTGTTGTGGACAAGGAAAGAAGTACAAATTAAGGTAAATCTTAAGAAGACCAGTAAAGTGGTACCTCGGGTTACATATGCTTCAGGTTACAGACTCCGCTAACCCAGAAATAGTACCTCGGGTTAAGAACTTTGCTTCAGGGTGAGAACAGAAATCGTGCGGCGGCAGCAGGAGGCCCCATTAGCTAAAGTGGTGCTTCAGGTTAAGAACAGTTTCAGGTTAAGCACGGACCTTTGCAACGAATTAAGTACGTAACCAGAAGTACCACTGTAGTTTGAAGTTGCTATTACAAACATCAGAACAGCCCTGGTGAATCATCTAGTCCAACATCATGCTTTCAAAGTGTTGCCAGCCTATAGGAAGCCTTCAAGCAGGTCCTGAGCACAACAGCATTCTTCCCAGGTGTCACTCTGTGCTACTGACATTCAGAGGCATTTTGCCTCTGACAGTGGAGGTAACTCAAAGCTGTCATGGCTAATAGGCATTGAGTTCTAATGGGTACATACATTTGTTCCAGTGAACCCCTTTCAAGTCTGATTCTCGTGTGCTGGGTGCATTTTGTGATTACATCCAATATAATCTCTATTTTAAAGGCAGATCGTTTGATATTGGCACACTTCTTAGTGTCAAATTATGCTGCTTGGTTTGTAATTTTCTGAAATGTAGATTATTTTTTCCCTGCAGAAAATACCCCTTCAGAGTGGGCTACAATGGAGATGGTTGAACCACTCTTGAACAGTGATGCAACTTTGGACCTTCAAGAGGCAAGTGAACTTTCTTTCACTGTTTATCTATTTTCTAGATTTATACTTCAAATATTTTTGCATTTCCAATCTGCCCATCCAAAAGCAGATGTAATGGATATTGAAAGACAGTGTTTCATTGCTCCTGAAAGCTGATATTGAAAGGAGGTGGACTCAAACTGTGCCTCTTTATCTCAGCAGGAGGCCAACAAAGAGGAAGGGCTAGGAGGAGAAACAGAAGATTCTGAAGACACTCAACTTCTATGGTGGGTACTCTCAGGGCTCTTCCAGACAACCTGTTTATTCCGCATTCATCCTGATTTG
Organism: Podarcis gaigeae; assembly: GCF_964106915.1. Taxonomy (NCBI): domain Eukaryota; kingdom Metazoa; phylum Chordata; class Lepidosauria; order Squamata; family Lacertidae; genus Podarcis; species Podarcis gaigeae. The sequence goes on along the minus strand of NC_139686.1, from coordinate 68,703,448 downwards.
CATGCCCAAAGCTTATGCAGTGGTTAGATGCTGTTCAGTCCTCATTGAGCAATCACTGATTTGCTTGAGATGAGCATTTATAGAACAATGAGCATTTATCCTGATTTGCTTGCAGGGTGTTAACATGTCTGCCCATTAATCATTTGTTCATCTCACACTTTTCAGTCTGTTTCTCCATCACTTTCCAAACAGCAAAAGTCTTGAGTTTTTGTTTTTACCGTATTTTTCGCCCCATAGGACGCACCTAGTTTTTTGGGAGGGAAATAAAGGGAAAAAAATTATTTCCCCCCCCAGGTGCCCTGCGCTAAGCCTGAAGCTTAGGGCGCGCGGAGCTCAGCGCGCCCCAAGCTTCTGGGTGCTGGCAAGGTCTCCGCTAGCTCTGGGAGAGCCGCGCAGCTCTCCCAAGGCTAGCGGAGCACTGTGCTAATCCCGAAGCTTGGGGCGAGCGGAGCTCAGCGCGCCCCAAGCTTCTGGGTGCCGGCAAGGTCTCCGCTAGCCCTGGGAGAGCCGCGTGGCTCTCCCAGGGCTAGCGGAGTGCTGCGCTAATCCCAAAGCTTGGGGCGCACGGAGCTCAGCGCGCCCCAAGCTTCTGGGTGCTGGCAAGGTCTCCGCTAGCCCTGGGAGAGCCGCGCGGCTCTCCCACGGCTAGCGGAGTGCAACGCTAATCCCAAAGCTTGGGGCGTGCTGAGCTCAGCGCGCCCCAAGCTTCTGGGTGCCGGCAAGGTCTCCGCTAGCCTTGGGAGAGCTGGGTCTCCCACGGCTACTGGATAGCTTCCTGAAGCCTGGAGAGCGAGAGCGGTCGGTGCGCACCGACCCCCCTCACTCTCCAGGCTTCAGGGAAAGCCTGCATTCGGCCCATAGGACGCACACACATTTCCCCTTCATTTTTGGAGGGGAAAAAGTGCGTCTTATAGGGTGAAAAATACGGTAAGTGTTTTTTTCATACAAGGACAGCAAAGCATTTGCATTATATTAAATGCAAAAAGCATAGTTCTGATATATGGCTAGGAGCAGATTCCAGTTTTGTGACATTGCAGTAATCTATTCTGAAGAAAATAACCACTCAGATATTTCCCAGGTTATATTTAATAAAATTTGCACACCTCTTTCTATTAATATTTTTGTTGAACTGAAGTTCAATTAAAATATCTTACTCCAAATGGACTTCACATTTGCTTTGCATACAGTTAACCCAAACCTTTTTAACTCAGTACTACTGCAGGTGATCCAAAGATGGAAGCCCTGGACAGCAGAAAAGAGAGAATTCCTAGAGACCCAGAGAGCTGCGATATCCCTTTTTATGTGTCTGAATTTGTGGAAAGGGAGGTTGGAACAGACTATGAGTCATTAAGCAAGCTTGGCAGACTTATTGAACAGTTGTCAGAAAATAAAGCAAAGCTAGAAGAACAGGTGAGTTGCATATGTTTGGTTTTTTAAAGAAGTACATGAGCAAAGTGCACCCTGTTCACAAAATTTGAGCTGTGTTGTCTGTACCAATGATAGGGAGCATAATCACTGATATTAGGGCTATGTCATGTTCACATAATGGGAATAACAATTCAGTATATTTAAGAATGCAGCCCCAATCTGTCCTTCAACATCTGGGAGGGACTTTTTAAAAAAACAGTTGTACAATTTGGCTTGCATGTGTTATACTTGTAGATCATATTGAAACATCATGTCCTGTGCGTGGATGGGATGCAAAATGGACACAATCCCATTCTGCTGACCAGTTGGAGACCCATGCAGTTAGACCATTCTTTGCAATTTGCATCTTCACCATATGTTCTTCCATTTATGCATGCTTTCTGTATCTCCTATGCTGTAGGTATCAGCCCATTGTTTACTTCTGTGGTTTCATTTCTTTAATACAGTTGCTATATTCCTTCTTTTATGACAGTTATTTAGCTTACATAAATGAGAGCATGCTATTAATAATGAATCAATTACATTTGTTTCAGGGGAGGTGATATGGGAACAAGAGGAACTTTGGCCAGAGTCCAAAGCAGACTTAAATGCTGTTGGGATTTTTTTTGTTTTCATAATTTCATTTCATTCCAGTTTTAGGTTGTTCAGGCTATTCATGCATATCTGAGAGTTGGTTCCACTGAGCACAGTGGCTAGTCCTCATGTCATATTAAACCATAGTTTAAAACAACCTAAGGTTTCTATGTAAATAGGTAGTGATGAAACAAGCTAGTCTTCTAGTTTGTTTCTCTCCACACAAACCATGAGTGGTTGCCAAGACTGGCTCTGACCATTGGCCATGCTAGCTGGGCTGTTGGGTGCGGAAAACTGCCAACATCAGGAGACTCACAGGCTCCCCATCCCTGTTACAGATGGTCAGAGGTGTAAGGAAGCTGGGATTAACTCAATCAGTAGGGCATGAGGCTCTTAATTTCAGGGTCGTGGGTTTGAGCCCCATGTTGGGCAACAGATTCCTTCATTGCAGAGGGTTGGACTAGATGACCCTAATGGTCCCTCCCAACTCTACAATTCAATGATTCTATGAGGTCTAGTATAGTCTTACAACTGAAACAAGGATTTAGGGATTGATCTGTTAGATTGCATACTTCTCTTGCCTTTTTCCTCTTCCTTATGAAGTTCTCTCCAGGCCTTTCTCTTTGGGTTTGCCGTTAACTGTTCCCAGGGCAAGAAGAGAAAAGCAGTTTGTGTACAATCAAATCCCATGTTGCTCTTATTACGTCTTAAGCCTTAGTTTCAGTTATTTGTCTGAATTGGACGAAATCAGCTACAGATGTGTTCCTCTGCCACATACCGTATTTTTCGTTCTAAAGGACGCACATTTCCCCCTCCAAAAATTAAGGGGAAATGTGTGTGCGTCCTACAGAGCGAATGCAGGCTGCGCCGCTAAGCCCAAAGCCAGAACAGGAAGACGGAGCACTGTGGAGCGCTCCGTCTCGCTGCTCTAGCTTGGGGACGGCTGCACGCACAGCCTCTCCAGGGCAGCGGGGCGCTGCGCTCCAAAGGCTTCAGGTCTGGTGCGTCCAATGGAGCGAAAAATACGGTAATAGAAATGTCCTACAGTGTACAGATGCCTGTTGCCTCTTTAACGTATATTTATATAGGTGCTCACAGTTTCGTCTGAAGTTCCCAAAAGAATTCAGAAGGCCTTACAGAATGCAGAAGACTCTAAAAAATCTCTTAATCAGCTTCTAGAGAAGGAAAGCCTGTTGTACGATTCAATTAATGATCACTTGATGACATCCAAGCCATGGATGGAGGATCTTGGTGTACTGATAAGTCAAATAAAAGAAGTTGAAAGGCACCTGGCTTATTTAAAATGGATTTCACAAATAGAGGAGTTAAGGTAAATAGTACCTCACATTATATGTTTTGGGCTTGATGAAAGATTTAGAGTCTCCAAATACTCTAAATTGTTTTTATGTGTTGCATTATATATATCTTGTCAATTTGTTTTGATGCTTTTTTTTTGATAAAGCAACAACAACAATAATAATAATTACAAGTATATACATACCTTGAAACAAGGTAGGGTACGTAGAGCTCCCCTCTTTAAAATTAAAGTTGCAATCCTGTTGGTTACTGTGTGACGCAGAAAGGGTATATGACTGAATCAAGAGCCCTGTGTTCGCTCCCAGATAGCTGATTGGTAGACTTCTTAAGTTTTTGAAAGGACTCTGTGTTGGATCAGAGGAGTTAGGTGCTCTGCATTTGCATATGCTATTCATCCGAAGAGATCATTGCTATGGGTCCATTGTTTTATTTAGGTGTTTTTGTGCATGTGTGTGGAATTTTTTTTAGTTTGCAAGCTTCTTTGAACAAGCTATAAATGGTTAACATAATCCATATTTATTTGGTTTAAATAATTAAAAACTCCATAGGCATTGTAAATATTAATTTCCTACACAACAAAGTAGGAATATATGGAGCCTTCAGTTGGGTGGGGCAAGATAATAAAAATAGTTAATAAATGTTGTGGTGCATTTTATAGTTTATTTAAATAGCTTGCCATGTGTCTTAGGTTGAAGTTTTTAACATTTTTAGTCTGATATTCTCTTGGTGTCCTGATATGTAGTAATCAGCAGTTGCAGTTTCTTACAGCATGGAGATGAGCACTGATACCTGCTAATCCCTGCAGATCCTGTTGGTGGATATTAACTTTTCTGTTCTGTTGTTTTGGTGAGAGGGTTCAGACAGATTTCTAAGACTTAGATTTCTTTACATGATTTTAAGTGCAATTTTGAAGTGGTATTTGTTCAACTCCTCTGTCTACAAACATGTCAGGTGGCCATCTGATAAGGTGCACCAGCAACTGTAATATTAAGCACTTCATAAATAATTGTAAAATCAAGCAAGATCTTTTCACATTAGCCTGCTCACTTTTTTCTTTCTAGTGACAACATTCAGCAATATCTCATGACTAACAATGTGCCAGAGGCTGCTACAACCCTAGCAGCTATGGCTGAAGTTGATATCAAGCTTCAGGAGTCATCTTGTTCTCAACTTCTTACTTTTGTAAGATCTACTGTTCAATTCTGGCACAAGATCCTGAAGGATAAATTGTCAAGGTAGGAATATGAAATAATTCTTTCAATTTTATTTTGCATTACTAAATCAGAGTAATTTTTATATGTTCTTCTATTGCAGTGATTTTGAGGAGACTTTAAATCATCTTCATTGGCCATTTGTTGGACCAACACAATCCCAGCCATTTGGCTTGGCTACACCGCCAGCCAACGCCCAAGAGATATACACAAACTTTGAGACACTCTTTTCTCAGCTTCTGAAACTACAGACTTCGTATCCTTGGAAAAACCATAAAGCTGTTCCTTTCCTAGTGGGCATATGCATAAGCTCCAAAGTAGTGTAGATTAAAGGTAAAGGTAAAGGGACCCCTGACCGTTAGGTCCAGTCGTGGCCGACTCTGGGGTTGCAGCGCTCATCTTGCTTTATTGGCCGAGGGCGCCGGCGTACAGCTTCCAGGTCATGTGGCCAGCATGACTAAGCCACTTCTGACGAACCAGAGCAGCGCATAGAAAAGCCATTTACCTTCCCCCCGGAGTGGTACCTATTTATCTACTTGCTTTCAAGTCATGCTTTCAAACTGCTAGGTTGGCAGGAGCAGGGACCGAGCAACTGGAGCTCACCCCATCGTGGGGATTCAAACTGCCGACCTTCTGATCGGCAAGTCCTAGGCTCTGTGGTTTAACCCACAGTGCCACCCGCTGTGGTAGATTACCTTGTGCTAAATGAATTATTATGGCGTGCTAATTTTGGCACTAACTAAGAAAACAAAACAAAGCGGCCTGGCATGCTCTTGTGCCTTGATCTGCAGAAACCGGCAGGTGAAGATTTTCACAACATGGAGATATGCATTGCCACCACCTTGCAACTGCAGATCAAGATGCAGATGTTAAGGATGGGATCCAGACCAAGTTTGGTCCCATCAGAATCTAGAGTCAAAAATTAGTCATGTCTAAGTCTCATAGTGTGACTAACTTGTTATGAATCCAACCAAATTGCCAGAAGTCAAGAATTCTGTGTTTATTTTTAAAAGTTTGGACCAAGAGAAGTTTGAGCAGGGTTTCATTTCTACATTGGGATTTTATTTATTACACAGTGTACACTGTTGACCTCCCTGTAAAGCGGTTCCTGGGGCTATGGGGATCCTCCAGAACTGTGTGAGATATGGGGCAGGTGAGCTGTAGCTAATACAAATCAGTGCTTCTTGTAGCAAAGTGACTTAATAATGCAAATGGAGTCCAGAAAGATAAGCCCTGATGACACTTTGCTAAGCAAACTGAACAAAAACAGGGTATAATTTGAGGAGGAGTGAAGAGAGAGGCTTTGCCTTTCATTTTGTACCCTGTAGATAGCAGGGAGGCGTACAACCAGACGTACAGCGAGAAATCTCCCTCAGAACTACATAGCCAGTCAGAGCATGTGCTGCCTCACTGAAGATCACACTACTATGCCTGCTTATCAGGATCCCTTCCAGCATTTTTCTCACTTAGGATGTGGTCCAGAGATCAGTATGCCAGTATCTGTATGAATAAGATGTTTAACTTTGACTCTTAAAAATCTCAGAGATGAACTATTAACCAAACCAAAACAGCTTCCAGAAAAATACGTTCTTCCTCCATCTCCACCTATCATACTACCTATGCAGATCATGCTGGCTCCTCTTCAGAAAAGATTCAAGTATCATTTCACAGGAAACAGACAAACAAATGTGCTGAGCAAGGTAGGTTGATGGTGTTGTACAAAATCCTTGTCTTAAACAGAACCTTCTAAAAGGCTATATGAAGGAAGGTGGGGGTGGAATGGGATGTGCATATGTGCCTTTCAAAATTTGCTAGTCCTTCCATCCATTTTCAACCTTCATTTAAAATACAACCTTTAGCTCTCTAGATGTTGCTGGACTCCCAATTCCCATGTGCCCCTGTCAGCATGGCTAATGGTCAGGGACGATGGGAGTTGTAGTCCAACATGCAACAGGCCACAAGTTCCCCATCCCTGCTCTTGCTCTTTTAACTCACACAGCTGCAACAGCAAAAATATGCAGACAACGTCTTATAAGTCGGAAGTAAACCTCTTCCTGCATTACATTGGGAAGATTGGCACGTATTTGGCATTTTGCGCATCTTTTAAAATGTATGAAATGACGCCTGATTTTAGTAACAACTTTAAGTGAACTCTAGACATCTTATAAACATATTGCACTAACTTGATCTAGGTTTTTGCTGCTTTGCATTGATTTCCAATGTACTCCATTCTCCTAGTTTCCAGAAAGGTAGCTGTGTTGGTGTGTTGCAACAAAAACAACGAAGTGCCACAAGAGTTCATTGTTTATATCCCTTCTATTGGCCTGTGACTCGGGTAGTCTGTTTCCTATATCTTTTAAGGAAATTATTGTCTGTACTGCAGCACACACCTATAGCAAGCATGTGTTCTGCTTACTAAACTATTTTTGGTTAAGCACTTCCCTTGCCAAGCACAAACCACTTAATTTCTGGGAATATAAAAAGCAGTGGCGGAATCAGAGACCAGGGAGAAGAGTCGGTGGAAGAAGATTCGAAGAAATTTAAAGACTACTTACGGAAATACTGTAAAATTAATGAATGTTAGAATGATGATGGATAGAAATTAAGTGGTTTCCAGCTGTAATGCTCTAAGAGAATATGAAAAAAAGGGTTAGAAACAGGTAAAAATTTAATGGTAAGGATTTGCTGAACTAACAATCTGAATTGGAATACAAAAAAGGGAGGTATGAGGAGGTCCGGGAAACAAGCTAAAGGAAAATAAGCAATGGAAAATCTGTGTGTTTTTAATTATTTTAATTTTTGTATTTTAATTTTTGTATTTTTGTTATTTTTTCTTTTTCTTTTTATTGTATTATTACTAAAAATCTTAATAAATATTCTATAAAAAGCAGTGGCGAGGGCTGTTAGAGGGGAACTGGGCCAACAGGCTAAGGTGATGTATGATGCTATGATCAGACAAAGTAGGTTGCATCTTTGACCTAACAACCAATACTGTGAATTCTTCTCCTTTCTCAACAGCCTGAATGGTACCTAACCCAGGTACTCATGTGGATAGGAAATCATTCTAAGTTTCTTGAAGACAAAATCCAACCAGCGTTGGACAAGGCAGGTGTATCCGTGAATGCAAAGGTAAGCATCTCTGTATATTGTTAACATACTGATAACCATGAAATTATACATCCAGCAGAGGATGGGCAGAAGATTGACTGGAAACAACTGTTACGATCACTGGGTGTTTTCCAGTTGATCAGCAAGGATTTCTGACTCCCAATTGATTATTGGCAGCAGCAAGAAAGTGACACATGCAGACTACTGAAATTAAGAAAGATGGCGGGTGCAGGATACTCAATTTGAAAGGACCGTGAGAAAATGTTCTAGGCTCAGGATTTTTTAATTCTAAATGTGTCTCTTTTGCGCATGGGTGGCGGGGCATTGATTTTAAAAAAGGTAGATTCCACCAGCCTGAAGTTTAACCATTTCTGATACAAATGCAGTTGTCATCTGAATTAATCTCTCCGTTTCTTCTTAAGCTGGAATTTTCCCGAGCTTTGGTGATGCTGATCCTTGAGAAGCTGGCTGCCGATATCCCTTGCTTGTTGTATGACGACAACCTCTTTTGTCACCTGGTGGATGAGGTACTTCTGTTTGAGAGAGAGCTGCACAGCGTTCATGGATATCTCAACAGCTTCCCCAGCTGCATGCACATTCTATCAGAAGAAACCTGTTTTCAAAGATGGTTAACTGTGGAAAGAAAATGTAAGATATTATGGGGAGATCTGACTTGGTTAAAAACCAGACCTGAAGAAATTGGGTGTTTGGGGAGGGGGGGCCTTTCCAAACTCCCCTACCTTGGGGGAATAACTGTTTTAAATCTGAACAAGTCTTGGAACTAGAGTTGTGCTCTAAATGTTTGCATTTGGGATAGAATTTACGTTGTACGTAGTTTTCTGCAGAGGTCCATGATTGTAAGAAACAGAGTCCGTGCTGCTGCTTCTAAAGGTGTCAGGCTTTTGGTGGGGAGAGGTATATAGATCTGTCTGATAATAATCCTGATGCACAGCAGAGGATATAGCTTGTTCCCTAATCAGGAGGCCTACTTGAGAGCCGCTAGAGGGCTATCCCAGGAATATGAGTTGTCAAACATAGCATGGTAGAACCAACTTTACTGGGAGAGGGTTAAGATGCCAATATCCATGAATTAAGGCTAGATTTTTAGCCATTGAGACTATTGAAATAGGCTTCTAGGAGATGTGCTGTAACATATGAGCTCTTCAGAGCTTTTTATCTACTGCAAAGCAAATCCCTGACAAAGAAAATAGAGGCAAGAACAGACTGTACCACCAGAGATCAGGCAGCTGTTGCATATTTGCTTTCCATGTCAGATCCATCTTCTTATTTCTGCTTGAATAGTACTCTCTTTGCTAAAGTTCAGGAGACTTTAAAGTAGAGTAGAAACCACAATAGCAAAAGCAAGCTGGAAAAGGGTGCATTATTGCTAATTACCCCCTTATTACAGTTTATCGTAAAATTGAAGATCAGGTCAATAAGAAGTTGAGTTTGTAAAACCTATGAAATTCGAATAAACAACTGTAAAAATGTGGCACTAGGAAGTGTTAAGCTTTACTTTGGCCAATACTTGCATAAAGATAATAGTGTTTGTCAGTTTTGTAAGGGATTTTGACACTTGGTATAAGAGAACTCATCTGATTCCAGGGTGTTATTGATAAACGTGCTCTCTTACTGGGTTCATATTGGTTGTTTTAGCCGTTACTAAGGTTCGTTCAGTTAACTCCTTTAGTTGAAGCAGCATCTTAACTTTGATTTGAAATTGCCATATTTGATATGTTTTTCCCCTGTCCCAAATTTCATTTTAAAAAGGAACAATTTGTTTCCCTCTTGAAATGAAATTTGAAATAATAAGGTAACTACGGTAAGTTATTCTATTTTAACTAAGGTAACTATTTAAATATTTAAGTTCTTTCTGTGCTTGGCAGTTGCTCTTCAAAAGATGGACTCAATGCTTTCATCTGAAGCTGCCTGGATATCACAGTATAAAGACATTACAGATGTCGATGAAATGAAAGTCCCAGATTGTGCTGAAACTTTTATGACTCTGCTACTGGTTATCACAGGTAATTATAACGTTTCTGGCATTGGGTTTTAGTTCTTGAATAATTCAAGAACTGTAACGCAATCAACAAGGAGATCAACATCCTATCAGCGGCTACAGTTGTCACCAAATAATAATAATAATAATAATAATAATAATAATAATAATAATAATAATAATAATAATTTTTTATTTCTACCCTGCCCATCTGGCTGGGTTTCCCCAGCCACTCTGGGCAGCTTTCAACAGAACCTTAAAAACAGAATAAAACTTCAAACATTAAAAACTTCCCTAAACAGGGCTGCCTTCAGATGTCTTCTAAAAGTCAGATAGTTGTTTATTTCCTTGACATCTCATGAAAGGGTGTTCCACAGGGCAGGTGCCATGACTGAGAAGGCCCTTTGCCTGGTTCCCTGAAACTTCGCTTTTCACAGGGAGGGAACTGCCAGAAGGCCGTCGGCGCTGGACCTCAGTGTCCGGGCTGAACGGTGGGGGGCGGAGACACTCCTTCAGGTATACTGGGCTGAGGCCATTTAGGGCTTTAAAGGAGTAAGAGTTGGAAATTGGAATTGCATTTGCATTGGAACAAATCAGTGTAGTTTCTGTTCATTCTTCTTTCCATCAGTGAATAATTCACAAGGTAGTCACGGCTCTGTTAATACTAACAGCGTGGATATGTTGGGCAATTACTGCTGGGATAATGTACCTTTAAAAAAGAAAAACAATCTAAGAATACTCAGAAACCTAAAAGAGACCAAACATTGCTAATAATTATAGTATGGATTTTGAGTGTACGGTAAGCAGGTTCCTTATGCTTTGAGTACCGTGGAGCATCATCAGTTAATTCAGAGGAAGTTAATTGCCCTTTCCATCTTATCTCATGCATCTCCCATTGAGTTGAGTCGCACTCAACTGTGTGTAGTATTTCAGGTTTAGGCCTGCAGAAATAAGTGGGGAAAAGTTAGTCATTATTAACTTCAGGTCCATTGAAACCATGGTGGCTAACTTCCTCTCGATCCAGCCTAATGTGTTTTAGGTTGATACCTCTATTTTATTAAGTTACTTAGCAGTCAGTGTTGAGCCACAGTGCCATAGAACAACAGACAAATGCCATTAGGGGAATGAAATGTGGCCTTTGTGTGTCTACAGATCAAGTTCCCAGCCTGTCTTGTATCCATTAAAAATGCTCTTTCTGTGGGACAGCAGAGACTATGAAAAGGAGGCAAAAGTGTTAAGTGCCATAGCGCAAAGCATTGAGCACACTAATAAACAATTTTTTGTAACACCATTCCCATTCCTTAAACAGGGCCAGTTAAGTCTGTGATGAAATCTTGAATGGTAGGTGCTTTCTAACAAAAGAGAGGGTTTAAAAATATGAAATAATTTACCAAATTCCTTGTAATGTGTTCTGCATAGATAGGTATAAACACCTTCCTGCAGCTGCTCGAAAGCTTCAGTTCCTAGAGTTGCAGAAGGAGTTGGTGGATGACTTCAGGATACGACTCACTCAAGTTATGAAGGAAGAGACCAGAGTGCCCTTAGCCTTTCGCTACTGCGCCATCCTCAATGCTGTGAACTACATAGCAACAGTCCTGGCAGACTGGGCAGACAACGTTGTAAGTGATGATCGTTTTACATAACTACAGTTGCTCTTTGTGGATTGCCAAAACTTAATTTTAAACGCCTTTTGTTACACAACTGCTCCTATTTCTTCACAGTATAGAATTGCCTTTCACTTGCACTGGTAGAATTCAGTACATTTTCAAAGTGGAGGGGAACAGATTGCGGCCATTTTTTTTTTTTTTTTAATAATATTTTTATTAAGTTTATGAAATACAGAAAAAAAGAATAAAAGATAGATATAAGAGATAAAATAGAAAAGTTACAAATTTCCATGTTTTTTCCCCCCAGCAAATCTAGTGGACTTCCCCGCATCCTCCAAACCCTGCATTCTCTGTAATACAGAACATCAGCAATTTGTTAACTTGTTTCAATACTTATTGTATCCTTCATTTTATCATGTTACCTAATTTCAAAGATGTTATAACCCAAATCTTATACATTTTCGTTTAAACACAATAAAGTTATTTCATTATTCTACCTCTGACTTCTTGTACCTTAATTTCCATTTCATTAATTTACCATTGCTGAAGCCAGAGTTTCCTAGAGGGTGCATTTTTTAACATTCGTACAGCTTATAATGTTTTTTCAAATAGTCCTTAAATTTTTTCCAGTCCTCCTCAATTGTTTCTTCTCCCAAGTCTCGGATTCTGCCAGTCATTTCGGCCCAGATTGCGGCCATTTAAAGGTGTGACAATTTTGGGGCGGCAGTGCATATAGCAGGGTCTTCATGTCTGTCTAGTTCTTTTTGCAGCTTCAGCAGGCAGCGCTGGAAGTTTGTGCTGATAACAACGCGCTAAATAAGCTGCAGCTAGGACAACTGGCGTCCATGGAAAGCTCCGTATTTGACGACATGATCAACCTCCTGGAGCGACTAAAGCATGACATGCTGACTCGTCAGGTGGAGCATGTCTTCAGAGAGGTCAAAGAGGCTGCAAGGATGTACAAAAGGGAAAGGTAATACTTTGCTGGACACATTTTAATTTGTACACAGTTTGGAAGGGAGTGAAGGGGAATTTTAAAAATGTATAGCCTGCGTTCTTCTTCCTACAATACTGTATGCCATTACCTTGTTTTATAAAACCTGATCCTGCAGAATGCATTTGGCAGGATACAGATATCTGAAAGGAATGATCTGGATGTCTATTTGAGGGAGAACAGTCATCAAGGAATTATATTCTGTGCGTGTTGTGAGATTGATAAATAAATCGGCTGTTTTATCGTGCCATGAAACACACTTGTGTCTTCAGGATGTAGTAACAATTTTGCCATTTAGAGAACCCAGTTTTGTCACCTGAATATTCAGGGGGGACGACCTTGGAGTAATTCTTCCAGTTCCAGAGTAGTTGTGCGGATTGACCCAGTAGTGTTACAGCTTTGGAACACAGAATTGCTTTCAAAAACTGTCTTAATGTTCAAGATGGTTAAATAAAGCCATGTTTGTTTTTATTTTAAGAGTCCACTATGATTCCACTTTGATTTATCGTCTATCCTATCATATCACAGAGTTCGAAGGGAAACCCTAGGATCATCTAGTCCAACCCGCTGCAGTGCAGGAACATGCAGCTGTCCCTCCCGTTCAGGGATCGAACCTGCAACCTTGGCATTATCAGCACCATGCTCTAACCAACTGAGCTATCCAGGATGGATACTAGTCACTATGGTTTTGGGATCTAGTAATGTGTGTATTAAAATACATTCTTGCCCCACCCTGCTGGCAAGGATGATGTTGCTGCCGTTCCCACCATCCCTGGCCCATTAGGTACCTTAACTGGGGCCAATGGGAGTTGGACTCCAGGAACATCACAGGTCAAAGGTTCACCATCCCTGTGCAATGGAGAGAAATTCCTTTTTTTAAAAAAATAATATTTATTACTTTTAAAGCTTACAAAAAAGGAAAAGAAGAAAAAAAAGACAGTAGAAAAAAAACAAAAGAAAGAAAGAACAATACAATACAATATATAAACAATACAAAATGCAACCTTGGCACATTAAACTAAACACATTAAACTAAACAAAACCCTAACCCTAAACAAAACAAAAACAATTAAAAAAACATACATCACACCTTTTCCATACTCTGTCTTTCATTCCCTTATTTCATCGACCTCCTCTCACCTCCCTTTTTGTATTCCACTTCTGTTAATTGTTTCAGCAAATCCTTTCCATCTTTCTCTATTTTCTGTCATATTATAAATATCTTAACATATTTTTAACCTTATTTTCCATTAAAACTAAAATACTTATATATGCTTAACTCCTTATAACATTTCTACTAAGGCCATAAAATTTCATTCCAACATTTTTCTATCACTCATTAATTTTACAGTATTTCTAAATATAAACTTTAAATTTTCCAATCTTCTTCCAGCATCTCTTCTCCCTGGTCTCGGATTCTGCCAGTCCTTTCCGTCAATTCCATATAGTCCATCAACCTGGAGATCTTATGTCCGAGGCTCTTAACTCTTTTCCAAGTCCCTTCTGCAGGTCTTCTTCATACTCTAATGCCAGTGGCAAAATGCAAAGGCAATCTACTGGTTGTGTCTCCTAGACATTAGCAGGTGTGTTTCTGGACTCTCTACTCCTTGAGAGCTTTGAACCAGAATGTCAGGGATGGAAGCTGGGCTCTGCCATTGAGCTAGATGTGGTCCCCTTCCCCATCTGTCAAGATAATGGACTTATCTGGAATCGCAAACGGAAACAGTGTCATGTAAACTCCCAAGCAAACTTGGAGTTGGGTGCTGTCAGAAGCCTTCCTTTGCAGTGACGATTTTCTGTTTCTTTCAGGTGGCTGTCTTTGCCCTCGCAGTCAGAACAGGCTGTGATGTCTCTATCAGCCACTGCCTGCCCACTGCTAATGACCTTGAGAGACCAGCTCCTACAACTAGAGCAGCAGCTTTGCTACTCGTTGTTCAAAATCTTCTGGCAAATGCTTGCAGAGAAGGTGGACTTGTTTATCTATCAGGAAGTAAGTGTCTGTCCTGGGTGACTAGGGCCGTAATGATAACTCATGCCAGAAATGTTCACTATGACCTGCCTGTTCTTTGTATGCTGTGTACAGATCATTCTGGCCAATCACTTTAATGAAGGAGGAGCAGCGCAGCTGCAGTTTGACATGACCAGGAATCTTTTCCCTTTGTTCTCACATTACTGCAAGCGGCCAGAGAATTATTTCAAACAGTAAGTAAAACATATCTCACTTTCTGGTTTACTTCAAAACTTATATATTGGGGGGGGGGGGATAGAGAAGGAATTGCAAGGAACCTCTTCCTCCTACCCTTTTGTTATGAACACTTTTCTGAGAAAGCGTATGAGAGAGAGAGAGAGAGAGAGAGAGTCATCCCTCTTAAGAGTTTTAATAAAAATGTAGACTGGCTAGAGCCAGTGTGGTGTAGTGGTTAAGAGCGATAGACTCGTAATCTGGTGAACCGGGTTTGCTTCCCCGCTCCTCCTTCTCTAGTCTCTCAGCCTCACTCACCTCACAGAGTGTTTGTTGTGGGGGAGGAAGGGAAAGGAAATTGCTAGCCGCTTTGAGACTCCTTAGGGTAGTGATAAAGCGGAATATCAAATCCAAACTCCTCCTCCTCTTCTTCTTCTTCTTCTTCTTCTTCTTCTTCTTCTTCTTCTTCTTCTTCTAGCATTTACAGTAGGGTTGGTTATATTGCAATTTTATGTTGTAAACTGCCATGAGATCTACAGGTAAATGGCAGTTAGTTAGTTAGTTAGTTAGTTAGTTAGTTAAATAAGCAAGTAATCATATAAAGACCACTGCTTAATACTTTTACATCACTGTTGGGGAATAATTATAGGACAAGCTTAAGGCGTAAAAGCGTATGATCATGGTCCTTGCCAAATTAACTGGAAGATAGTAGTTAAATAACATAAGTTCTGCAAGCATGGGTTCCCTCCCCCGTTTTGTACAAAAAAGTGAACTTACCATTTACAGGCTGAGGTATTTAGTGAGATATTTGTCACTTAAAGGAAAAAAAAGCTGATATAGCATGAAGATCTGTTGTTCCGATTTCTGTTTTAAATGTGGTTTGTCATGTAGCAGGATGGGCTGCTATATAAGCAACAAGCTTAAAGTTCCCCTCCAAGCATTTGCATAGCTCTCTAGGTTCTGAAATGAGGACTTTCTCATTATCTTTTGCAGCATAAAGGAGGCCTGTATTGTGCTGAATTTAAATGTTGGCTCAGCCCTGCTTTTAAAGGATGTGCTTCATTCAGCCACTGAAAACAGAACTGAAACCATCCCGAATTCAAATCAGCCCACAGCAATGGCAGCATTAAATGAACTTGGAATTTACAAGTTAGCGCAGCAAGATGTCGAGATTCTTCTTAATTTGAGAACAAACTGGCCTAACACTGGGAAATGAGCAAATAGAGAGAATAATCCCTGTTGCATTCTATGAGAAACAAAGCCAGCTTTATCAATGCTCCTACTTTTCTCTGTGCTAAACTAACTTTTTCAGTGAAGATGAAAGAGCTGTATACATGTCACAGTTTCAAATATACTATTTCGTGCTGGGTACAGTTCAGCAAGTATTATAATTGAACAATATGTTCAGCTGGAATATATTCTTGTCTAACACCAGTGTGACAAATACAGTTTTCTCAGCTGACTTTCTGTGGTAATCAAGTACTTATTTTCATTACAGGGCATATTCTGATACATCCCCTGTACACATGCCCCTTACAGGAACAGATTAAGAGTGTGTGTGTCTTAATCTCAAGGTTGTGGATGGGGCAAAAGATTAATGCACTGCAGAGGGTTAGACTAGATGATCCTTGTGCTCTCTTCAAACTCTACAATTCTATGATTTTATTTTAGGATCCTTCTAGGAGTTTGTGGGAACTGCATTTTATGAGCTAACCTGAGTTGCTTCCTCTTGTTGGCTGTTCAGTCACACAGAATCCTGTTAGGTCTGGCTGGATTGTTGCTAGGGTTTTCCAACAATTCTTTGCAAGGGCTCTGAGCTGTTAACACCAGACATATTGCAGTGGTCCGCTGTCAACACTAAGGGCTTTCAGTGGTTTGCAGCATTTTCTGTGATTTCTATGTCTTCGCCTGGAAGTCTAGAGCACTTTGAAACAGCTGCAGCCCTAATCAAACTGAAGACCAGCCAGAGAGAACTTGAGAACTGGTTTGTCTTTTTGTCTTCCTGGGCTGTTGTTTCTGTCGACATCCCCTATTGCTGAGGACTGAGATTTTGCATTCTCCCTGATGAAGAGCAAGTAGACAACTGTTTAATTATTTGTTTGTTGAAAAATTGGGCTGGGGGGTTGCTACAGGCCTCAGTAGAAAGGGGGGAAAGCAAAGGTTAGAGAAATAAGAAGGAGTGGTGTCAAGATATAGGTGGGCCAGCTAAAGACTGTGGCAGATCATGAATAGTGCAGTATTGATAATTATCTGGTGAAGACTGGGAGTCAGTGGCTAAGTTGGTCTGAGAGGGTGCCTTATGTAAAAGGTTGCACAAGTAAGTTTTTAAAGGTGGCCAAACTGTGCAGTCAGAAGTACAGCCATAGGGGTGCAGAAAGAGCTTAGTTTGTTTCATTTCATAAAATTAATACACTGGTTTAAAAAACACAAACACAAGGCTCCCCCAGACCTCAGAGCGATTTACAAGAGAGGATTTGCCACAATAGCTGAACTGGGTTGTGAGAATAATTGGCTGGCATGGAAATGGGGAAGGGGGGGGAAAGAGAATTTGGCCTGCAGTAAAAGTCTCTTAGAGGCTGGCTCTTGAGTCTTTGGAAAGACTGCAGCATGTAAATATCATTATTTCCTTGGGTACAAAGGTTGTCTTTAATAAAGCAATTATCTTAGTTTAAAGCAGGCAAGTGCAAAGTCTGTCTCGGGGGCCTGACTTGGCCCCTGTGGCAGTTTATTTCCTGGGGTAAAACCCCTCAATAAGGGATGAAAAAAAAGCTCAATAACTTAAATCCTAAAAAAAGGTCAACAACCTTGGTTGGTCTCGGTCGGCCATCACGGCCCTTCACTACCTTGGACACCACTGGTTTAAATTACAGCACTCCTCTCTAGCCAAGTGTCTCTAAAGATGGCTGGCTAAGAACAAAGTATATATAGCTTTTACTTTCTTGGGGTTACTGTTTTCTTGAGTCTGTGCAATGGCAGGAGGAACATTGTGTGTGTTCCCTTCTTCAAAATGGAGCAGGTACTAATATTAAGGATGTAGACTAGAGCACCACTCTTGACTAAGGTGTCTCTGAGTCTACCACGAAGAGACCAAAACACTTGACCTGTAAATGTACTATCTGCTCCTGAGCTTTAAATTCTCCATCTTGGGGCCAGAACCATCTGAACAAGCTATGAATTGTGGACTCCCCATACCCCAACCGCCTATCCCAGCAGCAGCTGCCATCGCCTCTTAAGTAGGAAGGAGTGGGGATAAAAATCCCCACAGAAACCTACTTCTTCATGTGGGCTGGACCTTGCTGGATCAATGATGACATTTTAGAGTGAACCTTGTATTTACAACAGTGACAAAATGAGGTAACAGAAGCACTGGTTGATGCTGCATGAAACAGAAAAAAGTTTCCCAAAGGTAACTTTCCTTCAAAAGCTAATAAAAACGCTTCACCTATTTCTTACAAACATATAAATTATTTTATTTACAAAGCCATGTTACAAAAAATAATAATAATAATAATTAATAATAAAGCAAAAACAAAATGTAACCCCAAAACAAAAGAAATACAATCGCTCACTAGAGAATATCTCCAGGCCTGGTGTTGAACTGTGGCAGTATCAGTCAGATACATGTTTGTTCTTTTTTCAAAACTGTAAGCCATAAAGTTTTATTATTTACACCTTACTTCCGACACAATTTTCACAAGCATGGAATGAGCTCTTTCTGATACTGCTAATACATAAAAGGTGCAGAACAAAGAATGAAAATACATAGTGTTACAAAATATGGGTTTGTAGAAAAGAAAAAGACTGTACACATAATGGCATTTTCTTTTAGAATGATTGGACATGCTTTCTTCAAAAGTCTTCTGGAAAAAGAGTCTAAAATCTGTAGTAGGAAATCACAATACAGGAGGTGCAAAGTCATTTCTGTGCAACAGTTAATATTCCCCATGACTGACCAGCTATGCAAAACCCACAGTTTTGTTAAAGTGCCATGGGCCAACAGCATAACAAAATATAAGGTGTAAATAGAAAATTTTCTTTTTTTCCCCAAACAATAGTTCACTGAGAATCAGCAGTAATAGAATATGCTGTATAAACTATTCTCTACAAAGGTTGATCAGCACTATGTACAATTGTTAACATTGATACAAAAGAAGGCATACAAGTTATCCAAGTCGCTTTTGTTTTTTTAATATGGCTGAAGGGCCTATGCATTGCGTATGTTTAACAACCAAAGCTGCTGAGCCTCTATTGCTGGAAACGAATCACAAAGTCTTCAGGCAAAGGTGGGAGGAAGAAGAAGGGAAAGCAACTGTTGAATGAATGCTACACTAATAATACATTATAGGCTGGTCCAGTTCAAATCCATTTTTTTAAAAAAACAACAACTGCATTTCACTTTTCAGGCTGGACATTTTAGCACGTATAAAATCAATTGGTGATTTTTTTAAAAAAAATGCAGGGGATTAAAAAAAGTATGAGGTTTTTACTTGGTTTCCAAAATGCTTTCAGACCGATGCCACTGAAAATAAAAGGATACATACATAAGCAGCAAAGAACACTCCCCAGTCCAGCTTCTTACATAACAGATGCATGTTAAGAGCTAAGGAATTCTTAACACGACTGAATTGTTCCTTCGGTCACTGAGTGACATTAATTCTCAGAAGCAGCCACTGAATCTCCCCACCCCTGTTTCCCCTCTAGAAGTAGAAAACAGCAGTTCACTTATCAGATGGTGTTTTCTTACTGAGATTTTAAAACTCCTGCAGTTATACAACACAAAATAAATTAGTTTTTTTATAGATAAAAAAAGTCAACAAGGCTCTGTTCCTACAACTGAAGACAAAAATTGTGCAAAAATAACAAAGATATGTACACTTTTTTCAGTCTGAAGAAATGTACAATAAAACCATAACTCAAAAGTACATGAAAAATATAAGCATTGCTTAAAACTTTCCTAAGTTTCATATTGTTCATGAAACTATTCCTGTCACTTCCCAAATATAGCAAAACATAAATTACAAAATTAACACTATAAAATTTTACTTTAAGAATATCTTCTAATTCCCCCCCAAAGGGCCTAGCCATGTTTACAATTGTTAAACATTGTATAAGCTTTAAAAATTTCCTTAAGCCTTCCGCACCCCCCAAAAAGTAAACGGCTTTCTGCCCCCTTGAGATGTAAATAAACCAGCATTTAAGTGCACTTTTAACACTGTAGAAATAAAAATTAACTGCTCTGTAGTAATTTTGCAGTACCCTAGTATTATTATTAAGTTCCTGATTTCAAAATCTACCTTTATTTTTTTAAAAAGCAGTAATTCCTGTAAAACATTGTCAGTGCAATTCTAACTGATACAAATTCAGTATGCTCAGCTCCTGTCTTTTCAAAGAACAAATTGTTTCATTAAGGAAAACAGTAGTATAGATTCTTTGTGGCTCTCCCATCTACAAGTGAGGAAATTTTCACACGGTGCTCCTATTAATCTCACTGGGAACAAATTGAATATACCCTTCAGTACACTGAGCAGGTTAGGAATACCATAATCAACAAGAGGTGCTGCACACTGAAACCACTGAACAACGTCAGTGAAACTTCTGGCCACACAGTTGTTAGTCACTGCTGAGAAATGCACTAGGACAATAATAAATAATAAATACAGAAGTTACCGTAAATTTTAAACAATGAAGGGGTGTTTTAAATATAATATGACCACACATTGCATTATTTCGGAATGTTCACTGCTGTCATTTGTTGCAAGAAACAAAAAGGGGGAAATGCAACAATTTGCTTTTCAAAGCTTGAATCCGAATCAAACCAGATTGCACAGATCAGAGGCCGATGTATATTGAAGAACTGAAATATGCCACAGTTTTATGTTGATTTAAAAACATTTGTTTTAAAAAACCCCCACAAAAAATATTAAGTAAAATTTATCTGCAGGAGACAGAAAATAAAATAAGAAACCAGAGTAGGGCTGCTAAAACGAGAGAGATTATAGGCTGGTTGCTTTTCCTCGTTATGGAAGAGTCCTTATCCTACCAGTCCGGTTTAACGTCTTCTGGAAGAAAGATAAGAGTTGATTGTAAAACAATGCAACATTTTGCTCCACTACATGAACTTAATTAACTACAAACCCCAAAATTTGGGATACCCTCCAAAGTGATGCCAAAGTTTTGCAGTCCTTTTGCAGAACCCCACATTTTGCAGCAACCCACTAAACTGAGTAATTCATGCTCAAACCAGAGGTCATAGGTATCACCCCAAAACCCAGCATACTTCCAGTTTACAGGACCTTCCCGACAGTTGGCTAGGCAGAATTCTGACTTGCCAGTCAGAGATGAGTGGCTTTTTAGAAGCCTGCATTAAATCATTACAGTACTTATTATAATGCAATAAACGTGCACAGCTTCGGGAGTTTATATTAAAATCACTGGTCAACAAACTGGTCATATAACCACTTCAGGAAAATTTGTAAACTGCAACTCACTTGTTTGCTGTGCACTGGGTTCGGAGTACTCGAAGGACTGGACTGAGACAAAGCTACACTGCTATTTTTTCCAATCTGTAAGGTACAAACAGTATTCAGAAGGCAAGATGCAGAAACCATATAGAACTGCCGTAAAAGCAAGCGTACTCTCAAAATCTTTTGCAAACTTTTTCAGCAGGGGGCTGGTCCACTGTCCCTCAGACCTTGTTGGGGGCTGGACTATATTTGGGGGGGGGTAATGAACGAATTCCTATGCCCCATGAATAACCCAGAGATGCATTTTAAATAAAAGCACACATTCTACTCATGTAAAAACACCAGGCAGACCGCACAAATAACCCAGAGATGCATTTTAAACAAAAGGACACATTCTACTCATGTAAAAACATGCTGATTCCCAGACCGCCCGCGGGCCGGATTTAGAAGGCGATTGGGCCGGATCCGGCCCCCGGGCCTTAGTTTGCCTACCCATGATTTAACTCCCTATTAACATACTCTCATTAAAAAGCAATATGGAACACGTGGCTCTCATTTTCAGTAATGTATCATGCAGATGTCAGGCTATCCTGGGAAATATTTGGGGCTGACCGTTGGGTAACCGTGGTATAAGAAACCAGGAAGTTGCCTCTGCAGCCAGGAGCGGAATGGGAGATGCAACCTTTCTTCAACCTCATTGCTCACTCACAGGCCAACGGAGGCTGGCTGGAGTTGTGCATTACATTTGCACAGGATGCTGACTGGGTGCTCCCTCCGCAGTTCACCTCTGTGGGCATCCTGATACATCCGCCAGACTGCTTTGCCCCTGCCAAGTCAGGGAAACAAGACCCGACAGACTCGTGAAACCCTTACCTGCCGAGAGATGGAGCTGTTTGGAGTATCTGGCACCGTAGGAATAAGGTTGGCAGTGCTCTTTTTGTGAACGCTATTCATACCAGGCATTTTAGTGATTTTACAGGCTTTGCTACTAGAACTAGAGTTTTTGCGTTTCTTCCCTTCCGATTTGTCAAAACAAAGGGGGAAAGAGGACACGGCGTTGTGTGCTGTTAGGGAGTGGTCCCCTGAATGGTGGAGAAGGGAGGGCACAGACAAACCGGAAGAATCAATACTGTTTACTACGATGCTCATGTGTTTCACTGAGTCTGCTGAGCTACTTGATAACGAAGTCCGTCCTCCCAAGGGCTCCGATTTGGCACTGAGTGGGGTTGTTCCATTGTTTGCATTGTGCACAGACAGACTGTTATAGGAAGATGTGGCCTGATAAGAGTTCAAGGTCGAGCTGGGGTTCAAGACGCAGTTCTTTTTGTGAGACCCTGAAAAGGAAGAAGAGGGGGACGAGGAAGTCTGCAAAGACAGCGAGGAAGAAGAAGAGGGCGGCCTTTTCTTTTTGTTACTAGAAGACTCATCACCGCGGCACGAGAGATCTCTGACCTTTGAGGATTTGCTGGTTTTCGTTTTGGATGGCTTGTGGGACGGGGGAGGGATAACCGCTGGCACAGGTGACATGGCCGACGGTGTCTTAAATGTCGAGTCTATAATACTCAGGCTGGCAGCCACGTGAGGGAACGCCGTAGTGTGCGACATAATGGAATTTGTATCCGATGCAGTCGCAAAAGCCGCGTTGGACAACATGGCAGAAGTCATCAAGTAGGAAGAAGGTATTCTTGAACTGACGGGCACCGAAGGAATATACACTGCACTAGGATTGCTGAAAGGTTGCAAAACCGATGCTGGAAAAGGGGTGGAGATATGTGCTGCTGCAGAGGGCATCGGACTATCCACCGCAGGAGGGATTTTCCTGTAACAGGAAAGAAAAAGAAATACTTTGAGGTTCAGGCACCTCGTAACTCAGCTTAGCCTCAAGGACTGAGCAATAAACACATACACACAAATAAGAATTACTGGATAGTTTTAATTTACCAGTTCCAGTTCATTACATTTTGGGATTTATGTCCAGATTCTTGCAACTGGGCCTCCTCTTACTTCACACTGGACTGAGGGTATATGCCACTCAATCACATATGCTCTCCCACCTTCCCCGCACAGCCGTCTTATGTGAAATTTCCTTCCATTCTTTTCTACTTACCAGTTAATCAGGAACGCTCCTAAACTTACTTTGATCAATTGAATTTAATCTGGGTTCTCAAAAAGAAGTAACACCACAGTTGTGTTGTTAGTACTCAAATCATACACAGAACTGGGCCTGATCCACTCAAGTGTCAAGAGTAGGTTTCCTAAGTGGTTAAGTCCTATTTCCCCCATTCTCTTGCCATCACCAGGAGATGGGAGATGTTCATGCCTCCCCCAGCCATGCTCAGCCCTCCCTCCCTCTGCCATGCAAGTTCCTTGAATTCACCAGACAATCTACTGCAATCCAAATAACTTCAAATATAGAAGGACTATCATAAACATTAACAACCAATTAGTATTGGGATGTGCAAAGTTAACAGAAGACTATCAAGCCTGACCCCCAAAGTTCCAACTATTGTACCTCATTAAAGGTAAAGGTAAAGGGACCCCTGACCATTAGGTCCAGTCGTGACCGACTCTGGGGTTGCGGCACTCATCTGGCTTTATTGGCCGAGGGAACCGGCGTACAGCTTCCGGGTCATGTGGCCAGCATGACTAAGCCGCTTCTGGCGAACCAGAGCAGCGCACGGAAACACCGTTTACCTTCCCGCCGGAGTGGTACCTATTTATCTACTTGCACTTTGAGGTGCTTTTGAACTCCTAGGTTGGCAGGAGCTCACCCCGTTGCGGGGATTCATACCGCCAATCTTCTGATTGGCAAGTCCTAGGCTCTGTGGTTTAACCCACAGCACCACCCATTATTATTATTATCATTATTATTTATTGAATTTATATACCGCCCTATACCCGGAAGTCTCAGGGCAGTCGTCAATAAATTACCACTAAAGAACAAGTCAGCCATGTTCCTTGAGGCAAATGTTACAAGTGACAACATCCAAGTTCAAGACGGTGCAAATGGCAATCACAACCCCAATCTTCGGAAGTTCGCAGAGTTTGCTTTTAACGGCCGGCCCCTGTGGGGGTCACACAGCGAATGAGGAAGAGACACCAGTTCTTCCTGCAGTTTTCTATCCTATGGTCACACTGGAGGCTTCATTTAGCCATCAAGACAAATAGCCTCTGAGAGCCCTTATGAATTGGTATAAATCGCTTTAAAGGCATCTCTGCCAGTGGATATCACCACAGATTGTGGCAATGACACTGAATACATTGTGCAGAATACTACTCGGGGGGGGGGGGGGCTGCCCTGAATCTGTCAGGCCAATCAAGCTAGTTGAGTTGAGTATAGAACTTCTCTTGATCCACTTCTGAATACTATCCATAATGGTATAAACCTGTTATGTGTCTCATTCACATTTTTTCCTGGTTAAAACAAAGCAAAACTGAACAAACATTCTAACCTTTCCCCATGAAGAAGGTCCTCTAAACATCTCGATTGTTTCTGCACCTTTTCTACCTCTACAGTTGTGTGTTTTTTTAGTTTAGTTAGAATCGAGTATATTCACTTCCAGAGTTAACACTAAATACATTAATTGTAGTAAATGAACCACCATAGCCGCTAGACTCTAGAGGGCCGTGAAAATTTGTGTCCCGGGATTTTAAGACTCCTCTATCCATCCACTGAGTGGGACGCAGGTGGCGCTGTGGGTTAAAGCCTCAGCGCCTAGGACTTGCCGATCGAAAGGTCGGCGGTTCGAATCCCTGTGGCGGGGTGTGCTCCCGCTGCTCGGTCCCAGCGCCTGCCAACCTAGCAGTTCGAAAGCACCTCCGGGTGCAAGTAGATAAATAGGGACCGCTTACCAGCGGGAAGGTAAACGGCGTTTCCGTGTGCGGCTCTGGCTCGCCAGAGCAGCGATGTCACGCTGGCCACGTGACCCGGAAGTGTCTCCGGACAGCGCTGGCCCTGGCCTCTTGAGTGAGATGGGCGCACAACCCCAGAGTCTGTCAAGACTGGCCCGTACGGGCAGGGGTACCTTTACCTTTACCTTATCCATCCACTATCTGAGCTCCCTTCAGCCCCTCCCCCAAAATAATGTATTTGAGGGGGCTGCCCCCCCAAAGTTGATGGGCATTGCCATTCAAAATGGGTGCATGCACTGTGTACTGTGATCAATTATAACAGGGCTTACCTGCTCCCCTCTTAAAAAAACCCTTTGAGGTGACAGATGTGAAATACATTGGCATTATTTTCTGCTCTCATACCCCACTCTTAGACCTGTAGGATAACATGAAACCAGAAGCTGTTTACTTACCTCCACATCTGTGAGTTTAAGTGTCTTTCTACCATGGAATTCAGTGCTAGTCGAAAACGATCCCATCTTCTATCAAATACGTAGTAACCTCTTCCCATCAAATGACTTCCAAATGAACAAAACTGGGAAAGATAAAGGGGAAAATATATAGGGATCTTGCAAAAATCAAAGGATGCTGCCGATCAATACATTGACTACAGAAGTTTAAAAATGCTAACTGAATAGTGATTAGTCTGCTATCTGTTGGAGTCTAGTGAAAATAATTGCATTAGTAAATACCTTTGGCTTTCTCCTTTTACCCCAAAACTTGATTTTATTTTCAGGTGATTTGGATGAATATCACTTTTGGTATCTGTAACTAAAATCCCTAAATTTATGCTGCTGTAAAATATATATATATATATATATTTGCTTTCGTAGATTTTCACGGGTACAGGAATGCAGGTTTTGGTGTCCTCGGGTGTCTTCCCGTGTAAAAGTTGGGGTGTCTAGGCGACGTTTCGACGAGGTCTCACTCGTCATCTTCAGGCTGGTGCTTTCGGCTTCTTGTTACTGGAACAGAGCGGGATCTCAATGTTTGAGTTCCTATAAATACTGTAGAGGGGGTGTGGTGTCTAGCCTCCAATGTTCTGGGCAGAGAGGAAGTTCCCAGGCTAGTGTGCCTTTTCTTCTTTTGTTCCTTAATTACTTGAGAGATACCTTGAGTGATTTCTTGAGTGATATCCTGAGTACCACTTAGGTGGGTCATTAGGTGTGGATTAGTTGCTAAAGTCTTTGTGTCTTGACCTCTTGAACTTTGTGAAGAGTTTTCCTGAGAAGATGGCTGTATTGCACTTAGTTGTGCTTTGGCTTGGCTTCGTGTATAGGGGCGAGCTGTGGTTTTGTGGCTTGTGTCAGCCAGATCTGTGTAGGGATTGCAGGGGGGTGCAGCATCCGGAGGTGCCACCATGGATTGGCTACTGGATGGTGTCAGTAATTCATCTGTGGAGAGGGTCTGGACACAAGCCACAAAACCACAGCTCGCCCCTATACACGAAGCCAAGCCAAAGCACAACTAAGTGCAATACAGCCATCTTCTCAGGAAAACTCTTCACAAAGTTCAAGAGGTCAAGACACAAAGACTTTAGCAACTAATCCACACCTAATGACCCACCTAAGTGGTACTCAGGATATCACTCAAGAAATCACTCAAGGTATCTCTCAAGTAATTAAGGAACAAAAGAAGAAAAGGCACACTAGCCTGGGAACTTCCTCTCTGCCCAGAACATTGGAGGCTAGACACCACACCCCCTCTACAGTATTTATAGGAACTCAAACATTGAGATCCCGCTCTGTTCCAGTAACAAGAAGCCGAAAGCACCAGCCTGAAGATGACGAGTGAGACCTCGTCGAAACGTCGCCTAGACACCCCAACTTTTACACGGGAAGACACCCGAGGACACCAAAACCTGCATATATATATATATATATATATTACGGTCTCTGGCTTGCTGTGCATGCATCCCCTAGTAAGATGCAAGTCATCACAAAACACAACATGGGAGAAGCCACAAATTGCATTAACATTTGCATTTGCAAAAGCTACAGCCTTGAATACTATAATTTTAGAGGATGTTATTAGCTTTATAATAGCTATTATCTTACTTTCGCTCCTAGGTCATCTACCTGGTAAAAAAGTATAATCTACTATTAAATTAAGTGAGACAAGGAATTTCACACAAATACGCTGAAAGAAAAGATATTCATGAAATCAGAAGAGCTTCAGGGTATACTATAGGGAGCCAAGATTGCAAATTAGTTAAGGATCTTTGGACTTACTGTGAAATCATTCTTCTAAATCAGGCATAGGCAAACTCGGCCCTCCAGATGTTTTGGGACTACAACTCCCATCATCCCTAGCTAACAGGGCCAGTGGTCAGGGATGATGGATGGGTGTTGTAGTCCCAAAATATCTGGAGGGCCGAGTTTGCCTATGCCTGTTCTAAAGACATCTAAAGATGACCTCAGGTGGGACTTGAGTTCCACCTTGTGGTTGAAGTCAGGAAGTGCTGTTCATTTGCAGAAGCTTCTGGGTATCAATTGAACCACATGGCCGGTTCTTTTATGACAAGCCATAGAGAGAACAGAAGACCCGTGGCAATAAGGTAAAAGACATACACCGCTGCTCCCTGGCTCCTCTTTCCTTCAACCCAGTGGGAGAGATGGGCATCAGATGGGGACGCTGAAATCTCCTGGGGCACATTCACGATCCCAAAGATCACCAAACCATCCTCAAGCTGAGAGGGATCTGCAGGGATCACTTGCATCTACATTAACCCCAGAGGCCAAAACACAGCCTTCTGGTTTGGCAAGAGAGCTGTGTGCATCATTTAAGGAAGCACAGGCAATTTTTCCTCTGCTTTTCCCTAATTGCTGCAAAACACTTTGCTTGGAGCTAAACCAGAAGTCTGGGGCACGACAGGTCTGCTGGAGGCAGAGAAGGAAGGAAGACTGGGGGCACAATCTTCACAAAGGGAAGGGCTTCTGTGGAGCAGGAAAAAGATGAAAATGGACACAGGGGACAAAGGGCTCTTTTATTATTACTACTTAAAGGCAAAAAGGTAGGAATGGGAAAGCGGGGAGACCTCAGGAACTAGCCTAGGGAATGGACAGACAAACTGATATGAGAGAGACAGAGAGAGTTTAATGGAAAATAGGCACCAAATGGGCTCCATGGAAAACATATACACAAAACAAGAAGGGAAACAAATGAATAAAAACACACCTAAACTGAAGGAAGGAGGTAAAGCGCGTGCTCACCAACCACTCAAGGTGAAGCCAGAAGCAGAACTGGTCACAGAGTGAATTGAGATCCAGGAGCTTCTGCAAATGAACAGCAATTTCTGCCTTCAATCACTAGGTGGATCTCAAGTCTCACCTGAGGCCATCTTACATTTGGTTGTTTTTCAATATTAATGAGCTGCCTTCTAGCTGAAACAAAAATCTATGTCCCTACTAAGGATTGAAGCAATTAGATCTGCCACGTTCACAGCTTGTGGTCTCTATCATCCAACACGACTGACTGCTCTGCAGCAATGCAACGGTACAGTTGTGTAGACTGATGTTGGCATACAAAGTTTGAGCAGCGTGGGGCAGGGCAGCTCACCAACTTGGGAGACCTCAGATCAGGGATGGAGAAGCTGAGAACCTCCAACGTTGTTGAATTCCAACTCCCATCAGCTCAGACAACATGGTCAGCTGTGAGGGGTCCATCTGGAGGTTCCCAGGTTCCTCACTCACCCTTGCCTTCAATTATGAACTACAAAGTAAATGAGGACATGCCATGGAAGAGTTGGGTGGAGAAAGTCAGTATGAAGAGAGAGGGCTACTTCTGGAAAAGAACCCAGCACAGGTTGGCGGTTGGAGGATGGATGGCGGCTAACAGATTGAGGTTGAATCCTGACAAGACAGAAGTACTGTTTTTGGGGGACAGGGGGCAGGCGGGTGTGGAGGACTCCCTGGTCCTGAATGGGGTAACTGTGCCCCTGAAGGACCAGGTGCGCAGCCTGGGAGTCATTTTGGATTGACAGCTGTCCATGGAGGTGCAGGTTAATTCTGTGTCCAGGGCAGCTGTCTACCAGCTCCACCTGGTACACAAGCTAAGACCCTACCTGCCCGCGGACTGTCTCGCCAGAGTGGTGCATGCTCTAGTTATCTCACGCTTGGACTACTGCAACGCGCTCTACGTGGGGCTACCTTTGAAGGTGACCCGGAAACTGCAATTAATCCAGAATGCGGCAGCTAGACTGGTGACTGGGAGTGGCCCCCGGGACCACATAACACCGGTTCTGAGAGATCTGCATTGGCTCCCAGGACGTTTCCGAGCACGATTCAAAGCATTGGTGCTGACCTTTAAAGCCCTAAACGGCCTCGGTCCTGTATACCTGAAGGAGTGTCTCCACCCCCATCGTTCAGCCTGGACACTGAGATCCAGCGCCGAGGGCCTTCTGGCGGTTCCCCCATTGCGAGAAGTGAGGTTACAGGGAACCAGACAGAGGGCCTTCTCAGTAGTGGCGCCCACCCTGTGGAACGCCCTCCCTTCAGATGTGAAGGAAATAAGCAGCTATCCTATCTTTAAAAGATATCTGAAGGCAGCCCTGTTTAGGGAAGTTTTTAATATGTAATGCTGTACTGTTTTTAACACTCGATTGGGAGCCGCCCAGAGTGGCTGGGGAAACTCAGCCAGATGGGGGGGGGTATAAATAATAAATTATTATTATCATTATCATTATTATTATTATTATTATTATTATTATTATTATTATTATTATTTAGCCTGGGAAGTAGTTTCACTTTCCAACAGCCTTGCCTCTGTACTTTGGTGAATGGCTGGGGCAGGGTGCTCAAACAAACAAAGGTTACTCCAGGATCTTAGGTTTGGGTGTAATGACAAACCATGGTACAGTGGTGCCTCGCAAGACGAAATTAATTCGTTCCGCAAGTTTTTTCTTCTTGTGAGTTTTTCGTCTTGCGAAGCACGGTTTCCCATAGGAATGCATTGAAAATCAATCAATGCGTTCCTATGGAAACCGCCTTCAGACCAGGTCCGGGGACAGTCTGTCCCCCGGGACCTCTTCTGAAGGCTGGGGGGGGGGGGACAAGGGCTTTTCTTCCCACCGCCAGCCTTCAGAAGGCTGTTCTGAAGGCTGGCAGTGGGAAGAAAAGCCCTTCTCCCCACCTCCCGCCCCGCAAGCTCCGGGGACAGGAGGGCTTTGCTGCCGACCGCCAGCATTTTAAAAGCCCCCGGGACAGCGGAGACTTCTCCGCTGTCCCGGGGCGATCTTAAAATGCTGGCGGGCAGCAGCGAAGCCCTCCTGTCCCCGGAGCTTGCAGGGCAGGAGGTGGGGAGAAGGGCTTTTCGACCCCCAGCATTTTAAAAGCCCCCGGGACAGCGGAGGTCTTCTGAAGGCAGGCGGTGGGTGAAAGTCTTTGCTCCCCCCCCCCCGCCTGCCTTCAAAAGCCGTCCGGGATAGAGGAGAAACGCGCTGCGCTTCTCCGCTATCCCGGGAAGGCAGGCGGGGGGGGAGCAAAGACCTTTGCCCCCCGCCGGCCTTCAGAAGAGGTCCAGGAGGTCCAGGACCTCTTTTGAAGGCCGGCGGTGGGCGAAAGTCTTTGCTCCCGACGGCCAGCATTTTAAAAGAGGTCACCGGAGATTTCTTCTTGCAAAGCAAGCCCATAGGGAAATTCGTCTTGCGGAACGACTCAAAAACGGAAAACTCTTTCGTCTTGCGAGTTTTTCGTTTTGCGAGGTGTTCGTCTTGCGAGGCACCACTGTACCAAGCCATAATTCATAAGCCAAGCAATCATGAGTTCAAACGGTGGCTTGTTAAAATGTAAACCATGGTTACTTGCTCAGAGCTGGTTCAAATGTTTAGGCAAATCATACTTAGGTTAAGCAAACCATGGTTTAGCGCAAACACAGGCAGTTTGTTAATGTGTCTTTATGCAACAAACATGGGTTTCAGTAATGAGGTACTTCTTTTGTAAGGGTATACAGCCAGTCATAAATGTCAGCAGTGAACAAGGTTACTGGAGATAAAAAGACATACCCCAAGAGGTCGAGGATGGTGTCCGGAATAGTGACAGTCTAACTTCTCAGATTCTTCGGATCCCTCCACTTCGCCCTCGTCACTAGATAATCTGCTAGGCAGATCTCCTCCCATAGAAGGCAGAGGCAGTTCTGGAGCATAACCACCATGGTTTGAAGAACTAGTGCTATTTATGCTGTTTGCAGAGGAAGGCCTAAGAGGGTAAAATGACCAACACAGGGTTCAAACGCCACAACTACCTTCCTAGCTAAAAGAAAACTTACAGTCAGATACTGCAACACATACTTATGCCAGAGTAAATGTCACCATGCTCAATAAAACTTGTTACAGTGGTGCCTCGCAAGACGAAATTAAACCGTTCCGCGAGTCTCTTCGTCTAGCGGTTTTTTCGTCTTGCGAAGCACGGCTATTAGCAGCTTAGCGGCTATTAGCGGCTATTAACGGCTTAACGGCTATTAACGGCTTAGCGGCTTTAAGAAAAAGGAAACAAACTCGCAAGAACTCGCAAGACGTTTCGTCTTGTGAAGCAAGCCCATAGGGAAATTCGTCTTGCGAAGCACCTCAAAAAACGGAAGTCTTTCGTCTAGCGAGTTTTTCGTCTTGTGAGGCGTTCGTCTTGCGGGGCACCACTGTACATCCTAAGCATGTTTACGATGGAAGCCTTACACAACTAACTCTCAACTTACACACATTTATCTTGTGTGCATTCAGCTTTACACACTTTGAAAAAATAAATAAATAAATAAATAAATAAATAAATAAATGGGGCTGGGCTTACAAGAAAAAAGAGGTTGGCAATCCCACCCACCATTGAACCCGATGTGTTTTGACTATACACAATTTGGCTTTCCGCGCTATCTCCTGAACATAGCCCCCACTAAGTTGAGAGTCACCTGTACTACAAACTCATTAAGTAAGCAGTAAGTCCCTCTGAATTCTTTGTTCCTGACTTCTGAATAAATGTGCACAGGATTGAGCTGTGTGTGTGTTTCAATAAACTATGCACATAAAAACCTTTTACAAAAATCCATCTTCAAAATGCCATTAGTATTGAAACATTAAATGCATTACTGCTAGACAGAAAGTCTGGATTGGAAAATAAACATTTCCTACAGAAAAGGAGAAGGAGAACATTCAATGCCCCCACTACACAGAAAGCACAGAAGCTTTTGAAGTATAGCAAATTAACTATGACATTTATATCAGAAATTTAGAAGGGCTTGAAATTTGCAGGGACTTTTATCAGGAACTGAATTGCAGAATTCTGAATGAAATTCAGAATGAAACCTGATCATTTCCTACTTCATTAAAAAGGTGCAACTTTCAAGCCCTGATTGTGGAAAGCAGTTGGAAAACAAGTTCCTGGTTTTTGCTAGAGTCTGAATAGTGACTATGCCTCAGTCTCTAAAATTTTGCACTGCACACGAGGGATATATATACAAATAAATATGATTTCCATAATTTATCCATGCCACTGAATTGAGCTTGCTCATATCATAATTTGGCATTTCCCTCGGCCCACTGCTTCCTGTGGAAATGCTCACTGAATGCCAGAATCCTGTGCCCACTTACCTAGGAAATGCTGAATTGGGCAGTCTTGATTTTGCAGGCGACGTTCCTTTGGGCTCTTGCCCAGAGTTCACTGATGTTCCTGACAGAGCGTCTTGGGCTAGCACAGGCTGGGGCTGATGAGTTTCCCTTATACATTGCGGATGCTCCTTGTCTTTTGCTACTTCTTTTTCCCGTGATCGAGCTTTGTGTTCAGCTAAGAGAATGTCAAACTGTTTTTTACGGCCTGGAACTGCTCGCCGGTGATTAAGTGAATGAGTCTAAAAAACAGGGTAGTTGAAAAAAAATTTTTTGGGGGGTGTAAATATAAAAATCAATTAAAATATTAATCTAGGAGATACCTAGAAATATTTGACTGATCATTGATTTTATGACAACACGAAACAGTTATTCTATACAGGTTAGTTCACCTGTCCTCGGAGGCACATGCAGTTTAATGAAACATTATTTTGGTGATAAGAAAACTTTCCATGAAAATACTTTACACATTAGTAGCATAACCAGAGCATTGTGGTTTTTAAAAATGGGGGTGTGAATATAAAAACAGTTAGAATATATTAATCCAGGAAATAGCACAAGTTCCATGATGTTATTGTGTAAATTAATTGCAAACCAGACCTGGAAATTGCATTCTCTGTACCTTCAATATAAATGTTCAATAACTTTTCATCTACAAGTTTGTTTATTATTTATGTCATAAAATTTATACACCAGTTTTAAAAAATCC
The DNA here is from genome assembly GCF_964106915.1 of Podarcis gaigeae. Lineage (NCBI taxonomy): Eukaryota > Metazoa > Chordata > Lepidosauria > Squamata > Lacertidae > Podarcis > Podarcis gaigeae. The sequence goes on along the minus strand of NC_139686.1, from coordinate 68,670,377 downwards.
TCAAAGCAGTTTACAAAGAGAATAAAACGAAACCAAAAAAGAAAAAAAGAACTCTTTAATTCATTCAAAACAAAGTTGCAGGAATATTTTCCTTTTGTTTTTAAATGAATGGGTAGAAAGCAGGTGTTCTTGTCTTTACAAAAGGCAATATATCCTAACGACAAGGGTTCTCAGTTTGGGTCAATCAGTCAAAAATAATATTTTCTTTACTCTGAAACAGGAGCTGCAATGCTGAAGTCACTCAGATGCACTCTGACTTTTCCACATTTCTTAAAAGGGAAGGCAAATATTACTATTCTCCCCTACCCCTTTGTAATCTGTTAAATTATGGCCTTAAAAGGATTTTCCTTAGCTAAGGGAGTAAGTTGTCATATATGACAAACAGCTCAGGTATGTGTGTTTCAACCCTTTAATTGGAAACCACCCAATTTGATATTCCTGGTCAGATAACGTTGGTCTGGGCTTTGGAGGCCTGAGTTTGGGAGCTCCTGCGATGAGACGAGCTCCTTTTTGCCCTCCCCAGGACTGAGAAGAGACAGGGAAATGCTTACTCCACTTAAAGGGATTTTTGTTTGGTTCCTCTTGCTGTCCCTCCTTGCACTCCAATGCCTGAAACCTGCCATTAAATGCCTTGTCAGCCTCCCTTACTCCTCCAGCCATCAACACTTCATCCAGCAAACACCTGTGTCTTCAAAGCATCGTGTGCTTAACCCCTATGAATTAGCTACAAAAAGAAAAAAAGATAAAGCCTATCTATAAATGAGGACTGCACTACTGCAGAACTATTGTTTTCATTCATTCATTCATTCATTCATTCATTCATTCATTCATTCATGTTTGGCAATGAATAACCACAGTGCCCAAATCACCCTTTTGATTTAATATTGGGTTGCTCTTGGCTATTTAAAAATACACGACGTATCAGAATGACCTTTATGCATTAGTAAAGATGTCAGTCACGGCAAAGCATTATATATATTTAAATTAACAAGAAAACTACCTTGCAGGTGAGTGATCTTGTGCAGGGTTTCTTTGTCTCAGGATCCAATACTCCACAATGTTTATTTGGGTCAAACTCTCTTTCTGTTTGAAAATAATAATTATAATAAAGTGAGAGGGTTTTCTCCCTTTTTTATATTAAAAAAACCTTAACATGTTTAAAGTAACATGAAACAAAAACTAAATACACTTTAATGGTGCAGATGAGAATAAATATATAAAGATATTGTACTTTTCCTTAACACATTCTGATTTTTAGCATACCTGCAACAAGGAATGATGCTTGCAGACAACAGATTCACAGACACACTAGTTCATTCTCACACAGAAACCTAGCAAGATTCCTATCTAGTTAGTAACAAAGCTAATTTCTCTGTTCCGCTCTGCTTCTTGAACTGAAGCTTGAAAACGACCCCACCAGCATCACCTACCCCTTAACAGCAGAGCATTTAATGTAGCAAAGGGAACGGCTGGTGCAGGCCTGCTTCCCATACTGTTCACTAAGCTCAATATGAAATGTAATGAAAGACCAGGAGGGAGACAGATCGATGGAGGTTACAGGCTTCTTTCTATGGGGGTAGATGTGCAGAAGAACTCGCATACCTGTTAGAAGGCATGTGGAACTACCGTATTTTTCGCCCCATAGGACGCACCAGCCCATAGGACGCAGCTAGTTTTTTGGGGGGGAAATCAAGGGGGAAAAAATTATTTCCCCCCCAGCCATCCCCAAGCTAGAAGAGGGAGACGGAGCGCTCCGTCTCCCTCTTCTGCCTTCAGGGACAGCCTCTCTAGCCTCCGTGGGGCAGCGGCTTGCCCCGCTGTCCCCCGAGTTTGTGGGGCTGGCGGGGGAGAGAAGCAAGCTTGCTTCTCCCCCCCGCCAGCCTTCAGATCAGGTTGGAGAATAACGGGGTGGCGGGGCTCCGCCTCCCCGCTATCTCCCGAGCTTGTGGGGCTGGCGGGGGGGGGGAGAGAAGCAAGCTTGCTTCTCGCCCCCGCCAGCCTCCAGATCGGGTCAGGGAATAGCGGGGTGGCGGGGCTCCGCCTCCCTGCTACCCCCCGAGCTTGTGGGGCTGGCGGAGGGGAGAAGCAAGCTTGCTTCTCTCCCCCCCCGCCAGCCTCCAGACCAGGTCGGGGAATAGCGGGGTGGCGGCGCTGCACCTCCCCGCTGTCCCCCGAGCTTTTGGGCTGCAGGCTGCTGCCCGCAAGCCTTGCGAGCCCGCGGGACCTCCCGCCGGGCTTGCAAGACTTGCGGATGGCTTCCTGAAGCCTGGAGAGCGAGAGGGGTCAGTGCGCACCGACCCCTCTCGCTCTCCAGGCTTCAGCGAAAGCCTGCATTCGCCCTATAGGACGCACACACATTTCCCCTTCATTTTTGGAGGGGAAAAAGTGCGTCCTATAGGGCGAAAAATACGGTATTCTTTTCCTTCCCTCCATTTCCTGTGGCTTGGACAAAACGAGCTGCTTGTCCCAACTGCTCTATCAGAAAAGTTATGGGCTACTCTTAGGATCAAAGCAATGGCCAGTCTTCCTGTTTTGGTTACACTTGCCCTGGGCTAGATCAGGGCTGACAACACGAAGCCCGCAGGCCACGATCTGACCTGCTACGGGTTTTCGGTCAGCTCACATGCCGTAGCTTACCTGTTCACTCTTCCAGCCAGGCAAAAAGTTTTACAGAGCCAGGAATAGGGAACTTCTAGCTTCCAGATGTTGTCTTACTACAGCTCCCATCAGGAGTGCCAGCTTGGCCCAGTGACTGTGGGTGCCCAGGGCCTTGGGTGCCATGCAGTGTGCATGGCCCTGGCACCAAAATTTGTGGGTGCCTGGCTCCTTCATGGGGACTTTTATCAGTGGCCCAGGGTGCCAGGGAGTTGGCACCTATGGCTCCCATCATCACTGCCTGGTAGAGCCATAGGTTCCCCAGTTAAGGTCAAGGATTGGACCCAATCTGCATGCACAAAGACATCATCAAACATGAAAAAGTGTTTCACTAATACAAAACAGTGTTTAAATCCTGCCATTTAAATCTAAAGCACAACACTAAATTTAAGTATGTGCTTCTCAAGGTATGTCATTCAAAAACAGAACAGACATGTCCCTTTCTCAATCTGCAAAGGTCAGAGAATTCTGGATCTCTGATCAAAGCACGAGTGGTGAAATTAATGGGATCAGAAGACTTTCCCACAATAAAATGTATCATTTTTACTATTACATAACAGAACCAAGAATGTGATAAGAATTCTCAGGATGGTTCAGAGGATCATTTTCTACCAATTTCTTGCCACTTGAACTTTTGGCACACTGCATGTTAAAGGTCTAGCATTAGCTCTTACGAATGGTTGCAACCGCTCCTGAATATAGCATAATTATGCACTAATTACAAAGATCTTTCTTGTGTTTATTTTGTTCTATTTCTCCACCAAGGTGTTTTGTTTTTTTGTTTCGTTTTTAATGTCAGGAGAAAAGCATACATGATAGCTTGCTCATTTGGATACAATTGCAAGCTATGGTTTGCCCAAAACTGAAGTCAGTGAGGGAACTGGAGTGCATGAGGAACCAACATGCAAGCCCAAGACTTGCTCATGTAATGCCAGATCACAGTTTGGTATTACATGTTTAACAGGTCATTTAATTGTGCTCCCTTACTAACGGTGGTAAACATACGATCCCAACTTTGCTTTCTGACATTCTTTAAAATATTGTTCTGCCCTTAATCTTGTCTCGGTTACCCATACCCAACTCCTTCAGCCTTTCCTTATATGACTTGCCTGCTGGACCTTCTGTCACCCTCATCACAGAATCCTCTGAACTTTTCCTCTTTGTTGACAATGTTCTTGCATTGTGGCACCTAGTGCGGAACACCATATTCCAATTGGGGACCAGCCAATGCTGAGAAAGAGAATACTATTCATTTACTCCGTATAGCATACCACTCACAACCTTTACTATCAAACCAACATTGCCTCTTCACTATCATCCCTGGGCAGAGGATGTCGTAAAGTGTACTTAAACTGTGAGAAACATGGAGAGGTGTTCTCAGATGAGTGTTCCACAACCGGGGAACTCCTCCTGTCGACCTAGTAAACTTTGAGTCTGTAAGATACCCCTGTTTCAAGTAACCTACAGCTATACTTCAACTGGTGCGTCAGGACCCACAACTAAGACTAAGAGAAGGTAACGCTCACTGTTGGCACTAACATCCAAACACATGCATTGTAAAACATTAAGAAGAGACCCCCCCTAATCATGAATGAGTGCCAGATCTGTGAAGACTGAACAGTACTGTGCAAAACATAATAAAGTCTAGGAGGACAGGGAGCTGCTATTATTAGACTAATGCTATGGTGGAAAGTTCGTCTCTTCTTAGAACATCTATATAACTATGCTAATACGAATGTGTACATTCAAATACTATCAGACCAATTACTGTTTAGTATTCCTAAGGTATTAATAAAACATGCCAAATAACCATTAATGATAAAATACAATCTTTCAATGTTCTTTTATTGCACAGGCCTGCTAAAAGTCAATTCTTTGAGAAAAATAAGACTTCCCAGAAAGCTTTTCACTCATTTCATAGAAGCATCACAGTGCTGGATGACAAGGGCACACAGTCTTGAGCCAAATACACCTGTTGCTGCCTTTGAACTAAACCACTAAAATGAGATAATGAAAACTATACATATACGAAGTAATCTGAATTGTCTGCTAAAAAGACAGCATCCATATTTGTGCATTTCCCATTTATGTGATCTCTCATTAGCTTGTCCAACTGCGAAAAGACACTGCAGCTTTGAAGCAACATGCATAGATCAATAATAGTACAAAGCAGCTGGATAATCAAAGGGGGTGAGTGGATAACTTCCTTTGTAAAAGAGCTAGTATTTGAGTACACACAAATTTCTCCAGAATTGTAGTTTCCCTCCTATAATGTTAAGCGCTAATACTTTACTCAGGCATTGCGTACATTTCTCCCCCAACATTTGAACAAAGATGACTTGACTGTTCAGCATTGCTTTCTCACCTCAAATGTTTCTTAATTCTCATTTATTTTTCTTGCTCACATAACTCTCAATTCTAGACTTGCTTCACTGTAAGATTCTATTTTCTGGTCCTCCTATTTCTGACCTTTGTCCTACTCTCAGTTCCTTTCTTCACCTGAATTGCTCTGAATAGTCTCCCTTTTCCTCTTGTTTCGATTTACCACTAACTTTCTTGCTTTCAAGCATCTTCGTACCTTTGGACCGCTACACCTTTCCTATTTCTCCATCTTCCACCACATTCTCCACTCTCCCATTAACCTTCCTTCTTAAATCTATCCCTTTCCTCCAGAGGCCCACTTTATGTTCCTTCCCTTTTAAAAAAGCAACCCGTTGAAAATAATCATTTCCTAAGCGTCCCATGGTTACTCCTCCTTTCCCATCCTCTATTCCTTTATCTTGTTCTATTCCTTATCTTGCAAGTCTATCATGGCTACGAGCCCAGAGCCAATGATTACCGGTATCTTTACTTTTCAAATTTTATGCATTGTCCAGATTTTAAGCGCTGAAAACAAACAAAACACCTTTTTTAAAAATCAGGTTCTTTCCTATATCATGGTCCAAATAGAATTGTACAAGCAACATTCCTGCATTAGAAGGCGTTCTGGTCATCTTCAGTACACATGAAATGATCTTTACTCCTTTAAGTTTTTAGGAGTACAGCAATAAGTCAACAGTTAGTAGTTTATACAGTGCATGATTGCTAGTTGAAATGCAATGAGCAAAGCTATGTGTCATTACAACGATGCTTTGTTCCAACAAAGGCATGAATATTCACATGAAGGGAATGCTGACCCATGAGACAAGTAAAGGACACCTACCTTTAACCAAGAGAGAGGAAGTACTTTGTGCAAATCAATTGCTTTTTTTTGCTTGTTCAAATTTGGGAACACTGGGTTAGATCCAAAGGTTCCCGCATTCCACTGGGGCAAGGCAATATTCAGATCCAAATCCATTTTATTTAAATACCGCTGAAGGGAAGAGCAGCCAACAGCCTCCTTTATGAGATAATCTTGTTTGATTTTCGCAGAATTTGTTCCTTAGTTCTCTCCTACGTTATGTTAGGTAAAGGGACCCCTGACCATTAGGTCCAGTCGTGGCCAACTCTGGGGTTGTGGCGCTCATCTCGCTTTATTGGCCGAGGGAGCCGGCGTACAGCTTCCGGGTCATGTGGCCAGCATGACTAAGCCGCTTCTGGCGAACCAGAGCAGCGCACAGAAATGCTGTTTACCTTCCTTCCCGCCAGAGCGGTACCTATTTATCTACTTGCAGTTTGATGTGCTTTCAAACTGCTAGGTTGGCAGGAGCAAGGACCAAGCAATGGGAGCTCACCCCGTCATGGGGATTTGAACCGCCGACCTTCTGATAGGCAAGTCCTAGGCTCTGTGGTTTAACCCACAGCGCCACCCGTGTCCCTGGTGACCATTTTAGGCATGTCCAATTGACAGATGATCACCAACGCATAGGGACTCGGAAGAGGGAATAATGAGGGTGGGGCAGGCTTATGTGCACTCACATGCACTCTGTCGGCGCACGTGGGAGCCGGAAACAAACACCATGCGAGAAATGGTTGTTGCCTGTACAACAGACTTTGAATATCTTTCTCAAATGCAAAATAAAATGTTTTGCCACACGAACCAGAGCAGCGCATGGAAACGCCGTTTACCTTCCCGCTGGAGCGGTACCTATTTATCTACTTGCACTTTGACGTGCTTTCGAACTGCTAGGTTGGCAGGAGCTGGGACCGAGCAACGGGAGCTCACCCCGTTGCAGGGATTCGAACCGCCAACCTTCTGATCAGCAAGTCCTAGGCTCTGTGGTTTAACCCACAGTGCCACCCGCATCCCCTACGTTACGTTTTGCAAAATTAAGAAATAATACCAGAACACCAATATAAAGTGTGAGGCAAGTTGTGCTTTGGTATTGACGCGTAAACAGATTTGACATGTGGGCCGAGATCACCATTATGTAAATAATAGCTACAGCATATAATAAATAGCAACAAACGCTACTAACGAAGAATGATGGGATCTCATCAAGTCATGCTACAATGCTACTTACCTGAAACTCTCTTGTAAGACTTGTTACTGTTTTTAGTGCCGTTTTGGTGTTTCTTGTCTATTGATGGAGCTATGACGCCTTTGCCATTCAAAATCTTTTCTGGCGATGGTGGCACCGATTTACATGTCAAAGCAGATTTAATTGGAGCGGATGTGGTAGATGAAGAGGCCGAGGAGGTGGAGCTGGTGGTAGTGGTTGCAGAGTTCATTTTAACATTGGCACCATCTGCCTTCACTAGGTTAGGAATTTTCTCTAGACTGACTACGGGAACAGGAACACTGAAACACCAAAGAAAAAGTCTTCAAGATGTGTTTTCTGCACCATGCGACATATAGTCTCTCAACTTCCTTCCATGCTTGGTTTCACATTACAGCCACTAACCCTGGAATTAACCTAAAACCGGCACATTTAGTTATACTGTTTATTAACATGTGCGCACACTATTTTCTTAAAGGCCAGTTCTAAACACAAATATATAAGTGGTGGGATATGTATGTATTTTTAAAAACCTATGTGTACTTGTTTTTAAAATTGTTTTCTCTTTGATTATTATTATGCCTACTCTTGAAATAGTGTAAATTTATAAGGCTGTATGGTGCAGGCCTCTATCACAGAGAATAAAGGTAAAGGGACCCCTGACCATTAGGTCTAGTCGTGACCGACTCTGGGGTTGTGGCGCTCATCTCGCTTTATTGGCCGAGGGAGCCGGTGTACAGCTTCTGGGTCATGTGGCCAGCATGACTAAGCCGCTTCTGGCGAACCAGAGCAGCGCACGGAAATGCCGTTTACCTTCCCGCCGGAGCGGTACCTATTTATCTACTTGCACTTTGACGTGCTTTCGAACTGCTAGGTTGGCAGGAGCAGGGACCGAGCAACGGGAGCTCACCCGATTCGAACCGCCGACCTTCTGATCGGCAAGTCCTAGGCTTTGTGGTTTAACCCACAGCGCCACCCATGTCCCATCACAGGGAATAAAAGGAGTCAAAAGAATATTAACATTTTCAAATCTATCATCCAAACTAAAGTGTTTGATAGACAGAAGAGAAGTCTTAAAAGATTTTAATGGCATGCTTTTAAATATTGTCACAGCATTTAATAAATCTAACGGACCCTGAAATAGAGGACCAGAACGGAACCCCTATGCGAAATGATCACCACCTGTATTTCAGTTCCAAACTACTGCAAAATGTGGCACAAATTCAGACTCTCAGAATTTAAGTCCCATGACTACAGAGACCTTTACTCTGTAGAAGACTATGTACACTGATCATGTAATATTAACAGTGCTTCATTAATTAAAAAAACAGTTTCCAGACACTGTGATGACAAATACATATTTTGAAGTGGAACTGACAGAAGTATACAAAGCAAGCGAGAAGGATTATTGCACTCAGCTTTAAGTTCTCCCGGCTCCATTATAGTCTTGTTGCTTTATGATATTATTACAGTACCATACTTAATTTCACTTTCTGATCTCAGTCAAACTTAGAAGCAGTTTTCACACACAAGACTAAAAACACATTCAGCTAATGTTGTTGATACAGGAGAAAAAAGAAAAGAGGAAACTGGCATTTTTAAAGATCTTCATTGGAGGCCATTCTTTGGGTGCCCCAGCATTTACTGGTTAGGCCAGAAACCTCCTGCCCAGCCAATGGAAAACCATGGCAATAGACACTGGCATTGTCAATTATCTGTGTTGATTTCAGTGCCAAATTAAAACTAACTTATTTTGAAGACTTTATAACCAAGGTTTCTAGAAGGCTTTTCTGTTTTATAGTTATCTTGCTGGTATTTTACTTATTATTATTATTATTATTATTATTATTATTATTATTATTATTATTTAATGTATTTTATTTAGAGATGTGATTTAAGTACACTTATGTTAACCGCCTTGCACACTGCCCAGTGAAAAGGGAAAATACACTGAAACAGACCCAAACATTAAAAAACCCAGTGTACAGTTTAACCAATACAGATTTTACATCCACGTATGAGATTTGGTAAATGCGCCGTAAGTCAAAATAGCCTGAATCATCATGCATCATTAGGACATTGAGAAGATCTTTGACTGTCAAAAATATTTCACAATCAAAATTCTGGCCAGTACCTTTTGTAAAATTTCACATTAAAGTTAGGTTGTTGTAAGAAACGTTTAACCTGGCTGCTTTAAGAATTTGAAAAGGGCATTCAATTTCCCCCCTTTTAAAATACCAATTCCTTTTCTGTTGTTGTTATTCTTGTTTTCAGTACTTCAAAAGTATAAATACAGAGATAGAGATGTAGTCATAGGCAGAACGATAGCATGAAGCTCCATGCCTCTCTTGTCTCATGCATCAATATGCTCTCCTTTGCCTTCAACCCATATTATCTTTCTCCATTTCACGATACACTATTCTTTCATTCATGGAAGATTTTCTACGTGCAGCATCTGTCCAGTGTTTACCAGTTTTTAAATTTCTCTACAGTTGGAAATGAGGGCTGTTGCTCCTTTAGTCACATGATGGGAGAATATTCGCTGTGTTCCAATCTGTGCAGAATTTTAAAGGAGCCCAACACAGAAAACTTAGCAGAAGTGCTATCAGGCTATCACTGAATATGAGGCCTTAGTCTATCATATCAACATGGTTAAACCAGCTCTGGCTGTGTTTTAGCATCCGTTGTTGAGCGCTGGAATTTAATTAAAATGGAGTTACTTTCATAGCTAACTTGCATGCAAGAAGTGTGCATGCACACGAAAGCTCATACCAAGAACTGACTTAGTTGGTCTTTAAGGTGCTACTGGAAGGAATTTTTTTTGTTTTGCATCAGCAAAGTATATCTCTACAATAAACTTGATGGCATATACTTCATGGGTAAGTGAATCATTCAGAACTTTATTTTCCACAAGTGACAATGACTGAGTTTTGAAACTGGGCAACTTGCAAGAAGATGGGTCAAAGCCACAACTGATTCCATGAAGCAGGTCCTATCCCTTAAAAAACCCCCGTTAAACTGCAATCCAGTAAAGGGGGACAAAGAAGCCAGACATTAGGATGAGTAGAGATAGCCTAGTGATAAAGCTGTAGTTGAGAACATATGGGATTGGTGAAAAGGCACCCTAGCCAACCGGAATACAAGTTGGGATAGCTCAGTTGGTAGAGCACGAGATTCTTAATTCCAGCGTTGTGGGTTTGAGTCCCACACTGGGCAAAATATTCCTGCACTGCAGAGGATTGGTCTTTTGGTCCCTTCCAACTCTACAATTATATGATTCTAAGCGCTGCTTTTCAGTAGATGCTGGACAGAGGCTTGAAAAATTAATCTGGATCAACCTCTCAGTAGAAACAGAACTGTTTTCTCTGTTTTAAAATGGGTTTGAGTCTGTGGTTGCTACCTTTTGCCTATAAACGACAACTTTGGAATGGATATTGCCTGTTACCTATTGAGAATTCATACTCTTGATGTTATAATCCAAGAACAAAAAGTAGCAGACATTCCCCCAGGTATATAAAATAACTACTGGGATTAACTAATATTTCACCAGCTTTTTGCTGTCGCCATGTTGTCATGGAGTGGGGTTCAGCCATTTTGCTGTGATTCCTCCTATCCCCTCCTCAGGAAATGTCTTTTCCAAAGGAAGTCTGAATTCCTTATTAACTTGCAAAACCTCTTATTGGGTCATATACAACTAACTTTTACTCAGAGTAGACCCACAGAATTTAATGGACCCAAGTTTGGTCTCACCAAATGTGGTCCAAGGAAAGTCTCACATTGGAAACAGCACAATGGCAGTCGAGAAAATCAGTAACGTCCCTTTCTAATATTATGTCATTTTTAATTAAGAGCAAATGAACTAGCATACCCTCCAACATTTCTCTGATGAAAATAGGGATGCCACATTCCATAATGATAATTTTATATTTATACCCCACACATTTTACTGCGTTTCCCCAATCACTCTGTGCAGCTTCCAACATATATTAAAACATAATAAAACATTAAGCATTTTTAAAAAACTTCCCTATACAAGATTGCCTTCAGACGGCCTGGGGATCATATAACTCCACACCCTCCAACATTTCTCCAATGAAAATAGGGATGTCCTAAGGAAAAGCGGGACATTCTGGGGTCCAATCAGAAATTGGGACAGCTTCTGTAAATCAGGGACATCCCTGGAAAATAGGGACACTTGGAGGGTCTGAGCTAGTGCATACCCAATCTAATTCTCGCAGATAAAGGAATCGTCATTTCTACTCGATATGCTACAATTACGATGCATTCAACTTTTGTCCCTTAGGAAAGAAAACTGTTCAGTAATGGGCCTTGTCAAATATTAAAAACTGCAATAAGGATACAACAGCCCATATCCTATCACACAAAGGCCTGGGGTTGCTCTTCTTCAGATGTTTCCAGGACAGAAATATCAAATGCAATATTGACAAATTTTTTTTCCTAGAGAAAGCCAGAGCAAGATATGGCAATATGCTGCCCTAGGGTTAGAGGCTGTTCTAGATTATAAATTAAGGGAGGATCTATATACTGAAGACTGCCACAGGAATCCAGGACAAAGGAGACATGATGAAAAGGGTCACCACAGCTGTAAAAAATGATATATAGTATATCTGACTTCCTCGCTGAAGTCCTAGTTTTCCAGATCTCAGGAAGGGCAGGCTCTGTTAGAGATCCCGACAGTCATTTAGCAATGCCTAAGGTTTGTTTTGCAAGGGAGACTTCCTTCTGTACATGTGCAGAGACACTAGTATTCAAGCATGTTTTAACTCTTTTGGCGTAAAGTGCTATTAAAAAGCAGCCCCAAAGGGCTGAAAAAACAGGTCCTCATTCAGAAAAGGTAAAGGTAAAGGGACCCCTGACCATTAGGTCCAGTCGTGACCGACTCTGGGGTTGCGGCACTCATCTTGCTTTACTGGCCGAGGGAGCTGGGATACAGCTTCTGGGTCATGTGGCCAGCAGGACTGAGCCGCTTCTGGCGAACCAGAGCAGCGCACGGAAACAGGAGCAGGGACCGAGCAACGGGAGCTCACCCCGTCGCGGGGATTCAAACCGCCGATCTTCTGATCGGCGAGTCCTAGGCTCTGTGGTTTTTGAAGATGACGTTCTGTCGCATGCATGGAAGTCTGTTGCAGCAGCAGGGCTGCAGGGCTGATTACAGTCCAGAATGACAGCACAAATATAACAATAAACGAAATTCTTGACAGTTTGATGCCTTTTACTGGTACCCAGAAATCTACTGTATCTGCTTAAGAGCTGGTTGGGCCTGCCACTAAACAAACATTTCCTATTAATGCCAATGGGGCTGCAACATGAAATGACTGGGGTTATTTTTTAGGTGTGCACATATGCATGTGTTAAGTACACACAGTGGCGTAGCGTGGGGGGTGCAGGGGGGGCCGGCCGCACCGGGCGCAACATCTGGGGGTTAGGGTTAGGGGGCGCAAATCCATGGTTTAGGGGGCACAAATCCACAGGTTAGGGAGCGCAAATTACTTGCCTTGCCCCGGGTGCTGACAACCCACCCTACGCCACTGAGTACAAACACACATACCACAGGGCATAAATGGAAGTTTCCAGCTCTTGCTCCATGAATGAATTCCCGTATGTAAATAATTCACAAGGAATTAGTCAAATAGAACACCACAGGCAATTGGGCAGATACAACACACAAATCATGCAGTAACAGTATTATTCTTATATACAGCTATTGTCTGGAATCCAAGTACCAAATGGGGAATTCTATACTTCCAGCTGTGCTCCTGGAGCATCTCCTACCAAGAGCAACACCTGGAATTCAGGGGAAATTTTGGAGCAACCGTCAACACAGCACAAGGATCTAAGGAGAGGCAGGAAAGTAGTGGGTGTGCAAATTCAGGGTCCTAAGTGTGGCAGCACTTGCCCTCGACAACAGGCAGGCACCTGCAGTATTGGCACGGAGGTTCTTGCTTAAAACTCACCTGTTCACTCAGACTTTCTTTGAGGGACGATTCAACTATGTTGATAAATTCATTTGAGCTACTAATTTGCGCTGTCTTTGTTTTGTGGATATAATCTGATTGTTTATTTTATGTCATTTTGTGGTACACCACAAAAACAATATGCCCATCTTCTATTTAAGACACACACACACACACACACACACACACACACACACACACTACTCCAACGCTAGAAGAGATCCATTATTCAGCCACATATTAAATTTCCTTGCCTGTTTTATAATAAATATTAAGAAGGAAAAGGAGAAGGAAAAAAAAACCCCAAAAGTTTTCCAGAACAGCAACTTACCAAGGTTTATCCCTTGATACTTTCGAAGAAAAGACCATGTGCTGTTTGCTAGTGGAGGTAATTAGATTGTCTTTGGGCGTTTTGAATGGCTTTGAGTTGTTATTGACAGGGTTATGGCCGCTGATACAGGATCTCGGTTTCATCTGTATAAATGATGCCCTGGAATTGCAGGGTGGAGAAGCTGGAGATGGGGAAGGCTTACACATTGAACCGTGTCTTCGTTCTAAAGCAGGGAGGGGAAAACCCAGAGTCAATGAATAGGCAAGACAATGGCAGCTAGGTAAGAAAAAAGAAAGAAACCCAAGCAGTATAGAAACCATAGGCCCAAAACATCCCGAATAAAACTGATTTGCTATTAAAACATTATTTATACTATAATATATATTATAATATATAGATGGCCAAAATAGAAATGGAGTACAGTGCCACACTGTGTGCTTGGTGAATAAATGCTAATGGTTATTGCTGAGCTGGCACAGAAATACAGTCCTTGGAAAAGCCAAATGGAAACCAAGTGGGACTCTTATGTCTGATGAGTGGGCTGGTTTGCAGGTATCTTCGGCCTAGATACAAGCTGTATGGATAATAAATAGAATTTTCCTTATGCATACTCAAAACATATCAGCACCTCTTCATTCTGTGCTATTCAGCTTAATAGGGTGGCCGAATAATTACACAACAAAGCTACATTTCTCTCACAAAAATAATTCCCAACATTCCCTCCCCCCCCCAAGTCTTGTTTGTAGACTTGTGATTAAGAATAGAGAAATGTTGAGACTAGGGCAAATAATTCTAGACGTGGTGGCAATTCCCATGATCTTAATGGCACATTTGTAAAATAAAAAGAGTACCGTCAAGGAAATGGCTGCTGCACATATATGTCATCATGTGATCCCAAGCTTGAGCAGCAGAAAATAAAAGTAACTGGCTCACAGATCAGTTACAATCTTTGAAACAGTCCTAAACTTTTTGTCCTGACTTCCTGTGCCTGTTAGCAAACACAAAATGATGTACTATGATATGCAAAACTTCAAATTTCAGCCTTTTCATTTGCTCATGATTTGATCTGCAGTAACAGTTTGCACATACTTGTTCTCATTAGGGACCATTAATTACCACATTTATAGGAAATGGCAGGTCCTATCTTTGCAACGGGGGAAAAATTGAACTAAGAACTGAATCTGAATGAACTGCCTAAGTGTTTATACTGATCAGTATTTAACTATTTATATTAACGGTCATAATCAATTAAAAACAAAAGGGCAAGAAAGACAACATTAATTCCTTCTTCAATCCTTCAGTAAAATTAAAGTGAGAAGCCCATGGACCTTAAAGGTCACATTCTGTCCGACCAATACAAGGGGAAAGGCGCTCAGTGTGTTCGAGTCAAGGGCCTCTCTTAAGAATGCACTCACTTCCATTCCTCAGCACATGAACATATCAAATGTCTAAGCTGATCTCACTGGCTGTACAGTCTCATGCATGCAAAAGCCAATACCTCGTTATACATTTAATTCACATACACCAATGTTAAAACTGTGTGGATTAGCTTTATGTCAACAGATTATGAAGTTGGATAATCGATCTTTAGTAGCAACATGATCTCAACCGCTCAAAAATGCTCAGTGCTTACTAGAGCTCTTAAAAAGAACACAAGCCATGTATCACAAGTAACGTTGCAAACATTAGAGAAAAGAGATAAGAAAACAGGAATGTGTGAGAAGAACAATGCCTAGAAGAATGAATATTTATGCCTTTACATTATCAAAATCTAGCATATCAGACTGTGTTTATTCATGCTACAGTCTTCAGCCAATAACTTGTGCATATGCCGGAAGAAAGTTTTGTCATTCCTGTTTATTATCCAAGGTTGTTTATTTTTATTGAATTTTGAACTTTGTGATTACCCAAGTCACCATATGCTACAGTGGTCAGTTATTCAGAGAAAAACACAAAAAGGAGAGAGCCAAGAACCCCAAATTATTACTATGCTTTCATATTTCCCCCCAGCCTTACAGATTAATCGCTGATTGGAGTGAAACAAATCATTATCATCTCAGGCTAAAGAATCATATGAAAAGCCCTAGGAACAACAAATGCAAAAAGGCAGGAAGTGAAGTAAATTTCAGTTGCGCAGCCACAAGATGCTAAGTCAGCAGCAGAAGAGTAGAAATGAGTTACTAGAGAAAAATCTATAAAAGGAACTTGGTGGGCTAAGAATTCGAACATTTCAACCCCATTTCTGCTGATTAAAGCATTCTTCCTTACTGGACCAACCATAAAAGGACTGCTGAGCCCCTTTTCAGTGCTTTTTAAAAAAACTTTTCTTAAAAATATATGTTATTTATAATATGATAGAAAATAGAGAAAGATGGAAAGGATTTGCTGAAACAATTAGTAGAAGTGGGATACAAAAAGGGAGGTGAGAGGAGGTCGAGGAAACAAGGGAATGAAAGATTGAGTATGGAAAAGGAGGGATGTTTTTAAATTGTTTTTGTTTTGCTTTATTTAGGTTTAGTTTAATGTATTTAGGTTGTGTTTTGTATTGTTTATATACTGTACTGTATTGTTTTTCTTTTTCTTTCTCTTCTCTTTTTTTGTTTTGTCTTTTCTTTTTCTTCTCCTTTTTTGTAACTTTTAAAAGTAATAAATTTCATTAAAAAAAGAAAAAGAAAAAAACTTTTCTTAGATATGCTTCCACTGCCAAAGCAATCAGGCCAGTGTTCCCCCCACCCTATCAGATCATGTGTGGTTGATTAAATGTAGCGTCTTTATCGCCACAACATTCTGTTGCAAATAATCATAGCTCCATCAGGGCAAGTTATCCCATGCAATGGTGGTGGGCAGTGAAAACACCAGCATAATGTGGCAAATCTGATAGTATCAGCCTTGCTGCCTAGTTAATGGGATAAGTTTCCTCTCTCCATTCACAGTTAGGATAAGAGAGTTTAGAATTCCTCCATTGGTATTCTGTCTTTTTAAAACCCCCTGTATTTTTTTAAAGCTCTCTATAAAATATAAGGGACTAGGCAGTGATATGATGTCATTATGTTCATTGCATGATCCCTGATTGGCATGGACTATGCCATGCCTATCAGCATGGACTAACCCCTTCATGGATCACTGCCTTGCCGTGGCGAAGGGGCTTGAATAACTCAGAGAAGCTATGAGCTATGCCGTGCAGGGCCACCCAAGATGGACAGGTCATAGTGGAGAGTTTTGACCAAACGTGATCCACCTGGAGCAGGAACCGGCAAGCCACTCCAGTATCCCTGCCAAGAAAACTCCATGGACAATTGGTCCTGGAGGAGACTCTTGAGAGTCCCATGGAATGCAAGAAGATCCAACGTATCCATTCTTAAGGAAATCAGCCCTGAGTGCTCACTGGAAGGACAGATCCTGAAGCTGAGGCTCCAATACTTTGGCCACCTCATGAGAAGAGAAGACTCCCTGGAAAAGACCCTGATGCTGGGAAAGATGGAGGGCACAAGGAGAAGGGGATGACAGAGGACGAGATGGTTGGACAGTGTTCTCGAAGCTACAAACATGAGTCTGACCAAACTGCAGGAGGTAGTGGAAGATAGGAGGGCCTGGCGTGCTCTGGTCCATGGGGTCACGAAGAGTCGGACATGACTAAACGACTAAACAACAACATGCCATGAAGAAGCCCTTTAAAATAAAATGAGACAGCAGCAGTAATTCAACAAATAAATGTTGCAAATAGGGTGCAAAAAATGCACGAAGTAACTGAAGGGAAGGTGTGCAGTTTGCCAGATTCTTCCAACTTACTGAAAGGGCACTTTTTACATTGCAAAATGAGCCTCATGAAAATACAGCATAGTGTTATATGAAACCCTGCAGGTCACCACGGCCTTCCCAACATTTAAGGACTCACAGAGTGCCAGATATGGGGACATAACTCTGTGGGCAGACAAAACACTGGGAGCAAAAGAAGAACAGAGGCAACAAAAAAATTACTTGTCTCAGGCAGGCTTACTGAGATAGAGCTCAAGATCCCCAGTGAAAACTGGAAAATCAGGCCACCACCCACCTAGAAAGCTACTTATCAATGTTAGCTTACAAAATTGAAAACCAGAGAGTAGGGACTCATTTACAATGGTGTTAATGTGCTACTGCAATGTACTTCCTGTTAATATCGCAAAACTATAGACTGACACACTTCATTCGGAATTTTCATTAAGCATGCAACCAAACTGATTTCGTACAGGCAATACCCGTCATAAGTCAACAACTTTGTAGGTTACTATCTTAGTAAGTGATATGACGTATGCTCCCAGTTTAAAAGGTTTAAACATTAAACCAAGTGCCAAGCATATTTTAATACAAAAACGCATACTCTTGTAATGAGCCAAATAACTCGAGTCATTGGGGAGATTAGGGATAACAGGCAGTTACTTCACAGCCAATCGCCATAAACACCTTGCTAAACACTTTCATTTTCCTTGTGACAAAGTCTAGCACACACTGTTGTCCATTAAATTAAATAACAGAAAGGAAGGAAGGGAGAGGGAAAGTCTGCTAACAAATTCGAGCGTTGTAGGAGTGGTAGAAAATATCCAAAGAAAAATGTATAACCTGAGAGAGTTGGATAAACATAGTTTCAAGTTTGGTTGAAAACAATCTTCAAACTGAATCCACTCCAATTGTATTTGCACTGTTGAAAAGGAAATGGCAGAGAGTTTAGCTTTGGCTCTTCGTGTAAACTGATAAAGGAAACAGACTGCCAGGTCGAAGAAGAGTACTGATGTTTTTGATTTAAAAAAAAGCAATTTAAGAAACTTGTTAACTCCAGAGACATTAATGGAAAACAATCAGCTGAAATACCCACCAAGTTGCACTTTTCCTGTATTGGTTACACACATTGTCTTCCAACATAAAACAGCTAAAAACTCCTCATTTCTGCTGGGGAGGGGGAAATCAGCAAGAAGACACAGTATACAAAACAGCTTGCTAGAAGAAATTGTAAACTAAAAGGACTTACACCGAGGCCCAGTCTGCCAAATTAATCCAATTCTAGGGCGACTGTAAACAACTTGTACTGCTGGAACATGAAATGATTCACGTTACGGACACTGTCAGAGAATGACAGCAATATGATTAAGTATTCTGCAAAGGCTGGAAGTGAGGCAGGCGACTGCTCCAGAAAGCAGCACACTTGCAGCCGCAACTGTTTTGACTACAGACACAAAACACCATCCCTAACCAGGTTTCACACCCTACCAGTTAGACAATATAACTTTTTAAACAGCTTAAAAAAGAGAGAGACAACTACCATGCATTATAAAAGGAAAATGCTCTGCACATTAATTAATTGTTGGTGGCAAATCTCAAGGTGACCAAGTAGGGATGGCAGTAAACTTACCCCCCAATTACCATGGCCTTTTGCATTTTGAAAACACAGCTCAGGACTACCACACAATTAGGTAGCGTCTGTGTACAATGTGGCTTAGCATTGGCCGGCAACTCTGTTCACACGAAGACAGCTATTTTGTCTGTTGTTCAATCAGTCAAGAGACCATCATTTCTTTTTCTACTGTCAAAAGTTTATTCACTGCTCAGTGTTTCTCAAGCTTGAGTGACCAGCTGTTGTTGGACTACAACTCCCATCGTCACTGACCACTGGTCCTGCTAGCTAGGGATGATGGGAGTTGTGGTCCAACAACAGCAGGGGGCCCAGGTTTGAGAAACACTGTGCTACATGCCGATGAGGAGGCATACTCATAACAACTATTTCATTTGCTGCACAAACATACAAAACTGTCTTATATGGTGTAAGATTATTGCTCCAGCTATTCCTGGACTTCGCTCCCATAATTCCTGGACAATGGCCATGTTGGCTGAGGCTGATGGGAGTCCAAAAACACCTGTAAGGCCACAAGCTACTTGCCCCTGCTACTATTGTGACTGGCACCAGCTCTTCAAGGTCTCAAGGAGAGGTTTTCCCCCACCTTATTACCCAAGTTTCATTTATACTGAATTAACCTATAATATTTTGCATGCAAAACATGTGCTCTACCCACTGAAATATGGCTCCTCTATAGAATCAAAATCCAGCCAAATAACCCATTTGTGCGTTTTATGTAAACAGAGGAGTGTCATAATGCATTCTAAAAAACCAATATATTACAAATGGTGACTATAGTCATTTATACAAAAAAACCCCACCCTGGTTCTGTTTTAACAGTGTATGCTTTATCATTTTCCCCAATATCTACAGTTCCATAAACCAAACATTAGGAGCATCAGCGCATTAAAAAAAATCTATGAATTTATAAGAGTTTGGGAGAGTGCACCTGGGCTGGAATTGGGAGATTTGGCTACCAAAACGTTACCCACTGGACCACAGTGATCATATCTAGGGTTGGGGAATAGCTGAGTGACCCCAAACTCTGAAAGTAAAGCCTTGTTCCCAACAGTCCAAAACACTCTCAAATGCTTCTGCATGTGCACTGTGGGCGTTTTTTTTGGAAGGCTCCACTCCTCTCCTTGCACTGGTCTGCCCTTGAAGTTCTCCCAGTTTGCATGCATGGAGCTTCACAAACCACCGTTTGATTCTCCACTTCAACAGGCAATTAGAAGAAGCAGAGTCTATTAGCTGAATACAGGCAACTTTCCCCTTCATTCCCACTTGATGAATTTCTACCTCCCACATACCTTTCTCCTAAATATTTTGCCAAAGCTCCAATTCGAACTTAACTGCTACTTTTAACAAAAAACATAAGAATGTGAAAAGCAACTTTAACCCAACCCCCTCAAGGTAAGTTGCAGTACTGCTTTCAACAGAAGCAAAAGTTCTCGATATGTGGCGGTGTCAGTAGCTGCTCTTTGTAGCATATGGTTACAACACGTCCCTGTTTCCCGGGGACAGTCCCTGGATTTACAAATCTGTCCCCGGATTTCATTTAATGTCCCCGGATTCATATTTTAAGTGTTGTAGATTTATTAATAGGGAATGAATGTTGCATGGTTGGTTCAACGGCACAAGACACATCATATGGGGACTTCTGGCAAGGCAAAATGGCGGGCGCCATGGCAGCGAGCAGCTCCTGAAGCCAGCCGGAGCCAACTGCGCTACCAGGCTAGCTCCAACCTTGCTGCACTGCCGCTGCAGCTGAGGAGAGTTAGGAAAGCACCGGGAGGGCAAGGACACGTGGCCGAGCCCAGGCCCAACCTGAGCCTACTCCACAGCTGCTAGCGCTCCAAGAGAGCAGGCTGGGGCCCAGAGGAAGGCTGCGCAACAGAGGAGACCACAGAAGAGAAGGTATTAAAAATATTTTTTAAAAAATAATTAAGAAGTAATAACTTTTTTTTTCAAAAAAAAAAAGTGTCCCTGGATTCTTTGAAAAAAATCTGGTAACCTTATTGTAGCTTGCTTTGTAATTATTTGACAACGGAAACTACAAAAACTACAGAAATGGCTTGAGACTGAGGGGTTGAAATTAAGGGGTGGCATCTGACAAAATCATATGCAGAAGAGACCCACTGAAATCACCCTCCTTCCTAAAGCCTAATTGGTGCTTTCCCAGCTTTGGGAAGGAGATGGGAGGGCCTAGGACGCTGCCAGAGCCTCATGCCTCCTTTTCAAAGGCTGACACTTCGCTTAGGTGGTTTTGGGAAAGCAGCGCAAGGACTGGGGTGTGTGTGTCAAATTCTGGCCTTGTTGCCTCCCCCACCACGAATGCACAACAAGGCAGCACGTGGCCCGCAGATTCCATGTTGACCTAAAAAAGTTGGGTCGCCCTGCTCCAAATCACCTTCAAAAAGTATGGAATAAGCATAGCCAGGAGGAAAAGCTTGGAAAGGAGGGGTTTGTATGGACAGGGAGCAGCAAGCAGGGCAAGGGTTAAGCACCACCTTCTCCCACAGATTCTCCCCATCCAGCGTGGGTTGTCAGCACCCGGGGCAAGGCAAGTAATTTGCGCCCCCTAACCCGGGGCAAGGCAAGTAATTTGCACCCCCTAACCCGGGCGGCAAGGCAAGTAATTTGCACCCCCTAACGCGGGGCAAGGCAAGTAATTTGCACCCCCTAATCTCTAACCTGCCACCGCTGCCAGCTTCTTCTTGCTGCTGCCTGGTCTGGTCTGGTGTGGTTCTCTCCCGCGCTCAGCGCTGCTCTGGGCGGCCGCTGCACTTTCCCTCCCCCTCAGATAGTCCCTCGCTCTCTCTCCGCACCGCACGCCTGGCACCCCCCCCTCCACAGTGGGCGGCAACCCGGCGGCTCAGATCGGATTCGCACAGCCAGCACTGCAGTGAGAGAGAGTGAGTGAGCCAGGTAGGGGCAGAGAGCTGCGAGTGCGAGCGCCCCCCCCCGATGTTGCGCCCGGTGAGGCCGGCCCCCCCTGCACCCCCCATGGTACGCCACTGTCCCCATCATATCACCTACATTAGTCAGCAGATACGGCAAAGGAACACGACCTGCCAAGGTAATATTCAGTCCCTTACTCAGCTTCCTCCAGACAATTGTGTGCGGCCTGCACACACACAAACAAGCAACCAAATCAGCCCAGAAATCCCCTGACCGTATTTGTTACTCATCGCCGATGAAACTCCGGTTGCACCTCACAAGTGGGCACTGCCAACTAAATACAGAAAGAGAGCCTGTGCTTATCTCTAATTTCGTGAAATAGAATAAACAGGGCTCTAGAGAATATTAAAGCAATTCCAGGCGGAAAAAGGACACCAGCCTGCAACAGTCACACTTGTAACAGGAAAAAACAAACCCTTGAATAACAACTAATAATCAATTAAATGTACATTGCTCCTCTTGGGAAAGCCATCAGGTGATTATCAAGCGTGGAACAATAGATCTATTATTGGATATATTTTTGTTCACGTATGACATGCTATGAGATAAATTTGCTTCAAATCTTATTCCGTATAGGGAGGGGGCAAGGAGGGGAGAGCGGAAATCTGAAATCTGTTTCTACACTTTACTGAGCAACACTGTTGGATGAGATTCATACAATTGTGGAAAGTTTGCTCTCATTTGCTCTGCGACTTGCTGCAGTGTTTGTGAACCAAGAAAGGCAACAGTGCAGGTTAAAATTTGAATCCAATTTAAAAAGTGTTCTAGGACACCTGTTAATTTGCGGGCTAAACTTCCAAGTGAGATGGCAAGAATTACACCTGCGGAAATGAAAGCATTTGACTGCAGCTTTCTACTGTTAAAGCCTCCTTCAGATCCCAGAAGAGGCCAATAGTTGCAAGGCCAAATATGTAATGATATGAGCTCCCTCTGCTGGCTATGTATATGCAAGCAGCTGAGAAGCTATGAAAATCTGAGTGTTCCAATAGAATGAATTTCAAATGACAGGAAAAAAACTAAATTAAGTTATTGCCACATTGGGAAATTAAATAGCCTTTTCCTCTTGTTCCTGCACTGAAATTCCTGAATAAACCCACGGGCCACGCAAAAAAAAAAATTGAATGTAAGAGTGGTCAGAGTTCCTCAGCTATGGCGTGAATAATTTCAATCCACAAACTGTCTTGCAGGCACACATATTTGGAAAGACGTTCCCCAGCCTCACCACTCCCCTCATATCTCTAGCATGCTATACAACTTTCTTAAAAGAAAAGAAAAATAGCTGAAAGGCGTGAAAGGAAGACATCCCATGCTGGACACCAGAATCATCCCAAAGTGGCTGATGAAAGATTCAGCCGCAACATAATAGCAAGCAAACAACTGTAAGAGATTTACAGCCATACCTATATGGCCTATGGTTTGAAGAAGCACCTTAACATTGTTTTGAATTTCTTCCCCCATTCTAAAAAAAAATCTAACTCTTATCTACACCTCATTCCTAGATCTCTTGACGAGATGAAGGTAAAGGTAACAGGACCCTTGACCATTAGGCCCAGTCGTGGCCGACTAGGGTTGCGACGCTCATCTCGCTTTATTGGCCGAGGGAGCCGGTGTACAGCTTCTGGGTCATGTGGCCAGCATGACTAAGCCGCTTCTGGCGAACCAGAGCAGCGCACGGAAATGCCGTTTACCTTCCCGCCGGAGCGGTACCTATTTATCTACTTACACTGCATGCTTTCGAACTGCTAGGTTGGCAGGAGCAGGGACCGAGCAACAGGAGCTCATCCCGTTGCAGGGATTCGAACCGCCGACCTTCTGATCGGCATGTCCTAGGCGCTGTGGTTTAACCCACAGTGCCACCCACGTCCCGTTGACAAGATAGCAAGTTACAAAATATTGTGGTGGTTTACTGTACTGTGAGAATTACAATAAGAGAGGGTTTTTTTCCTGGCGACACACACCTACTATGATTTGCGACTGGGAATGTTATGATCCGTATGCTAGACAGAGAAATAGAGATTAAACACAGTTTTAAAGAATAATATTCTTTACAAAGGGGCCACAAAGTCACATGTTAGATCAGCTTTATTTCACACTGTAAGAGAAGCCCCAGTTCTTTGTCAATAAGATCAGTCCGTGTTGTGGCCTACAGTGCCTTCGGCTTCTACGCAAGAGGTAGCTGTTATTTAAAGCAGCCAAGGAAGTGATCCTAACAAGTGCGTAAATGTGTAGGAAGCTTTCAGATGCTGAAAATAAAACGAGGCTGTTGATTAGCTGTGCACTTTCAAAGAAAGGGCAGCCTAAAGAAGCAAACTGTTTAGCCACAAAAGTTATCTGAAGCCTTTTCCTCTACTTATACCGGCAATCTGTAAATTTAGCACAATGGAATATGCTGCTCCAACACACACACACACACACACACACAGGCCCAGGACGTACCTCCAGATTGACATAAACAGAGTTTGCACTCACAGCCAATACTTTAAAATGAGGTTTATGTCCAAATAGCTGAACTCTGCATTATTAAAGAGGAGGAAATGCATATAGCATGACAATAAGAAAACAGCACACGTGGCTGATATGAACTCCAATATTTAAATTGAATTTTTTGCTGTGCCCATTCACTTGCATCAAGCTACTTTTTCATATGGCTTGAATACCAGTTTGTGGGGCTCGGGGGGGGGGGGGAGTGATTCAAGGTGGAAATCTTATTTGTTCACAGTTGGCACATGTTCATTCTAATGCAATACTCTTTTCAGCAGGGTGGATCAACATAATTTCAAACCAGAACCTAAGTATGTTGATTGAAAGCAAATCTCGCTAATTTGAAAGGGAATGGTTTGCTAAGTAAGGATGCTTTGAGGCAGGAACTTCCCACAGTTCTGGTCTGCTGCTTTTGTGATGAA
Organism: Podarcis gaigeae; assembly: GCF_964106915.1. NCBI lineage: Eukaryota > Metazoa > Chordata > Lepidosauria > Squamata > Lacertidae > Podarcis > Podarcis gaigeae. Next base: position 68,645,769 of record NC_139686.1, on the reverse strand, counting down.
GTGCAGAACACACTTGCTTAAGCAAGAACTGCAAACAGCAGGTACCTTTCTTCAGGAAGCTTGTGGAATTCAACTTCTGCCACATGCACACCACACATTTAAAGCATACAGTAAACCCACAATTTATGCACACTGAACTTGTGTGCATTCAGCTTTACACAAGTGGCAAAAATAAAAATAAGAAGGGGGAAAGGGGGCAGAATTCAGTGGAAGATTCAAAGTGCTGGTTTTGACCTATAAAGCCTTAAATGGACAGGACTGCCTCTCTCCATATGAACCCCGAGATCAACTTCTGAAACTCTTTTTCATGCCTCCTTGAGAGGTTTGGAAGGTAGCAATATGAAAACGGGCCTTCTCTGCAGTGTTTCCACGTCTGTGGAATGCTCTCCCCAGTGAAGTTCGCCAGGCACCTTCATAATACACCTTTTTAAAACGTTCATTTTTTAATGAAGGCCTTTGGTTGATTTCATTGACAAATCCTATGCCCTTTTAAAACATGGGGGTTTTTTGGGGGGTGGGGGGTTATTAGGTTGTTGTTTTGATTTTGATTATATATTTTGTGGTGTTATATTTTGATTTTGTTCTGTGAACCGACCTGAGACCTCTGGGTATAGGGCAGTATAAAATTTTAATAATAATAATAATAATAATTTAAAAAATGCATTCAGCCATGGACTAGCAGGTCTGTATCAGTCCTGTATTCATTGCCGCTTGCGATGTGGACTGGTGGGAGCTAGCATAGGAAACAGTCCCTGACATTTCAAGGAACAGAGGCAGCCCAGCTATAAAGCAAGGGAAGGCTTATTATGACCCAGTTCACACAGTCCTCATGCTGCACAGATGCTATGAACAGTGGGGCGGACAGGACTGTGTCCAGCCTTTCCACATCATAGATTCCCAGGTTGCATGTAGCATACTGACTGCAACATCTGGACCCATGTGCAATGAGTTCTAAATACCCCCCCCCCTTTCAAATGTTGAATAGTTTCTGCCTGGTAAGAAAGTAATCCAAAATTGGCCATTGAAGAGACAGCAGAGTGGGAAAGAGGCAATTCTGATCCATGGGCACAAATATTTCTTTCAATGGTGGCTGCACAGGGATAATACCTCATGTCTGTAGGTTGTCCCCTGTGTTAATTAGTGGCAGCAATCAACAGAATGTGATTTCCTGGCCAGTCAAAAATTAATTGCAGCTGGGACCCTCTTTATCCCAAGTGTCGAATGTACAGCAAGCTCGTGGGAAAATCTGCTCCTCTTTCTAGCTTAAACCTTGTGGCTAGGAAGGAGAGGCAGAATATCAGAGGCTCGCTCTGTCTCGGCAACTTCTCTAATCTTGGCATGTACCGTGTATGCAGAGCAAGCCCATGCACATCCACCTTTACCCCTTCAGCTCACAGGTGCATTGACCTGCTTTGCTTTTGTGCCCTACAAACACTCAGAGCAGCCCCCAGGCACGGAGGAAGAAAATGAAAAGCGCAGGAAGAAGCCTCTCACTAACCCCTGTAGCTTGGAAGTACAGAAGCATTTGACTTTTGCCTCCAGGTCCAGAGACTAAGCTCACTCAACAGAACACGTCTCCCTTCTTGCCATGCCAAAGGGATGAGCGAGCCTGCAAGCGGGACCTGAGGGCAACAACTCTCTCTCCTCCTGGTATTCGGAAGCACACCGCCTCCAACAATGAAAACAAAGCGCAGCCATTAAGGTTTTCAGCTATGGATAGCCTGATTCTCCATTAAATGGGCCATCCTAGTTGGTGGCCATTGCAACAGCTCATGAAAGCAAATTCCATAGTTCAGCTATGCACTGTGCAAAGAAGGGCTTTATTTCGTCTGTCTTCAATCTTCCAACATGCAGTTTCATTGGATGCCCCTGAGTTCTGGTGTTTTAGGAGAGGGAGAAAAACTTTCTCCAAGCCAAGAATACAGTGGTGCCCCGCAAGACGAATGCCTCGTAAGACGGAAAACCCGCTAGACAAAAGGGTTTTCCGTTTTGGAGGTGCTTCGCAAAACAAATTTCCTATGGGCTTGCTTCGCAAGACAAAAATGTCTTGCGAGTTCCTGCGGGGTTTTTTTCCTCCCCCCCCCTTTTTCCCAAGCCGCTAAGCCGCTTATCAGCTGATCCGCTAAGCCGCTTAACAGCTGATCCGCTAAGCCGCTTATCAGCTGATCCGCTAAGCCGCTTATCAGCTGATCCGCTAAGCCGCTTAACAGCTGATCCGCTAAGCCCGCTAAGCCGCTTAACAGCTGATCCGCTAAGCCGCTTATCAGCTGATCCGCTAAGCCCGCTAAGCCGCTAATGGGCTTGCTTCGCAAGACGAAAAAACCGCAAGACGAAGAGACTCGCGGAACGGATTATTTTCGTCTTGCGAGGCACCACTGTAATTTGAGACATCTCCATCACGACTCCTCTCCTCACCTTTTCTCTAAACTAAAAAGCCCCCAAATGTTGCGCCAGCCTGGTCCTTGCCTGGTCTTCTCTCCTAACCAGCAAGTGTATTTGCGCTGCAACAGCTGTTTGGCTCCTGTATCATCTGGTTGCGCTGTTTGTACTGGGGGTTAGTACTTTAACTGCTGGCTGAGTGCATGCAGCTGGGGTGCAGCTGTGATCTAGGGTTCGGCCCCAAAGGGGACAACACGAAAGGGATTCGCTACTTTTGATCACCCCTTTGGGGAGATGCTCTGTCAGTCAGGATATAGAAGTGTAGGCCTGGCACTGTGTGAGACAGGTCTGTGAGTCTCAGCCAGGGTGAGAGTTTGGTGGAGTTCCCCCTGCGTGAGAGGCAAGGGGAGGAGATCAGCTAGCGGATTTAACCTCTACCTCTGAAAGTGTAGGGTGCCTATTACCACTGGGCCTTAGTTTACTGTTCTGTGGTCCATGAATGGTGGCGTCAACAACTTTTCTGTCCGGATTTTCACTTTTTGAAATATGGCAACCCTAGGTAACGCTCCTTAGTGGAGTGGCAGTTGTGCGGCTGCTCCAATTCCAGTGGTGGTGGGTAGGGGAAAGCGTGACTGGAGTTGGGGGGCTTCATTCTTTCTTCCAGCCCTTTCACTACAGCGGAACTCTCTGTGGGATGTGAAACACAGAGCAGTCAAATACAACATTCCTAGAGTGGACATAAAAAAGGTATGTCTGGACCAGCCAGTCGGAACTTCCTGTTTCCTCCTGGGCCGGGGCAGACTTCCTCTGCATGTGACCAGAGGTGGGTGTGGCCTCACCTGTTCAGGTAACAAAATATCTCTGGGAAGGCAAACATCTCTGTCTCTGACTCCATTCCTCGAGGAAGCAACATCTTATTAGCCTGAGATGCTCTCTTGGCTCCCAGCCAAGAGAGGTCAAAGGAACTATCTCCTTATGGGATAGATTCCAGGTGTATATATTTTGTAACCTAAGTCTGCCTTCTGGGATCCTACTGTGAACAGAATGTGAGTAAACTATTTTATATACTTTTATACAAAACTGTGTCATGTCTATCTTTTTATGAAGGAATAAAGGGGAATTACCAAGGAAACTTATTTTAGAGGCTTATACAAGTCTGGCAAAGACGTTACAGTGGTACCTCACAAGACGAATGCCTCGTAAGACGAAAAACTCGCAAGACGAAAGAGTTTTTCGTTTTTTGAGTTGCTTCACAAGACGAATTTCCCTATGGGCTTGCTTCGCAAGACAAAAACGTCTTGCAAGTTTGTTTCCTTTTTCTTAAAACTGTTAATACCCAGGGAATCCGTGCTTCGCAAGACGAAAAATTCGCAAGACGAAAAAACTCGCAGAACAAATTAATTTCGTCTTGCGAGGTACCACTGTATCTGCTGTACAAGTTTAAAAAGGGGAATGTTACTCTGCTAAATTGTAGAACTTGTTAACACAAGTTGGGAAGGATATAATTTAACAATATATCCTCCCCTGCCTCCCTGAATATTCCCACACTCTCGGTAGCATATCCACTGGGTCCCTCTGATCTGGTGGTTCTGTTGCTGAACCACAGTTCAGTCCACAACAAACTTGACTGCGGATGAGCAGACTGATTTGCCTTGTATTACTGAGACTTGGGTGACTGAGATGGGTGGGCTTGACCTTACCCAGCTGTGCCCCGCCCCCTGGGTTTTCGATATTGTACCAGGCTAGATTGGGGGGCGGGTGTCGAGGTGGGGATGTTGCTGTTGTCTACAAGAAGATCATCTCCTCTTGACCTTGGAATGGGCTTGGGTCTGCATCTGGTATTGAGCCAGAGAGACACGTCAGGGATGCTGCTGCTCTACTGACTTCCTTGCAATCCTGACCAGGCTGGTTTAGGTAGTCTCTGTTGGAGGACGCTAAAACAATAATCCTGGATTATTTTAATATCCACACAGAGGCTGCTGTCGGGTCAGGTGAAGACTTCATGGCCTCCATGACAACCATGGGTCTTTCTCAGATGGTCATCAGTCCCACACACCAGGCGAGGCACACTCTTGATGTTATCTTTGCCCCAAATGATACAAGAATGGACTGAAGATAGGGGGACTGCAATGCACTCCCTTGTCAGGGTCCGACCATTACCTGGTTAAGTTTGGACTAACAGTGGCAATTCCTCCCTGTGAGGTTGGAGAGCCCATTTGAGAGGGTGGGATTCTCTCAAAGACTGATGGAACTTGTTGTGTTCCTGAATGCTCTGGTAGGAGTTAGCACAGGGAATAGTCCCTGACATTTAAAGGAACAGGGGCACCAAGGGAAGGCTGATTATGGCAAGATGAAATGGGCAGTCAACATGATCATTCCTGAGCATCCTCCTTGGTGTTTGGGACCCCAAGCATTCCTTCGCTACTCTGAGGATTTCCGGACAATCTGGATGAGGCCCAGAGCACAAGTGGTGCAAATCTCACTCTGCAGCAGACCTAACACTGGTCAGTACACATAACCATGCCTACCATGCGGCAGTATTCCCTTTGGCACCTGTTGAAAGCCTGCACAGATGTTTAGAAAGTTTGTAAGAGTTTAAAATTGTTTTAGTCTATTTTATTGCAACTTTTAACCTTCTGTATGTTGTCATTTTTTGCCTTTTTTTTTTTTGGCTTTATGTTTTTCGTAAACTGCCCCGAGGTTTATTTTCTACCATCAAGCGTTATATACATTTAATGAAATAAATAAATAAACCCCAATGAGCAGGAAGGGAAATGGCACTTGGATTTTCTCTCCTAGGCAACAGATTTTTTTGGACCGGCTTTGATGAGCAACAAACACACTTCTGCCATCCCACCCTTTAAAAAAAGTGTTTTCTGTGTGTTTAGGGTTCCAACCTCGGCAACGTAAGTGAATTTCAAGTGGTTTAACAAGATGAGAAGTTCAGCTTGAAAAAGAGGAAGGAGGAAGTTAACTGCTAATGCACCATTTCTTTTGGGACATGTACAGCGAGCCCGTAATCCAGGAACAAAAGTTTTCACTTACCGCAGTGTGACTGGAAAACCTGTGGCTTGACTACCTGATTGCAGATATTGCACACTACTAGATAGAAATCATCATGAGCTGGATAATGGCCAAATAAGTGCATATCTGTGGGAAAGTTAAAAATATATATATACAAGTATTAGAAGTTGTCCTTTCAAAAAAAAAAAATTAAGAAAAAGTTAAAATTCCACCATACTGTATTTTAAAAAGACACTCAGGGGAAAAAAAATATTAGTATCACTACAAAGAAGAGAATCTTAAGAATACAGCTTTTCTAACTCTGTAAAGTCTATATATTTTTCTTTTTAGTATATCAGGGATGGGACGTCTGATTAGCTCAGTGCAAAAAACAGCATGCTCAATCACTGTGACTATCAAAGGTAACTGGTGTTCAGGTAAAAGAAGAACCAATGCAATTATTATCACCCCCATCCAAAAAGAAAAAAAGAATCAATTTCTGAAGTTATTTCAAGAAGGAAGCTTACCCAAAGTTATAGTCATATAAAGTTTGGCTCCTGATGAAATCTTAAAAGAGTGAGGAACTAGTGGCAAGGCAAGACAGAAAGGGGAACAAGGAGAAATGTCCCCTGGTTGTGTTGGTAGTCACAGGAAATGTCAATACTGATTACCAATCCTCAACCAGCATTCCCAAGGATGTGTCCTACACAACGCAGACTTTCCACACACTTAAGCTGCTGAGGTGCAGCCTTCACTTTTCTCATTAATTTTTACAACCTAGGGGTGAGGTATAGAAATGATTGGCATGGAAGTTTCCATCAACAACAAACCTGGGAGAATTCTTCAGCTAATTAGGAAACAATCAGCAAAAAAAATATATGACTAGTTTAGTCCGCCCTTGGACTTCTACATCCATGGAACAGAAATCAAATATGAGTCATGGTCTCAACACGGAGAGCAGTGATGGTGCATCTGTGCAGTAGTGACTGTGTCATCCCCAAAATCCCACTTAAAGTACTTGTAATCTCACTGCCCCAGTCTCTTTTAAAAATATATACATACAGCACATGCAGCAATATACCTATAAGGCATTCTCTTTCACTCTTAAAGAGGATGATTCAGCTTAAAATGCAATGGTCAATAACTGCCAACATGAGGCCTAGCAGAACTGCTTTTCACTAATAAGCATAAAAAGCTCACTGTCTGCAAATACCGTATTTACTCGAGTGTAATGTGCCATGAAATGGAATGTGCACCTCAATTTTCAGAACCTTGAAACCAAAAAAAGTATTTGTTGGCAAATGTAAATGTGCCATCAAATCAAAGGCACACCTTAATTTTCACAACCTAATTTGGCCAAAAAAGGTGAGCATTAGATTCGAGTAAACACAGCATTGTGAATTCAAAGGCTTCCTTCTTCTACAAGAGGAAGGCTCTTTCAAGCCAGAGGAAAGGAACCTTGGGATCCGACCCTTTGTATTTATCAGTCACCTCCAGCGACTTCAATTAGTGACCTAACAGGTTCTCAGATAAGGGGCAATTCTTAACTCTCACATGCTAATAGGCTTGCAGCGAACACCAGCCACCGTCTGAAATACCCCTAACATTTTCTAAAAAGCCTGAACCACCAACTCCAACCATTCTTCAATGATTATGAGGTCAGTCATTCCCTGGTGTTCCATCTCTTCTCCTGCCACAATTTCAACTCTTTCTTTCTTTTAAAGCTTTAATTTTAAGCAATCGGTATTTCGATTAACCCTTGCTGAAATGAATGGTAAAGTGGAACTACTGAATGGTTAGACTAACTGAGAGTTCATTTATCTCCAGCAACACCTTTAAAAAGGGGGTTATTCTGTGCACGATGTCAATGAGGTGCACACCATCCTGTATCAGATACACTACTTGTACCCTTCCAAAGTCCTGCTCTTGACTCCTAAAGCAGCCCTCTGCATCTTACCTACAAGAAATCAGAATTTTCTCCATTTCTTCTGACAGTTTTATTACAAATGCCAACAGCTTTTAATTCAGGTTGTCCAGCGGAAGCCCACAAAACCCCCAGCACACTAGATTTAACAGTGGAAGAAGTTGCAATGTTAGATGCTAACACATTCAAGGTGCAACGCATAGAAAACGCTGTGTGCCTACCATTCGCTGAAAATAAAGCGACCGAGCCTAGAGCACATAATTGTGCACTTGAATTCTACAGACCACAATGAAATTTAGACACCCAACGTCCCCTAGACTGCACCCAATCCAATGAGATGATGCAGTTCAACAACCTTTATAAAGATTCACTAAAGAGGATTACAGGTTTGAAGTTTTAAAAGCACAGAGGGGCTGCACCAGTGATTGCTACCACAGCTAAACACACACTTAACGAGGTGGTGGAACTTTTTCATAAGAAATCACTTTTCAGACTGAAAGGTATGAAATTTCACCTCAATAATGTGTAATTTGGGGGAAACGGCAAATAACCCGACAGTGTTGAAAATAAAATATGTGGGAGGGCAATGGCAGTGTTGCCATCCTATCTGCAGTCAAAATATTTAGAGCTAATACACTTAAAACCACTTCATCTCCCCCCCCCCCCCAGCATTTGTTTCCTTCTTTTTGGTCCTCTGAGAACCATCAAGATGGCTTACAACAGTGGTGTCCAATTTTTTTCAAAGAGGGCCAATTTGATGAAGTGAAGGGCCATGAGGACTGACCAAAATTGTTAACCTTTTTTTTTTTTAAGGATTGAAGTTTAAGTTGTTGAGATTTTTTTGCGATTGAAGTTGTTGTTTTTAGGATTTTACCCCAGGAAATAAACTGCCACAGAGCTCCCCGAAACGGACTTTGGACATGCTATTTGGGTCCATGGAGCCTTCAGTGAAAGTGATACACAGGTAACAAAGAATAACACTGTTTTCCAACTCCATGCCCTAGATAGCGAGACACTGGAGGTTGTAGCCGTTGGTAGACAGTTGTGGCTTCTCTTGCCAATCCTGGTTCTTGACAAAAAAAATCTTTTCTTCTCTTGACTGAAGGGAAGTTGTGTGAGCTATGTGCAGGTATCTTCCCAGGGTTGTTGTTTGGGCAATATATTAAATGCCTGCTATTTTCTTCCCTTTCTGTGTTCAGACACAGTACTTATGAGCCGGGTGTCTTTCATGGGTGCTGGGAACATGGCTGCTGTTGCTCCATTCTGTGCCTTTTGGAGCAGTTTGTTTTCACCCTCCAGTTCTGGGCTGGAAAAACAAAGGATATGGTGGACATCATGCTGACTGACATAGGGGTAGCATCTTTCTCCCTGTACTGGGGAACAAGGATTGCTCTGTCGATTAAGCTCAAACGCAAATTCATCTTATCTTCTCAAACGATTTTATTTCCCCAAGCAAACTAGTTTACCAGTGGGACTCCCCTTCAACTTGGCCTCTCTTCAGCAGCATAATCCCAATTCAGATACCTAGGGAGAAAAATGGGAATCTAGGCTCCATGCCACACTTGAAATGTTCAAGATCCCTCGCCCAGCACTAAAAGCTCACTAACAGAAGAACAAATTCACTGCCACCATTCAGTTCTGTAATTTGGTTAAAGTAAGCTCATAAAAAGGAGGTAAAAAAGAAATAGTGGGTCTTCAAAGTAACTCTTTATAAAGTTAAGATACTTAATTAGTTTTTCCCTCCTCCTTTGGAGCGCAATCACAGATGGTGTATAAAACTACTGGCAATATTTCCTCTCCCCCTGGAAAAACCCCCATAATTGCACAACTATAGCAGATCAAATACATTCATTTTGTTTCCTGGTTTGTTTGTTTGTTTGCAAGAGTGCATGTTTTAATGTTCTCTCATAGCTGACTCAGAATAGATGTTTAGATTTCCAAATCATTTATGGGCATTTTAAACAACATCACAATAATTGTTTTTGATAAAATGATGATCGTCCCAAATGAAACTAGAAATGATTTGTGGTTTGAAGTTATACATATGTCCTCTGTGTGCTCTCTTATGTAAATATGTAAATATATTTATCTGTACAAACACACACACTTCCAAGGAGAAGATAATTTAAAGACCTAACCTGCCAGTATGGATTTTACACAATAGAGTTGAATCACACTACTCAAATCACAGAAAAAGTATTCAGGACTAACAAGAATTCAAAGACTGGAACCATGCCATCCTATCATTACCCTTTGAATAAGGTCAAGATGTTCCAAGTGAATTATACCAATTTAGCTGTATGACTCTTTCACAGGAATCACACTCTTACGTCCCCACAATGGAACACACGCCTAGAATGGAGCAACAATTTCCAAGTAAATAGCTCAGAAATCACAAAAAATGTGGCACGCTGGCCCTGCAAGTTCATTAATCTTAGAAGGGATCCCGATTTCATTTCGTGGGGGTAAATGTAAAGTCGGGGGCATGTGCTTTCAGTGGGCAGAGGAGTGCTCAAACAAACTGGTTTAATGAGTAAAGATTAAAAGATCTGCAGTTTGACACCTGCAAAAAACGCTCTGGTTATAAGTAGTAACAAGGCAACATTTGGCTTTCGGACAAAAACATCCCCTTTGGGTGAAAGCAAACATGGGAAGCACAGACAAATTATTTGCGGAGGAGATAGCACTAAAGCAGATAACAAAAGAAATATGGCAAGTCATTAAGAGAGTCTCTTGGCAAAGCTATAAAACTTCTTTAGCAATTGTGCCAAGATTTGTGAACTGCTTTCACATAAACTCTGTGTGTGTGTGTGTGTGTGTGTGTGTGTGTGTGTGTGTGTGTGTTTGGAGGGTGGGGAGAGAGAATCAAGCAAAAGCAGCCAAAATCAGCTGTCAGGAAAAGCACTGAAATGGGGGATAAAGGTAAAGGTAACGGGACCCCTGACCATTAGGTCCAGTCGTGACCGACTCTGGGGTTGCGGCGCTCATCTCGCTTTATTGGCCGGCATACAGCTTCTGGGTCATGACTAAGCCGCTTCTGGCGAACCAGAGCAGCGGACGGAAACGCCGTTTACTTTCCTGCCGGAGCGGTACCTATTTATCTACTTGCACTTTCAAGTGCTTTCGAACTGCTAGGTGGGCAGGAGCAGGGACAGAGCAACGGGAGCTCACCCCGTTGTGGGGATTCAAACCGCCGACCTTCTGATCAGCAAGACCTAGGCTCTGTGGTTTAACCCACAGCACCACCCACTTCCCAGACAATTCCTCTATGGGTCAGAAAGGAAAACCCAATTTTGCCAATGAACTCTGCAAGGTGCAGCCAATCATGGCTCTCCAACAAGTGCTCTTCTGTAATACATGTATTTGCCATATTCACAAGTTTATGTATTTTTTAAGTGAGTACCTAAAAAATAACATAATGTATAAAGGGATCCTAGGATCAAATAGGAAAATGCTCCCACCACTTCAAAAAGCTGCCTATCTTTGACAAGCTGAGCTTTTTACAGGCTGAGCGTTTTATATGCAACACAACATTATTTATTTTATTTATTTATTTCATTAAATTTATGCACCACTTGGTTGTTAAAAACCCCCACCTCAAAACAGTTTAAAAAAGATAAAACATCAAGAAAAATTCACAACCACGCTTTAAAACAAAGTTAAAATACTAAAACAGATAAAAAAATTACCTGAAGTGCATCTGATCCATCAATGAAAGAGGGGGAAGGCAGAAGGCAAGGAATTCAACTAGCTTACTGACATCCCCTTAAATTGCCCACAATTATGAGAAGCAAAAGATGGATTCAGGGGCCTGGTAACCTCATAAAGGCTTCAGGCTTTGAGGTGGAAGGGACTGCAAAAGCACCAGCCTGTTTGCACCTGAGAAAGCCCTCTTTCCAAGCACAGTTACTCAGAAGTTAACTACATACTGAAAACCAGTGGGTCTTCGAAGACAACACACTTCAGTTCACACTGAAAGTTGTGCTGTATCTTATTTAGAAAGACAGTAATATATATGCCATAGAACAGTGCATAGGTACAGCACAATATTTTGCGTTTGCACACTGTTCTCTGGTCCCTTTCCTTTGGAACTATTCCTGACAAAGTCCACCATTTAGAAGCCACAAGTGACAACAGATCCACAGGCCCATTGCGAGGGGTGAAAACCATTTGTTTACCACTAAATTGCTGAATTTCTTGGACCTGTCTGTTCACAGACTGTAAAGCCATGGTGCTGCACATAATTAAAGGGCTAGGCCTCTCATGCAACAGTCAATTTGTTATACTGAGCCCATTTTAAGATAATATTCACAGACAATTGCTTTTTCACCAGAATGCATTCAGAGTGAAGTGTGGCATGCTTAATGAGGATGGCCAACCATGATCTCATGATTGTGTGAGAAATACATTGACAGATTAGTTGAAAAGGGCTGAACAGAGATGCTGCATTTGGCAGAGAACTCGGTTATTTTTACTATCTCACATTGTGGTACAGAGTTAAGATTACCTGGCTCAGGAATCTTGCTATCTTCTCACCACTGAAAGGAAACAAGAAGTTCATGTCCTTTACTTAGTATTTTAAAGCAATGATGCACATTTGTGGTTAATGCCAAGAGGCACAATCCACCAGACATTTCTCCAACAGAACCCGAACAGGAAATGAATGGACCACACTGTCTTAATAGACGCTCTAATATTCACAACAGCACAATGTAAAATTGCTACAGATCCAGGGATGAACCTGAGAATGTAGCAATTAAACAGGCCAAATTGGAAAGGTGTGTTACATTTTAAAATCCACAACGCAGGCAGACATGCAGCTAAGATTTCCAATTTTACTGCACTACAGTAGCATTCTTAGAAAATACACACTGTATTTTACCAACTTAACAGTTATAGAAATAAGACATTATCAAAAGAAGAAAACAGATTTATTCTCCAATAAAGATATAGTTGTAACAATAAATCCTGTCTTGAATGATAAGACTAACTTAAACCATAACCCTACTACATATTGTGGGCCATAGCTGACCCCAAAAGTGTGTGTGTGTGTGTGTGTGTGTGTGTGTGTCCAAAAAAACCCCTGCCCCCTCCCATGGGAAAACCCCCTTTGCTATTTCACACTTTCTAAACTCTCCTACAATAAAGAGGCTGAAATGGAAACACCCCAAAATAAACCCCACAATCTCTGAAATTTGGTTCTGTTCTTACACTGAGGATTTCGCTGAAAGACAAAGCAGACTGTTAGCCTCCAAATAAAGTGAATAGGGGGCAATCAAATACTTTATCTCAATGACATGGGGGGAAGGGGTGTTGATGACTCCTACACAGTGGAATTATTTCATTTAACAACACGATAGGAATCTATGCTGATGAAAAGTTAAAACAAGGTATGAAATATTCAGTTTTTTTGTTTTATTTTTCAAAATTCATACTTTTTAATTGAAGGCAAACTGAATCGCTAACAATGAGGCCCATAACAGATTCCAGAGACCATCTTTCTGCACTTCAAATAATAACGTTTCATTTAACATTGCACACCACTTTCATTTGCCTAAATTTTACATTGTTATGATTTAACTCTTTGATTCCAATATTGTATTAGTAAAGGACTCCTTAAAAGGGACGCGGGTGGCGCTGTGGGTAAAACCTCAGCGCCTAGGACTTGCCGATCGCATGGTCGGCGGTTCGAATCCCCGCGGCGGGGTGAGCTCCCGTCGTTCGGTCCCAGCGCCTGCCAACCTAGCAGTTCGAAAGCACCCCCGGGTGCAAGTAGATAAATAGGGACCGCTTACCAGCGGGAAGGTAAACGGCGTTCCGTGTGCTGCGCCAGATACAGCTTGTCACGCTGGGCACGTGACCCGGAAGTGTCTGCGGACAGAGCTGGCTCCCGGCCTATAGAGTGAGATGAGCGCACAACCCTAGAGTCTGGCAAGACTGGCCCGTACGGGCAGGGGTACCCTTATCTTTACCTTTAAAGGACTCCTTATAAGTATAGGAGGGTTTATAAAAAGTATAAACACTGCTGCAGAAGAAAAGCAGCATTAGCTTATTGGCAATATCATGTGACCAAAGGCAACTTAACAAGGGCTCTGTTCTTAAAGGAGGTAGGGGAACTATATGTCTGTCTATCGGAACCGGAGGAGGACCTGCACCGGATCCTCTGCCTCAGGCGGCTTCTGAACCGAGTCTGGGGCCTGATCCTGAAGAGTCCCAGTCTGCACAGGTTCCCCTGCAACAAACACCAGCTGGGCCGAGTCAGGGGCCTGAGCCTGCCCTGGCTCCAGATGTGGGGATGACCTCGTTGCCTTCAGCTGGGTAATCACTTACAGCTGCTCCACAACCAGTTGGGTCAGGGGAGGCTGAGGCGGCCTCTGGGTCTAGTAACCCACCAACATCTCCCGAGCTGCAGAGACTCAGGTCTGAGAGAAGGAGAGACCTGAGTACTCGCAGGAGGAGTGCTCGCCTTCGGGCAAGACAGGGAGGTGAGTCGCCGGGAGATCAGGACTGGCCATTACCCGACAGAGATAAAAGGCTGCTGGACCCTGCACCAGGTTGCAGGAGCAACATTGCTGCTACCTGCTTGTTACCCTCTGCCTGACCTAGCCTGGTTTCCTGCCTTGGCCCTGTTGGACTGACTCCTCGTGGAATCCTTGGATTCGGAACCAGACCTGCACCACGTTGCTCAGGTTAACCCCCAGGCCCAGCACAGGTGCCTTCCAACTCTAAGATCCTATGAATGTGTACTATACAGCCAACAATTGTCTTCTGTAACACTTACAGAGGTGAACCATCTCAGATGCTTTTGCCCCATCCACTGTGAGCCGGCAATGAAATGCATTGTGTGGTGCACGGCTTCTTTTACGCAAATGGCTTGAGGAAGCACATACATGTTCAAGTTGAGAGGAAGGCTTAGAATCATAGAATCATAGAGTTGGAAGAGACCACAAGGGCCATCGAGTCCAACCCCCTGCCAAGCAGGAAACACCATCAGAGCACTCCTGACATATGGTTGTCAAGCCTCTGCTTAAAGACCTCCAAAGAAGGAGACTCCACCACACTCATTGGCAGCAAATTCCACTGTCGAACAGCTCTTACTGTCAGGAAGTTCTTCCTAATGTTTAGGGGGAAACTTCTTTCTTGTAGTTTGGAACCATTGCTCTGTGTCCGCTTCTCTGGAGCAGCAGAAAACAGCTTTACCAACATGAACAATGAACTTCGGGGAGGGAACTACAGAGTAAACTGAAATACAGTTGTACCTCGGGTTACAAACACTTCGGGTTACAGACTCTGCTAAACCGGAAGTAGTACCTCGGGTTACGAACTTTACCTCAGGATGAGAACAGAAATCACGCAGAGGCGGTGCGTCGGCAGGGGAAGGCCCCATTAGCTAAAGTGGTACCTCAGGTTAAGAACGGTTTCAGGTTAAGAATGGACCTCCAGAACGAATTAAGTTTGTAACCAAAGGTACCACTATAACAGTTGCTGTAGCTTCCCCCACCCCCAGCTTTTAGAGAGACATTACAGCATACAGTCATACCTCATGTTACGTCCGCTTCATGTTATGTTCTTTCAGGATATGTCCCACAGCGACCTGGAAGTACCAGAAAGGGTTACTTCCGGGTTTCGCTGCTCGTGCATGCACAGACGTGCAAAATGACGTCACGAGCATGTGCAGAAGTGGCGAATCGCAACCTGCGCGTGCGCAGACGCATCACTGCGGGTTGCATTCTTCTCATGTTGTGAACAGGACTCTGGAACGGATCCTGTTCGCAACCAGAGGTACCACTGTTCTAGAAAGATTAAGGGCACAAGGAGAAGGGGATGACAGAGGACGAGATGGTTGGACAGTGTTCTCGAAGCTACCAGCATGAGTTTGACCAAACTGCGGGAGGCAGTAGAAGACAGGGGTCCCTGTCGTGCTCTGGTCCAGGGGGTCACGAAGAGTCGGACACGGCTAAACAACAGAGAAGCACAAACTTTCTCTTATCTGCCCCACAGTCAGTGAAAGAGCCCTTCTTCAAAACAAAAACGAACAATTCATGATGGATATCCACAGCCTTGCAGACCTAGAAAGAATCCTTGCTCACGCCACTTAATACCATAAGCCGATTGTAGTTACCCTCTTACATCCATATGAACTCTGATACAGGTATCACATGCTAAAGAGACTCACTTCTCTCTGCTAGGGAGTAATGAGAGGAAAGCAATGCCAGGGCATTGGGGACAACACCTTCAAGTTTTTTAACCCTCTTATTCTCCTGCTCCAGCTTCCTGGCATTTATAGCAAAATATCCAGCAAACCTTGAAGGGGGGCTTTTTCGAAAACTCTCTTTTATTCAGAGCACACTGAAGCCAAGTGACCACCCTCAAAGTTAACAAGTTTCTCATCCTGTACATAAACTACAGGTGCACAACAGCAAAAACCTTTCAGCCCAGAACCATTGAAAGAACCATTAGCTGCCTTTGGTGAGCAATTAGAGACAACTGTAGCCAAAGAAAACCTTTAATAAAAATTATTATTATTATTATTATTATTATTATTATTATTATTATTATTATTATTATTTTAAAAATTGCTTCAGTAGCCTCAAATAATTAAAAGAGAGCTGGAAAAGAGGAAGACCCATCAAGGTTTAGCAATTAAGTTGTCAGGACGTACTCAGGATGAAACGGTCAAATCAGCTATGATTAAGTGGGTGCAAGATATTGGTCATAACATCATGTTTGCTGACTGGGAACAGTTATGGACCACTGGTGTAAAATTTACGGCATGTAATGCCTTAAAAGAAAATATTATGAAAATGATGTACAGGTGGTACATGACCCCAGTCAAGCTTGCAAAAGTATACCATTTGCCTGATAACAAATGCTGGAAATATAAAGAAACTGAAGGAACATTCTTTCACCTTTGGTGGACGTGCCCAAGGGTCAAGGCTTTCTGGGAAATGATCTATAATGAACTGAAAAAGGTATTTAAATATACCTTTCCTAAGAAACCAGAGGCCTTTCTTTTGGGCATTGTCGGCCAATTGGTGCCAAAGAAGGACAGAACATTTTTTAAGTATGCAACAACAGCAGCAAGAATACTCATTGCAAAGTATTGGAAGATACAAGATTTGCCCACCCTGGAAGAATGGCAGATGCAAGTAATAGACTATATGGAATTGGCAGAAATGACTGGCAGAATCCGAGACCTGGGAGAAGAGTCGGTGGAAGAGGATTGGAAGAAGTTTAAAGATTACCTCCAAAAACATTGTAAAATGTTTGAATGCTAAAATGATGTTGGATTTAAAGATAATATGGCATCAGTGATATAGCTAAAAGGAATATGCAAAAATGTTTTAAAAGAGAAGGGTGAAAAGACCAGAGTAATGTTATGTCAAATTTAATCAAAATGATACAAGGGATTAATTTTTAAAGAATATGTAAAAATGGATTTAAAAAGAAAGGAAAAATTGGAGACATAATAGGTTGAAATGTATAATGTTGAAGAAGATTTGAAAAAGGGTAAGGAGCTGCTGAATTTGATTGTGTAAAGGGGAACACAGAAAAGGGAGATGTGAGGAAGTCAGGAAAGAGGGTTCTAAAGATAATAAGTAAAAAACTAAGTTTTCTTTTTTGTCGTATGTTTTTTCTTGCCTTTTTTACGTTTTTTATTGTATTTTTCTGCTTTGTTCGACTGTGTTGTTTTTTATTGTCTCTTTTTTCTTTTTTCTTTTTGTTAGATTGTGATGTTTTGTCTTACTATATGAAATTTTAATAAATATCTTTTTTTAAAAAAAAAGTTGTCAGGACGATTAACTGTCTATTTTTTTTATTATTTTTTTGGCGCATCACTAAAAAGTCTTAGCTTCCCACAAAGACAGTAACCTCATGTGTGGACAACTTCAGGCTGCAATTGGGCTCACATAACTGAACGCTTCCCCATTCCAAAGAAGACAATAAATAAGAATCTCTGCTGTTGGAAAACTAGAACGTCAGGGGAAAACATTCTGCTTAACTTACTGGTTCCTTATGTGTAAACTTTGTTTTCATACCAACATACCAGCAAATGAGCCCCCACTCACTGTCTAAAGTGGTTCTCATAAGACCCAAATTTGCTACCCCAGCAAGAACTTGGTCAAAGGATATGTAAGCATTGAAAACATTAGCAAAACTATTTATTTAGGAGCAAAAAGGACTACATAACTTTATGCTATTATATACTGTGATTTTCTATAATACTCAAAGGTAGTCAGCACCATAACATGATGAGCAGGCAAATTTTCAAAATGGATTAACATCACATGGTAATTGTTGAAGAAAGAGGTTTGGAAGAGAGATTTCTTACTCTCTTGTAGCAGCATTAAACACAACAGCAATTGCTTTGAGCACATTTAAATTTGGTTAGATTTTGCTATCTTGCCCCATCCACAAAAATCCATTTTAAGCAAATATTTCCTGTAAAAATACTTAGGATAGAATAAATCACAGACACTTGGTAGTAGATAAAGATGGGGGGGGGGGGAGGTTCCAAACAACTGAAAAAGAAAAGTACAAAGTTTTCTTACAAAAAGGATAATACAATCTTTGAATGCATGTTCCAGACAGCACAAAGAGAAAGAGAATGAGAAGGGGGGAGCAGAGGCTGCTGAGAGCCACCCACTTGCAGCCTGAGCTCAGATTAACCCAGGCATAGGCAAACTCGGCCCTCCAGGTGTTTTGGGACTACAACTCCCATCATCCCTATCTAACAGGACCAGCGGTCAGGGATGATGGGAATTGTAGTCCCAAAACATCTGGAGAGTCGAGTTTGCCTATGCCTGGATTAACCCTTTCATACACACAAGTGTGAATTAATAACTGTATGTTGCAACAGTAAAGACAAGAGATTCCTGCATTTCCACTTCATTAACTCCTCATGACTGTCCAGAAATTCCTCTTTTTAAATCATGATTCTGTGTCAGTACAGTGGTACTTCAGGTTAAGTACTTAATTTGTACTTAACCTGAAACTGTTCTTAACCTGAAGCACCACTTTAGCTAATGGGACCTCCTGCTGCTGCCGCGCCGCTGGAGCACGATTTCTGTTCTCATCCTGAAACAAAGTTCTTAACCCGAGGTAATATTTCTGGGTTAGCGGAGTCTGTAACCTGAAGCGTATGTAACCTGAAGCGTATGTAACCCGAGGTACCACTGTATTAGGAATCAGCAGCTTACTCTCAACACCTGGTTTTGTATACTACTTTTTGTGGTTAAACCTGTGGCTGTTTGAAAAGCAGATGTTCTCTCAGTTATGAATTCTCTGTACAATAGAAAGTATGAACACTCTCACCGATCACACATGCAAAGTACATCACGGCTGACACTCCCCCCCCCCCCAGTTCTCAGAGGCTATTTCACTGTTATTAGGACTTTTTTTTAAAAAAAAGTTGTGCTGCTCATCTATGATGCAATTCACGATTTAACAAAATTTCTGAGTAGTTTTGTTTTTATACACCATTTGAGGAAAAGACGAAGCTGCTAAGCCAGGTCATTGGTCTGTATAGCTCAGCACTGTCTACCCGAGCCTCTCTCAACCTTGGGTGCCCAGATGTTGTTGGAATACAACTCCCACCAGGTTGGAAATTGTAGTCCAACAAAATCTCAACTAAAAGAAAGAAAGAAAGAAAGAAAGAAAGAAAGAAAGAAAGAAAGAAGTCCCTATCCCCAGGCTTACAGTCTAAAAAGACATGGCAAAAGAAAAATGGATCATAAGAATTGGGAGAGACCCTGAGGTATATCTAGTCCAGGGATGGCCAAATTTGGCCCTCCAGCTGTTTTGGGACTACAACTCCCATCATCCCTAGCTAACAGGACCAGTGGTCAGGGATGATGGGAACTGTAGTCCCAAAACAGCTGGAGGGCCAAGTTTAGCCATCACTGACCTAGTCCAACCCCCTGCAATGCAGGAATATACAGCTGCCCCTTATGGGGATTGAACCTGCAACCTGGGCGTGATCAGCACCACGCTTTAACCAACTGAGTTAGGAAATAAGCAAACTCCGGTTCCAGTTCTTAATTGCAAGTTGTTCCAATTACCAGCCGGGATGGAAAGATTCAAGGAGAGGAGGAACCAAAAGATGCTGGCCTCCCAGTTGTTTTGATGGAGTGGCCCTGCACCCCATCTCTTCCCTCCTCTGCTGCAGACCGATGTAATGTTACATCCATTATTGTTGGCCGGTATTCAGTTTCAACCTTTGTTTTTATAGACAATTACGTCAGCTCCCTAAGATAAATGCCATATCTTTTGAGAATCCATAAGCAGCGTGGGCTAAGCAACCACTTAGCCTGCCACCAACCTGCGATCATCATCGGAGACCCTTCTCCGCGTGCCTTCCCTACGAGAGGTCCGAAGGGTGGCAACACAAGAACGGGCTTTTCCTGCAGTGGCTCCCCATTTGTGGAATGGATCTCCCCAAGGAGGCCACCTGGCACCTGCATTGCATCTCTTTAGGTGCCAGGCGAAAACATTTTTCTAAAACCAGGCTTTGGGTTATTAACATTCTATGGCTTTTTAAATGTGCTTGTGGGAGGGGGTGGCTACTGGTTGGTTTTTGTTTTATTATGTATTTTGTGTTCTCATTTTGTATTTTTATGCTGCGAACCACTCTGTTCTTCAGATGAAGGACACTATACAAATGTAATTAACAACAATACAGTGGTACCTCGGGTTACATATGCTTCAGGTTACATATGCTTCAGGTTGCAGACTCCGCTAACCCAGAAATAGTACCTCGGTTAAGAACTTTGCTTCAGGATGAGAACAGAAATTGTGCGGTGGCAGCGGGACAGACCTCCGGTACGAATTAAGTTCTTAACCCGAGGTACCACTGTACTAGCAACCTGATGTACACGGGTGTAGCACACCAAGAATACCAGACTGCAAGTGAGTAGCTTTGTGCTCTCTTCTACACAGTAGTCAGAGAGAGAGAGAGGGAAACATAGACACTAAGAGTCCTGTTATGTCCTATAAAATAGCTGCTGTAGTTACTGTATAACCTTATTAGCATTAACCTGTCTCCACAGCACCTTGTAGAAACTGTGATGACAAATGCAGAAATGAATAGAATTAAAAATTCATTCCTTTCCTAAAGAAAGCGGGGGGGGGGGGGAGAATTAAATCATTCTCACACTATATCATAACAATAAGTAGAGAAGTAGGCGATCTAAGCTCGCCGGTTCCTACTTCCCCACCAAGACCACGAACCACTTGAAAATGGCTTGGTGGACCACTTTATGATTTTTCTGCCTGTCCTAGCAATTACATCTTGAATTCTGTAGAATTACAATGCGTATAAGATGTGCTGTCTACTATCTGCAGCCACAAACCAACCCGCATGTCACAGATCACCTGAATGAAACTCGCCCAAGGACCACAGTTTGGGAGTCCCTGATCTTGCTGGCTACTGTACAGTGTTCTGTCTGGAAGCTGCAGCTACAGCAGAATCCACCTGTGCATTTAACACTGGGAACTGGCCGCAGGCAGTCAGATTTAGGGGGGCGTGGGTTAAACCACAGAGCCTAGGACATGCCGATCAGAAGGTCGGCAGTTCAAATCCCCGCGACGGGGTGAGATCCCGTTGCTCGGTCCCTGCTCCTGCCAACCTAGCAGTTCGAGAGCACGCCAGTGCAAGTAGATAAATAGGTACCGCTCCGGCGGGAAGGTAAATGGTGTTTCCGTGTGCTGCTCTGGTTTGCCAGAAGCGGCTTAGTCATGCTGCCACATGACCCGGAAGCTGTAAGCCGGCTCCCTCGGCCAATAAAGCGAGATGAGCGCCGCAACCCCAGAGTCAGTCATGACTGGACCTAATGGTCAGGGGTCCCTTTACCTTTACCTTTAAACTGTTTGGTTACGTTGGGTGCAGAGCCTCGCAGGCACTGCAGAGGACACCACAAATATGATTTAGAATGCTGCGTGAGAGGCAGGCGGCAATTTTTTTTTGGCATCGCTGAAATTTGAGACCCCCAAGGACCACCAACCACTGCAGGGTTGGCAAATCAACACTGACCGATATTTATCCAGATCTGAGGGGTTTCGAAGGAACTTTAGCTGAAATTCCTAAAGGACCTGGGATGAGAATATACGCCAACCTTTCCACTCCTTATACATTACCGGATGAGGCCTTGCTCCACATCCCTTTACTGAGTGAAGTAAAACCAGCAGCACGCAAGGCTGGAGGACATGCTCTGTATTAGCATGTCCCTGAATGCAAATGGCTAGTCAGGGGTCAGCAAACTTTTTCAGCAGGGGTCCGGTCCACTGTCCCTCAGGCTTTGTGGGGGACCGGACTATATTTTGAAAAGAAAAAGAAAAAAAGAACGAATTTCTATGCCCCACAAATAACCCAGAGATGCATTTTAAATAAAAGGACACATTCTACTCATGTAAAAACACGCTGATTCCTGGACCATCCGTGGGCCAGATTTAGAAGGAGACTGGGCCGGATCTGGCCCCTGGGCCTTAGCTTGCCTACCCATGGACTAGTGTCTATCTCATTACTTGCATTTGTGCATAAAAACAGAACCTTCTTATTCTCCTGTTCTTTAAAGACACTTTAAATTTTCCCATTGTTTTCTGTTTTCATTTATCCTGTTGTTTCTATTGTCATGACATTCGAATTGCCTTAAGGAAGTTTTAGTTGTTCTTTTTATTTGAAAAAAGGGAGCAATTAATACTTTATTTTAAAAAATCAGCAGGTTATGTCTTAAAGGTATTGTCCACTTCAGCCTATATTTATAAATCTCATTAAGGTTGCCTTCAAAAACACAAACTATAACTTCAGGTAAGCAATATTTTATATAGTTTTCTGGGAATCTTTCACCGGGATTGTTTAAAATCTTTCTCTCATATAAATTAGCTCTCATATCAGGGCAGTTTTTCTGTCTCTGTCCCAGCAGCAAACCCTGTTCAGTAGAACATCACCTTATAGCAAAGCACAAAGAGATGGAAAGTGACAAAAAAAACCCCAACAACCCGAAAGAATAAAACAAACAAAAACATTCTTTCTAGTGGCATGGCCAATTCTCCCTTCACAGCCGTGGTAAGAAGCAATACTTTCCCTGGGGCACTCATCATTTGTAATACAGTGGTGCCCCGCAAGACGAATGCCTCGCAAGACTGAAAACGCGCTAGACGAAAGAGTTTTCCGTTTTGGAGGTGCTTCGCAAAACGAATTTCCTATGGGCTTGCTTCGCAAGACAATAATGTCTTGTGAGTTCCTGCGGGTTTTCCCCCCCCTTTTCTAAGCCGCTAAGCTGCTTATCTGCTTATCCGCTAAGCCGATAAGCCGCTAAAAGCCGCTAATAGCGCTAATCCGATAAGCCGTCAATGGGCTTGCTTCGCAAGACGAAAAAACCGCTAGACGAAGAAACTTGCAGAACGGATTCTTTTCGTCTTGCGAGGCACCACTGTACCAGAGTCCTCTTTGCCAGACAAAGGGGAACCTGTTAACCCACTGGATGCCAACAGTCTTACTATAACCCAAGTTGCACCCCTCCCTCAAAGTTTTAAGGACACACAAAGCAGTTACAACCTTGATTCACATGAAGGGAAAGAAATTGTGGAAGGAAGTCAGTGTTCATACATCATTCCTCCACTAGATTCACCATGAAAATATAACAAGGAACCAGTTATTATACATCAGATTCTCATACCTGGCATCTTTTTACAGTTTCTGTGAAAATGCAGTGGGAAACAATCGATAACCAAAGTGAAGAAGCAACACAGCAAGGGTTGTGGTGCAGTTTGAAGGCTTAAATACACATTCATCAGAATACTCGCAAGAAAGCAAAATATGAGAAACCATGCAAGGTGTTATCTCAGAAGCACCAATTCATGAAATAAACACAACTGGGAGGCTGCCACACCAGTCTCCACCAACCTGGTCCCTTCCAGATGTTTTCGACTATCATCCCATCATCTCCAGCTGCCACAGTTGTGTCAGTAACAACTTTAACCAAACAACTAAGACTGAAAAAAATAGGCTTCTGTGACACAGAATGGAATCCCTCAGTTAAGGGAGACCCTGGCGATTTACATAAATCTTAGAACTATTAGTGCAAGTGTTACTCATTAGTGTTTAGCTGCTTAGGCAAGAGTAAAGTGAATGTTTTCAGTTTGGGATATTACAAAGCCATAAGAAACAGACAGGGTTTTTCAGCTACATCAAAACTGGCAATCTGTTGAGGAACGTGGAGATCATTTTGTTCTGGATTAGTAGTCGACTTGTCCTCATATTATCTCCGACAAGCATGATGGCGGTGGTTGTTAAGACTTTGGTTTTAATGGAATTTTTACTATTTTCTTTCCAAAGAAGTTATGAAGTGACAAACAGAAACATTCAAAAGTTGCTATTATGGTTTTAAGTCTGCAAAGTACTTATTTACAGTCTTTCAGAAGAACTTTGCTTGTCTACATAGAAGAAAGTGCCACTAAGTTTAACAGGACATATCCAAGACAAGTGTGCATAGGATTGCAGCCTTACCTGTGTTTTGTCATCATAACTATCTTCAAAAGTAGGTTGATATGGGCCAAAGCAGATGCATGAATGTTTAATAAACATATGCTCTCTGGTTTTGCTTCAGCACAAGGGTTAACATTTAATACTGTGCTTTATAGCTGAAATAGTGAAGTGTCTGCGAAAGACACACACACACCTGATTTGGCACAATTTTACTGATTTGCAATGGAATACAGTCGTACCTTGGAAGTCAGACGGAATCCATTCTGGAAGTCTGTTCGACTTCCAAAATGTTTGAAAACCAAAGAACAACTTCTGATTGAAGCCGCGGGAAACCCGTCAGACGTTTGGCTTCCAAAAATAGTTGGAAATGCCGGAACAGTCACATCCAGGTTTTGTGGCGTCCAGGAGCCAAAACGTTCAAGAACTAAGCTGTTTGAAAATCAAGGTACAACTGTAACTTGCTCAAGTCCTTCCAGTGAATCTGTGGCGAAGGTGGGACTGGAACACCAACAGTCCTACGAAATCCATGCCTACCTAATTTCTAACCATAGCTGCTCAGATGTGCAAACCTAACCCCACCTGCAAGAAAGCTCCACTGAATTTGGTGGGAACATGTGCAGAGGAGGGTGACCAAGGCGACCAAGGGTGTGGAAACAAAGCCTTATGAGGAACAGTTGAGGGATTTGTGTATGTTTAGCCTAGCAAAGAGGACACTGGGAGGAGATATGATGGTCAAATATTTAAAGGGCTATCACATGAAAGATAGAGCAAGCTTGTTTTCTCCTGCTCGGGAGGGTAGGATCAATGGATTCAAGCTACAAAAAAGGAGATTCCGACTAAACATGGGGAAGAACTTTCTAACAGTAATACCCGTTCCAACAGTGAAACAGGCTCCATTGGACGGTGGTAAACTCTCTTTCGTTGCTTTTTAAGCAGAGGTTGGGTGGCTATCTGTCACAGATGCTTTGGTTAAGATTTCTTCATAGCAAGGGGTTGGATTAGATGACCCTCGGGTCTCTTCCAACTCGACAATTCTATGATTCTACTAATTAAGCTGCTACCCTATCAGCATTACCTATTCAGCTCATCTAACAAACACAAATACATTTCAAAATTTGCTGCCTCAGGCAACAATTTCTAAAGAGAAACTAAAACTTAACCCATGTGCTGCAGCCTTCCATGCAATTATAGCTAAAACAAATGAAAATCATCATGCCTGCTATGGCTGCTTTACAAGATAAACTGCTGCCATGTGAGGACTGCATTCAGGAAACCTCTGTGCGCCACAGTTGCTCCAAGCAGTGAGCTTGCCACAGCGATGGCCTCCTACCACACAGAGTTTGGTTTCATGCTGCTGCCAAGCTGTTGTCAAGAGTTGTTTGGTGGGAACATGAAACAAAACATTCTAGGAGCTGGTTCACATGACAGCTGCACTGAGAAAGATGAGCCTTAAGTACAGTGGTACCTCGGGTTAAGGGATGCGGGTGGCGCTGTGGATTAAACCACAGAGCCTAGGACTTGCCGATCAGAAGGTTAGCGGTTCAAATCCCCGCGACGGGGTGAGCTCCCGTTGCTCGGTCCCTGCTCCTGCCAACCTAGCAGTTCGAAAAAGCACATCAAAGTGCAAGTAGATAAACAGGTACCGCTCCGGCGGGAAGGTAAATGGCGTTTCCATGCGCTGCTCTGGTTCGCAAGAAGCGGCTTAGTCATGCTGGCCACATGACCTGGAAGCTATACACCAGCTCCCCGGCCAATACAGCAAGATGAGCACCACAACCCCAGAGTCAGTCACACCTGGACCTAATGGTCAGGGGTCCCTTTACCTTTTTACCTCGGGTTAAGAACTTAATTCGTTCTGGAGGTCCGTTCTTAACCTGAAACTGTTCTTAACCTGAGGTACCACTTTAGCTAATGGGGCCTCCCGCTGCCGCCGCGCAATTTCTGTTCTCATCCTGAAGCAAAGTTCTTAACACGAGGTACTATTTCTGGGTTAGCAGAGTCTGTAACCTGAAGCGTCTGTAACCTGAGGCGTCTGTAACCCAAGGTACTTTCTGTAAAGGGGGAGGGTATAATTTTTTTCTGGGCAAAAAGTATAATAGAAACCAGGCCACCTCTGCGCTGCAACAAAGCGAGTCAAACACCAAGGTACGGTGTGATTTCAGGATCCCCAAACAACCAGCAGCATCGAAGCCAGACAAATACCAGGAGATAACTGTAGAACACAATACACTATCCCATTCCAGAGGCCTGAAACCACTGTGCTATTTTATATTCAGTCCACCACTCTGCAAGCAGCTGGTGCAGATTCTGGTCTTTCTCTCTTCCTACGCTTACAGCCTGGAATCAACTTCAATACCACCTCTAAGACCTCACCCTTACTTACTTCAAACCCAACTTATGCCATATGTTTCAAAACCCTACTGTAAAAAAGATGAAACATGCAAAACCGAAGTTCATCCCATATTATTTCCCCACTTGATTCCCCCCCCCATTTCCTTTGTGTCAGACTGCAGGCCCCTTAGAGTACAAACCTGTCAACTACTTCTTTGTGAAATGCCATATATACTTATCTATTTATAAAAGTATTTCTGTGCCACCGTGCAGTAAGATATTGGGGAAGGGAACAACAATAAAACATAAAAACAATGTGAATTAAAGTAACTGGCTAGTTAAAGCGCTGCAAATAATAATAATAATAATAATAATAATAATAATAATAATAATAATAATAATAAATAAATAAATAATTTTTTATTTATACCCCGCCCTTCCTGGTTCAAAAACTGGGCTCAGGGCAGCTAACAACAAATTTAAAACACTTTAAAACACTTAATTATAAAAGCAGCATAAAATACAGTATAAAAACATGAATAACAATAAAAATCAAAAGGCCTATCGGCACAGAAACCTATTCAAGAGATGCCTGGAAGTGAAAAGCAAGGATGCCTGCTGAATCTCTGCTAAAAGGTTAATGCCCAACTTCCGGCTGAAGCTAGTTGGGCCTCTGTAAGACGGGGAATAACCTGAAACTGGCCTGGCAGCATATGGGCAGCCAATGTAAATGTTCCAGCAGAAGTGCCACATGCCGTCAGCCTTCTGCCCACACACTGCCAGCAGTCTAGTCACTGTAACAGCTGGAGCTTCCAGAGAACATACAAAAACAGCAACTACCATTGCTACACCGAGTTGCCTAGGCAGGCAAAAGCAGCCACGGAGATAGGTCCAGAACAAGGTGCGAGTGATAAGCAAACGCTACTGGAAGCCCCCATAAGACGTAACTGAAAAAGCAAGGTGCCAGAGCAGTCTATGCCATGGAAAGCTATGCCAGAGGCAGCCTGATAAACATATGGGTAAAGCTTATGCAAACAGTACCAAGGGAAGAAAAAGTTCATGTATTCAAGCTTCTGTATTGAAGATATGGCCAAATTAATTATCCATTTCATCACCCTCTCCCAATTATCACTTCCTCTATCTTCCACATGCCGAGTTTGTACAAGGAAAATTAATGTATCCATGCAGGGATATTACGTCAGGCCATGAGATACACAGTTGGTGGAACTGGCGGAAATGACTGGCAGAATCCGAGACCAAGGTGAAGAGTCGGTGGAAGAAGATTCAAAAAAATTTAAAGTTTATCTACAGAAACATTGCAAAATTAAGGAATGTTAGAAGGATGTTGGAATGAAGTAATGTGCTTTTAGCAGAAATGATATAAAGGATTAGGTAAAAATGGATTTGTTAATTGGTGAAAGACGAGAAAGTAAAATTACAGTATATTAAGATAAATTAATAGGATAAAAACAAAGCTGGAAAGGATTTGCTGAAATAGCTAATTGAACTAGAATACAAAAAAGGGAGGTGTGAGGAGGTCAAGGAAATAAGCAAAGGAAAGAAAGGTACGTAAAGGTTTGATCTGTGTGTTTTTTTTAATTGCTTGCATTTTTTCTGTCTTTTCTTGTTTTTCT
The DNA here is from genome assembly GCF_964106915.1 of Podarcis gaigeae. NCBI lineage: Eukaryota > Metazoa > Chordata > Lepidosauria > Squamata > Lacertidae > Podarcis > Podarcis gaigeae. Next base: position 68,618,012 of record NC_139686.1, on the reverse strand, counting down.
TGTTTCTTTTTTCTCTTTGTAATCTTTAAAAGTTGAATAAATATTATTTTTTTAAAAAAGAGATACACAGTTGGGTCATCATCAGCATATTTGGACATGACATCACCCATCTTATAAAGAATCAAGAGAATCAAGAGTGAATGTGTTGCGTTCCTAGATGGGCTACCTTCCCAGGTTGACAAGCCACATCTGCCCCTCACTTCCTGCTACAGCACATACAGAAACTAGCCCCTTGACCGTTGGACCCACTATTGGTCTCGTCCAAGCGATCCACCGGAGCGTGACTTCGCATGCAGGGCAAATCCCTAACTCACCGAGGGTTTGAGACCTATCAGCTAGCCTCATCTGGTTTATCCAGCCAGTAGAAGCTGTTCCCAGGGTACAATGCTGTCGCATGATGAGCTTCTAGGAGCTACAGGTGAGAGCTGAGCGCAGGGTAGGGACCAAAGGTGGATGAAATACCCCAGAAGAAGCACAACCTGTCTTCTACCAGACATACTACCCCTCTCCTAACACCCCATTACACCTGTATAGGCTGCAAGGAATAGCAGTAACCAACAGTAGCTACATGCAATATTTCAGACTTTACTTTCAGAATTGTACAGTGTATTGTACTAATCATTTAGTAACCGATAGGCTATTCTATGGCAATTGGGCAATGCTTCATCATGCTGTGTCCTTCCACTGAAATCTATTTCCAACTACGTGATCATCAACCTTATAGGTAAAACAATTATATGCCATAAAGGTAAAACACCTATATGTAAAAAAACACACGCCTTATCGGTAAAACAATCGTACGTCATAAATGAGACCTGGAATGAATTTTGTCTCAAAAGCAACAAAATTAAAGTAAGCTCCACTGGAAGGCAGCAACATATGAAGATTAACTGAATTTTCTCGCTGTAAAAGAAATCCAACATATTCTGTCTTATTAAAGTAAAGTAAAAGCTTTAGTAAAGTAAAATTCTGTCTTATTAAAGTAAAGTAAAAGCTTGTGAACTGAACCAAGTGTTCAATGAGCATGGAACCTTAAAAATATTTTCCTCCATCTATCACTAACTTTCAAATAGTGTGCCTTCATACCTAAATGTTAGGCTTCACTTACAACAACAACAACAACAACAACACTAATGGTTTAATTAGTACGGGCGGAATTTGCATTTAATGGAATTTCTCTCCACATTTGTCTTCCATAAGCAATAGTGAACCTGTGGTCCTCCAGACACTGATGGACTACAACTCCCATGATCCCAATCGATTGACCATGCTGGCTGGGGGTGATGTAAGTTGGGCACGCAACTTTTGGAGAGCCACAGGTTTCCCACTCCTGCTTTATAGAATACAATTTCACATTCAGAAGGACACGTTTCAAGTCTGCCAAACAAGCTACATGTTCTTCAGTTGGCGTGGGGAGGGAACCCATGGGTTGTTCTGCAGAAATGGCGCAGGAGAGTCAAGATACACTAGCTGTTTACGTGAGAGTCTAATTTGTTTTGCTCCAAGTTAACAATGTAAGACAGAAGTGCCTAAAAGGCTCAACATGTCCTAGATATCTCTATGTTCTCTGGAAATTTTCAGGGTTCTAACTTCAAGCATAAGAATTTTTTACTGCAAGCACGAGGATTCATCCATTCTCTCTCCCACACCCTTCATTGCTGAATGGAAATTACAACCAAAGGCCTAGGAAAGAGCACCTGCCTTCTGTCTTCTTTATCTTGCCCATTGACCAACTATGCAACATCTATCTCAACAGATGCATAGTGAACACAATAAGTAATAGGGAGGCCTGAGTTTTAACATGCCAAATTTTAATGAGTCACTACAGAGTAATCTATAGTTTGCATTTGTTGCACTGGAGATCAGTGTTCTGATATCTTACATGGTGCTGTAATAATCTTTCTTTTGCATATTTTATTTTATAATAATCTCACACATTCACACTTAGCCATGATTTGTGCTATGTGCAAACCAACCAATACGCTGCAACAGGGAAAACCTAAATTTTCTTAAAGTAGCAGATGAAATAGTATTGTTCAATAAAAAGGGAACGACAAAGAACAATTATTCTGCTCAAGACTATTAGGGAAAATGGATAGCCTCAGCCTCTCTCTCTCTCTAACTTCAAATAATGAGAATTTATTCACACAGTGTACTTGCATATTCTAAGGGCCAGGTTGATCTTGGGAGATCTCGGTCCCCCAATAAATGACATGCAACATGCTGAAAAAATACATTAGAAGTTTCCCTCCAACACAGATCTGAACTACTTTCTTCTTTTTCAAGATGTTTTACAAAGATCAATCAAGCTCTTCCAGCCTTGAAGAAGCCAGCAGGAGATGCCTATTTGGTTCCCCCACTCACAGCATCAAAGCCAACGAGCCAGTTTCTGCCACTCCAGACACAGAGGTTCAGTAACAATATCGGTGCCGAGTCAAAAGAATTTCTCAAGTGAAGTGCTACAAAAACAGCAAATGCACAGCTAACCCTAACACTAATCCTAAATCGTATCACCACAACTCTGCCTTACACTATGACGCATATGCAAGGTTTCCTCATGTTGGTAAGCTTCACTCCAAAGAATGACCTAGGTGAGAAAGTTTTCTTTTCATTCATGATCAAATCCCCTAACAACTAAAAACAACAACAACCCACAAGCATCTACTCCATATGCACTTATTAAAAGTATCGCTGCAAAACACCACAATGATTCACACACTGTTGTGTGGCATAATGGCTAAGGGATGGGATAGAGCCCACTCCTGAAACTTGTGAAGGCAACCCTAGACAACAAGTAATCGTTTTCAGCCTCCACCCCATCATCTAAAATACGGGAATAATACTGACAGACCTAACATGATTATAATGATTTATATGGGCGCTTCCAGACTGCTGCCGTTTTCAGTTGGGATTCAATCACACCTAGAAATTCAGGTTACATGATTAAAGTTGATTCAGTGTTCTTGCAGAACAAATCCGTCTGTAGCCACCACCACCTCACTGCACTTTTTGCTGTAAGAAAAGTGACAGGAAAAAGAATTGGAAAGTGGGAAGATAACACTTGCTTGACAGAACATTGTCTAACCTCTCTGAAAACAAATACTGAATAAGTAGCCAACATCATCTAACCTCCCCACAAACCTTGTGCAAACAAATCAGTATTAAATGTTCAATAAGAGGGTCATCTGGAGGTGACCTAAGATAACATTGTAAGGATTACAGGCAGCTCCGAATGACGCATGATCACACACATGTGCACAGCTCAAAACTCGGAAGTAGCCCCAAAACATCATAAAGACGTCATGAAAAGGGATGGAGCAGGCTTACACATGCAGAGGTCTGGAACAGAACACCTTCACCAAACAAGGACTGCCTGTACTACAAGAACACTGGAAGCTTCCTTACACAAAGATCACTGTGCCTTCTTGGTCAGTACCATCTGCAATGGCTGAGTTTGCATGTAATGCTAAGCCAAACTATGGCTTAGCTCCAGGTAACAAGACAAGGAGGGAGCAGCAAAGCAGCTGCAATTTTTACTGTAACTACAGCGCATGTGTTCATGCTTAGCCATGGTTTGGCTTAGTGGTACATGTGAACTGGACCACTGACATGATTTTAGGCATGATCTCTCCCAGCCTACCTAAAGGGGCCAGGGAACGAACCTGGGAACAACTGTATGCAAAGCTCTCCTAACCAATGACCCTTCCTACTATTTTGAACATTTCAAAGATACATGCCAAGTATCACTTTTTCCCGCATTGCAACTGACTGCAAAAGCTGCTCATGCAGGCGGTATACTCATGTGAATAGTCTTAACATCGGAAGTGGCACTTACAGAAGGTACATAGTGGCTTCTGCCCAGGAGCAGATGCGCAAGAAACAGGGAGTTGCTTTTCAAGGAAGTAGCTGCTGTAATCTTTCAGGAGCCATAGTTCCTCCACCACGACACTGCTTATGTGAGTAGACCACTTACACACACACACACACACACACACACACACACACACACAGTTATTTCCACATATTAGCCAGTCAGATTCTGTACAAACTGTTTTTCAACCACTGGGTGGTTTGAAGAGATTGCATGGGCAATGCATGCTATCACACCGAAACAATCAAATTCTGTGCACAGATTACGTTTGTATCAAAGAGACTTAAGCACACAGTGCTCTTGGAATGAGGTCTCTGTTCCCCAGGCTTTATTTCTCAAAAGAACAAGGCTCTGGATTCTCTAATGCAAGAAAAACATTTAATATTTAAATTATTATAATACATTTCAATGTTGTGCAGCAACATATTTTTACTGCAATATATTCAAGCACATGGTCTGCTTAAAAAACAACAACACCCAGTCAAGATACTACCTTCCATTTTATGATAATTTGGGTGCTGTTTTATTGTCCCATTTTCCGTGGATTGTTTTTATATACACCACTCAGAAATGCAAATGACTAAGTGGTATGTAAATGTCTTAAATAAATATTTTGAAAGGACTATTATATATACCCTGATGTGGTATAATTCTAATCAGAGCAACTCTTTACTAAAGCAGAACTGCGCAATCCACTGCCTCTGTTTTATCAAAGTTTCTCCAAACCAGCCTATCCTTGCTCCCTAGACTGTACTGACAGCCAGTGGCAGAGCTTCATGCTCCAGCACCAGGGGGTGAAGAGGAGGGGCGGGGCTGGTGTGCGTCCCAGGCAGTGGCGTAGCGTGGGGGGTGCAGGGGGGGCTGGCCGCACCGGGCGCAACATCTGGGGGGCGCGCTCCACGGGTTAGGGGGCACAAAATCCATGGGTTAGGGGGCGCAAATTACTTGCCTTGCCCTGGGTGCTGACAACCCACGCTACGCCACTGGTCCCAGGGGCATGGCGTGCCACCTGTGGGGGTATGGTGTGAGTCCCGGGGGCATGCTACGCCGCTTGTGGGGGGCGCGGCACCAGCACGGGGGGGGGCAGCCACAATGGCACCCCACCAGGATTGCACTGCTCCCCCTGCACTCCTCTTCCTCCGCCAGTGCTGACAGCCAAGCCCCATGCACCTCACACATTTGCTACCAAGTCAGAACTCTGAGCCCTAAGACTGACAGGCAGTGTCCCTTGTGGTGTGTGATAACATCAGCGTACAAGCAGAAGCAAGAGCAGGAGGCATAATTCCGCGATCCTCCCAACCAACAGAATAACCACTACCACTTAGTAGGGCAGGGCTGGGGCAGCATGGCTGCAAGGTTGAGGCTGCACAGGTGTGAGTACTGGACTGGCTCTGCCAGTGTGCTCACAGAGCCCCAGTTTCACCCCCCCACCTGCCTTACCCTGCCTCACTAAGTGGCAGCACAGCACTGCTCCTGAGCAGAAGGGACTAAACAAAATATAGTGGTACCTTGGTTTGCAAACAGTCTGGTTTGCATACATTTTGGATTACAAACACGCCAAACCCAGAAGTGTGTGTCCCTGTTTGCAAACTTTTTTTGGATTACAACCCTTTTTTTTATTATTACAAAAATAAAATAAAATGGGAGGCCCCATTGGCGAACGTGCGCCTTGGGTTACAAACTGTTTTGGTTTACAAACAGACCTCCGGAACAGATTACGGTTATAAACCAAGGTACCACTGTACTCCCTGCCACCTTCGAAATGGGGTTGTTTCCCCAGACTGTGCAAAACAGCTAATGATGAAAGACAGCTAACGAGGAAGTCCTGTGCATGTTTACTCATAATTAAATCCCACTGTGTTCAAATAAATGTGCACCAGAACGCATCCCAAGAATATAAGCCAGTAGGTCCCTAGTTCAAGTGAAGGCAGTATTTCTCAGCATCCTACCACTTGCCATACGAAAAGATCCATAATAAAATGAAATCCTCAGTTCGCTAAGAATTGACGTGAAGTGTGCTCCAAAAGCACTTTATAGCTGCTAAATATCACCGTAAGATCAAGATGTCAAATGGACAGCATCTGGTGCTGTCCTGGGATCTGGGGACCTGGCCCCCAGAAATTGATATTACAGTAAGCTGCTAGATAAACTGCAAGATAGCCAAGCAAAGTTGCCCATCCATCTCAGTAGTATTTCTAGCTTTGTCTAGGCAGTCTTCTGCCACCCTTCTGATGCCGAGAGAGCCTAGTGCCACAATGGTAGATGTTAAGAGAGTACAAAAAGGGATGTGGGTGGTGCTGTGGTCTAAACCACAGAGAGTACAAAGAGTAGTTCTCAATTTGAAAGCCTCACTTATTCAATACTGTAGATTATTAATTAAAGTTATTCTCCAACCAAACAACAAGTATAACCAAAGCTCATTTTGACAACTGGACCTTCATGCACGCCATTCAACGGCTCAGCCTGTTACGTTAGCAGGCAAATGCCGACAATGAGGTACATCAACAGCTATGACAGTGTGATATCAGAAAACATGGCATTACTCTGCTCTCTCACACAGGATAAATGCTTAAGATTGGTGTGGAGGGACCCCATCAACAGAACTTTGCCAGCCAAACACTTTTCGTTCTCACATAGATTCCTTGGCTAAACTATTCAGGTACTAAATCAAGTGCAATCAACATTTAAGCAAACAACAACCACAACACCTTTTCAAAAAGCTGCCATCAGTTACAAACAATGAAAACAAGAGCCTACAGGTTGCAGCAGATTATATTGTGGAGAAATGAAACTTTTCAATTTAGGCCCGACAAAAGGGGTGCCTAAAGTAAGCTAGGAATATACTACAGCTAAAAGTAAACTTTTAATATGTTATGTTTACATCATAACATGGTTTAATTTGAATGTAGTAATTGCACTGTGTTTTAAAAGCATAAAGTTACCACCTCCCTAAGAAATAACTATGGAGGGGCCAGTTTCATCGCAGAAGCAACAATATTTTTAGGGGAGCCATTACAGCAGAATGTGATCCAAGGGCTTTTGCAATGTCAAAGAATATCCCTGGGGCGTACCTCTCAGTTCACTAGATTCATGCAGAAAAGCTGCTTCAGGAAGTAGCACATCTTGAATGAACCCTACAACAAATATAAAAAACACTACTGTTTTTAAAGACCCACGTCATACAGGAGCTGAAATTGCAGCAAGCTCAATGACCCTGTCTATATACAAACTAGTGCAAAATACATTCATCCACTAAGTTCTCGGTCTTCCCTTCTACTGTATTATCTCAGTTATCAAAATTTTATATTAATCTTCATATTCAGGGCCATCCAGAAATTCAAAGCAACCGCACAGCACACTTCCTGGGAAATAAGTTCAGTTAAAATATGTGAGGATTTGAATAAGGAGACATATTTAACACTATTTTAAAAATTGGAGAACATTTTTAGCCTGCAACGTTTATACTACAGTTCAAGTGTCCTCCTATGGACCACACTATGGACCAAGCGGTTCTACAACGGAATTTTCTGAGGTACATCTGGAGGCAGTTATCGTGAGAATTTTCAGCTCAGTCTGATATAATTTGGGAGGCGGATTAATTTGAATTTATGATATATCCTGGCAACAGCAATATTACAAAATGTTATAAAGCCCTAACTATCCCCCAAACGTATGCTTGTGATACTGAAAATCATTATTGGTCCTAGACTTGTGTTAAGATTTATTAGAAGCTGATGTATCTATACTTGGAGTTGAATTTTTCTTTCAAGGTAAATAATTATATATCCTAATCTGCTGGTGGAGCATTGATGCCCCTTCTGAAAGCCTCTTAATACCACAAAAACTCAAAAGGGTGTAACAGAGTTACACCACTGTTCTTGGCTTCAGGGCAGATAAACGGCATGCAGTGTGCAGGCCTGGGAATGTAAGCCTCACAATATTTAATGGGGCTGACTCCCAGTTAAGTGCTAATAGAAATGTACCCTTAGAATGTCATCGTATGGACACCATCAGCAGAACTAAGATTATAATCCTTACCTGCATTTACCTGACAGGAAGCCCCACTAAATTCAAGAGGACTTGCTTTTGAGTAGACACAATTTGATTTATAGCTTTACCTCTGAGTAAAAACACTTAAGAATATGCTGACAGGTGCCGCTTAAAAAGCTACTAACCTTATTCTCACTCATGCCCACACGTCCACTTAAAAAAAATAGCCCTTGCACAGCTCAGCAGAGTGGAAAAGGAGAAACCCATGGCTCATCCTGCTTCCGTGCTTGGGCCAGAGTTCGGCACCTACACCAGCAAGGCAGAATGAGGCATCCACCTTCAATGGTCCTGGAATCTACATGCCTGATATTAATGAAGTATTGTCTCAGCACATTAGTTAACAGGATCTAGCCATTAGCTTGTCCTATCAAGTTCCAAAAATACAGTGTTTTTCTACAACATACACACTAGTTAGTTTCAGTTCTGCTAAAAGAGTGTGTCAAACCCTTGCTCATGCCATCATGAACCCACGCAGCTTCTTCAATGTACATAAAATCTGACAAATGCTTGCTGATAAGTCTATGGATCACATTACAAAACAAATCTGTCAATAGGAACTGTCTGCAGTCATAAGTTCTTCCTTGATAGAAAGTATAGGCTTGTTTGCCAACTTCACTCACTCGTAAGCTGCACACATGCTCACAAACCTGGTGCCATATTAACAATTCTCTGAATTACAATTTATGTATGCTTCTTTACAAATGTCAAAAATGCTCATTTAGTTTGAAAAGTTGCCCGAAACTTAAATACTCACTACTCACTGCACCTCTGTGCACCAACAGCTTTATCATCATGAAAACCAAAGCTTATGTTGAATATTGACCCAACATCTGGTTATTATGACAGAACTGTTTTCAGCAACACTAAAAGTAAAACTAAGTGATTGCTTGATTCAGCTGTTGCCTTTTCAGCTACAGAATAAGTTAGTAGAAAGAATATGAAAAGCTGACTAGCCTGGACGCAGATGAGCAGATATAAGTGTGTACTTACTTGCATATTTGAAACACAGCACTGTCTCAAATTAATAATGGGATAGCCAGTTCCTTATAAAACAAAAGCTGAAGAGAACCATGCAAGTACTGAATATTCATACATGGAACTATCTCAACGCATAGGCCCAGTAAGCCTTATTTGTGGTTAGATTCAATAGGATCCACATGGCTGTGACGCCCCAGCCATACTTGGCAAAACAAAAACAAAAAGCCCCTGAGCTCTATAACCAGAGCCAAGCGAGAGCAAGGTACAATAACATATGGTCAGACCCATGGCCCCTTCCTTACCTTCTTTATTAAGCCTCATCACCTCCCTGCTTTTTCCACCCTCTTTTCCAGCATCTTCTAGCTCTATACCTGCAGAAGAGAAGCAAAAGTCAAGGGAGAGTAGAGGCAGAGGCCGCTATATCCGACGAGAGCGCTGAAGAGTTAAAGGGTGCTCCGCTAGCCAGCGGCTGCAAAAAAAAGGCAAGATGCAACAATCGCTGCATCTGCCAGGCAGGAGCATCCTCCCGGGCAGCCTTCAACCAGGCAACAAGCATCCTTCCTGCCTTCTCATTCCGCACCCAGCAGCACCCTGGCCCAGATCGCCCCCCCAACCCCCTCCCCAAATGCAACGGCATTCTCCTGCCCCTCCCCCCCGTCCCTCTGACAGCCAGCCACCCAGACAGCATCTTCCTCCTCTCCTGCAGCCGGAGGTGCCCAGCAGGACAGCACCGGCCGGGCACAGCGCACCACCCGCACACATGGGTGGGTAGGTGGGTCTCCATGCAACTGGGTGACGGGGGCGGGAGCAAAGCCCAGTGCCATAGGGGTCTGTGCAATGCAATGCAAGGCAAGTGCAATGCAATGGGTCGGTGGTGTGCTGGGGGAGAAGAAGGCGGCAGGGCATGCAAGCTCCCTCCCTCCCTCCCTCGCTCGCATCCACCCCGCGTGTGCGTGTCCGGGGAGAGGGGCGCCTCGGCTTGCCCCGCACCCCACCCGCCGCCCCGCCTGGCCGGTCCTTGTGTGCGGCGGGCGCCCTTACTGTGCGGGGGGGCGGCGCAATGCGTGTGCGGAAGGGCGGCCTCCCGGACCCAGGCGGCCCAGGGCTGGCCCAGGAACGCCTCGGGACTGGGCACGGGCCGCTCCAGGGCCGCCATGGCGCCGCCGCCGCCGCCGCTCCTCCGGCAAGAGTCTTCCTCCTCCTCCTCTTCCTCCGTCTCCTCCTCCGCGCCGCTCCTGCCGCCGCCGCCGCTCCTCCCTCCTCCTCCTCCTGGCTGCTTCTTCTTCTTCCCCCGTTCCCTTCGGCACAGGCGAGCGAGGAGCCAGCGAGCGAGACACGGGGTTCGAGAACGCCGCACGTCATCCTCGGGACGTTCCGCCGCCCACACGGGGGTAGTGTCAGCCCTGGCTTTCCCTATCAGATCGGGCTCCCCGGCCGCCGCCGCCGTCGCGCAGGCGCGGTGCGGGGAGGCGAAGCCGCTGCCCTGAAGAGGGCCGCCGCCTCCTCCTCCCGCCCGAGTCCGCGAGGAGGGGAGGCGCGACGAGAAAGAGGGGGGCGGGGCGTGGGGAAGGGGCAGGGTGAGAGCTGGGAGGGAGCCAAACCCACGCAGTCCAGTGACTAGAAGACCCCCCCCCCCCCGGTCGGGGGATGAGAGGAGGCCGGCTGGACTCTCTCCCCCTCAGCCGCCGCCTCAGGTGGCTCCGCTTGGGAGACGGCGCTGAGGGGACGAGGCTCGGAGCAAGGAATTCGGGTGACAGAGGGGAGGGTCGTGGACGGACGAGGCTCCTTCGCCCGCCTCAGCTGCTGTCCCACGCGGGCGCGTCTGCACGCTCGGAGTTTCTCGCCCTCCGTGAGGGAAGCGGGAAAAGAAAACCTGTCAGAAAATCAAACCCCGAAGCCCGGCGCGCGCTGCGTCGCGTCGCGTGACTGGGGGGGGGAGGGGGCGAGGAAAGTTTTCCTCAGGCTCTCGCTTTCACAGCGGGGATCGGGGCCTCCGGAGGCGTGGGCCAAAGAGCCTCCCTTCCTCGCAGGAGGCTGGCCAGGCAGAGAGGCGCGCTGCTTCTCCGGGGTTCAGAATATCATCCCAACCACCCAGTGGCGTAGCGTGAGGGGTGCAGGGGGGGGGCGGCCGCACCGGGCACAACATCTGGGGGTTAGGTTTAGGGGCCGCAAATCCACGGGTTAGGGGGCACAAATTACTTGCCTTGCCCCGCGCTGACAACCCACGCTACGCCACTGCAACCACCGGGAGAGCGGAGGGCTCCCTGCAGGGAGATGGGAGCTCTTTAGAGGAAGGAGAGTCCGCTTCTTCGGAGCGCTTCCTCGCTGGCGTGGTTTTGGGTTTGGGTTTCTGAAATATAGACATAGTACATAACAGTTTCCCTAGCTCAACATAAAAAAAAAAAAACGAAGATCATGGCCACTGGGCCCATCGCCTCCTGGCAAATAGAAGGGGAAGAAATGGAGGCAGTGAGAGATTTTACTTTCTTGGGCTCCATGATCACTGCAGATGGTGACAGCAGCCACGAAATTAAAAGACGCCTGCTTCTTGGGAGAAAAGCAATGACAAACCTAGACAGCATCTTAAAAAGCAGAGGCATCACCGTGCCAACAAAGGTCGGTATAGTAAAAGCTGTGGTTTTCCCAGTAGTGATGTATGGAAGTGAAAGCTGGACCATAAAGAAGGCTGATCGCGGAAGAATTGATGCTTTTGAATTATGGTGCTGGAGGAGACTCTTGAGAGTCCCATGGGCTGCAAGAAGATCAAACCTATCCATTCTGAAGGAAATCAGCCCTGAGTGCTCACTGGAAGGACAGATCCTGAAGCTGAGGCTCCAAGACTTTGGCCACCTCATGAGAAGAGAAGACTCCCTGGAAAAGACCCTGATGTTGGGAAAGATGGAGGGCACAAGGAGAAGGGGATGACAGAGGACGAGATGGTGGGAACAAACTGCGGGAGGCGGTGGAGGACAGGAGTGCCTGGAGTGCTCTGGTCCATGGGGTCACGAAGAGTCGGACACGACTAAATGACTAAACAACAAAACAAAGACCGGGATGAAGGTAAAATGCAGTCTGGAGTGAGGGGCAGGGGCATAGCCAGGATTTATGGGGGTTTTGGGGGGGGGCAGAACCTCAGTTAGTTAAGTATTGATTGACTTGATTGGGGAGGGGGCAGCTGCCCCTCCTTGTCCCCCCTGCCATGGTGAGGGGTTGTTATTGTTTCATTAATATTAACCTACAATGCCGTATTAATATGCGAGTTTTTTTGGGGGGGGAGTTATTGGGCTGTTCTTGATTTTATTTTGATTCTGCATTTTGCGTTTTTGTATTGTGGCTCATCCCATGAACCGTCCTGAGACCTGCGGGTGTACAAATTTGAATGAATCAACAAATCAGCTCATGGGGTTTCATCCACCTGGGAAGGCAGCCCATCTAAGAGAAGGGAAACTCTCTTCCTAAACCTCCACTGCCTTGCAGGACATCTTCAGGAGAAGAACAAGCTAAGGAGTCCCTAAGGTGGTTGGGTGGTGCTGTGAACTGCTGGCAACTCCTGCAGCCAAGCTGGTGCCAAAGGTCTTGCTCTGCTTTCCTTTGGACCACATCAGTGAGGCTGAGAGGGGGGTCTTGTTGTCTGGACAGCCCAGGACCTCCAGACAAGCTGCCCAGGCTTGTGCCCAGTTGAAGTCACTTTGGTGCTGCCAAAGTAGTGGTTTGACTTCAGAGTGGTCTTTACACTTGGCAACAAAGTCACACTCCAAAAAAAAATTAATGTGTGTTTTTCTTCTTTTTCTTTTAAAGCAGGCCGGAGCTACCAAAAAGCAGTTTTGACATTCCAAAATTCCAATGTCATTTTGAAAATGCCCTGATGTGGTCAGTTAAGTAATCATGGCAGTGGATGGAAATGTGTTGAGAATTAGACTGCAGCAATGTTTACATAGGAAGCACCAGGTCAACGGGCAGAGGAAGGAGTGGGGTTTGACCTGTTACGGGTGGAGCTTGGTGAATTTTTGGTGGTTCACTGACTGGAGTCTCTTGCAGATTTGGTTTGAGATAATTTATTTTCTCAGTGATACTGAAAATCAGTCGGAGCCTGCTGATTAAAATGTACTGGAAGGAAAAGCTGTGTTGGTTTTGTTTTTGTGAGTTTTATCTTCAGAAGCAAAGAGCAGTAGGATTTACCAGCTTTGGGGAATGGAAACTAATATTGTAGTTTGCGGCAACTTTTGCTCCTACTGCATTTTCCGTTGATCACTACTGGACTGCATTTGAGCCCACTCTCTTCCATACTGGGCTTTCCTTATTTGTATAAAATTTCTCTCCTAGAGACTGATTTTCTGAAGTTACTTTTCCCAAGTCTGTATACCCATGTTAAATATTTACTCCTCTTCGACTGCTGTCTTTCCTCGCCCCACCTTCTTCCATTTCCCCCATGCATAACCTTCTCACCTGGCCATTGCCCAAAAATGGAAGATACTGGAGGGTTTGAATTTTTTTTTTTATAATATTTTTTATTGAGTTTGTAAAATACAGAAAAAAGAATAAAGAACATATTATAAGAGTAAAGTAGAAAGGTTACAAGTTTTCTTGTTCTTTTTTCCAAATCTACTGGACTTCCCCACATCCTCCCAACCCTGCATTCTCTGTAACATCAGCAATTTGTTAACTTATTTCATTACTTGTTGTATCCTTCGTTTTATCATGTTACCCAATTTCAAATGTGTTATAACCCAAATCATGTACATTTTCATTTAAACACAATAAAGTTATTTCATTATTCTATCTCAGACTTCTTGTGCCTTAATTTTCATTTCTTTAGTTTAACCTTACTGAAGCTAGAGTTTCCTAAAAGATGCATTTTTTAACATTCATACAGCTTATAGTGTTTTTCCAGATAGTCCTTAAATTTTTTCCAGTCCTCCTCGATTGTTTCTTCTCCCAGGTCTTGGATTCTGCCAGTCATTTCGGCCAGTTCCATGTAGTCCATCAACTGCGTGTGCCATTCCTCCAGTGTGGGTAAATCTTGTGTCTTCCAATGCTTTGCAATCAGGATCCTTGCTGCTGTAGTAGCGTACATAAAAAAAGTTCTGTCCTTCTTAAGCACTCTCTGGTCCACCATGCCCAGGAGGAAGGCCTCTGGTTTCTTAGGTAAGGTAAATCTAAGTACCTTTTTTAGTTCATTATGAATCATCTCCCAAAAGGCCTTCACTTTCGGGCAGGTCCACCAGAGGTGAAAGAATGTCCCTTCCGCCTCTTTACATTTCCAACATTTATTATCAGACAGGTGATATATCTTAGCAAGCTTGACTGGGGTCATGTACCACCGGTATATCATTTTCATAATGTTTTCCTTCAAGGCACTACATGCCGTAAATTTCATTCCGGTGTTCCATAACCTTTCCCAGTCTTCAAACATAATGTTATGCCCCAAATCCTGCGCCCACTTTATCATGGCGGATTTGACTGTCTCATCCTGAGTATTCCATTTAAGCAGCAGGTTATACATTCTCGAAAGTAGTTTACTTTTTGGTTCTAACACTGGAGGGTTTGAATTTAGACTTGTGATATTGCAGTGCATGGGATATACTGGTGTCTGAGAGAAAGACTCAGGCAAGAAAACTCCAGACAGATTTTATGTCCTATGGCACAAATTTATTGAAACTTTTCATCATGTGGAACAGAAACACAGATATGAGTTTGGCTGTTCTGCTGACAAATACTTTGGGACTATAGCTTTTGAATGGATACGCCTTTTGAATGGACATTTATATCTTGATTTTGCGGGAGTTGAAGGAAGCAGAGGAGATGAGAGACATACTAAATTGCATTGGCTATGCATTTAGTTGTGACAACTCTTTTCTTGCTGTATTTGCTGAAGGATCTGGCTAATTTCATATGCAGCTTAACACACTTGTTGTTTGTTTTCCTGCTTTATTTGTTTGCTGTTTGACCAATACGGCATTTGAAAACAACAACAAATTTAGCAGGGACAGTACAGAGAAATAAATAAAGAACTGCATAATCTTATCTGTTCAACTGCCTGCTGCTTATGGATTTTGGAAAATTTCCTTAACCCTCAGTTATCTTCCAGGCAACACTTTCAGAGTGCTTGGCAATGTCCATCAGGAAACAAGGTCTGGATAAACACTGCCTACAGGACGTTGCCACTGCCACTTTGGCATTTCCTTCCCTTTATTTGCCCCACCAGCACAAGGGGCTATTTGCCACTTTTATCATCTATTGATGCTTCACATGTTTGTGTGGGTGAGGAGCTGGGATGTGATTTGTCTTCCCATGCAAATAAATGCTATTTGGATTATGAGTACGTTTAAATTTTAAAATAGACACTGGTGCTATGTTTCCTAATGCTAATCACCTAAAAGGTTAATTTGAAATTAATCAGTTTGCCTGGCATTTTATCCATTCGTAAAACTGTACCTTTTTTAAAATGAAAAAAATGTTCTGCAGAAAAATATAGTAGTAGGACAATGTCCATTCTATATTCCTTTTAATATGCACATTCATATTTCTTTTGGTTTGGTTTCTGCTCACAGGGCTTTCAAACATTGCAGAAACTGCAAGTCTTGTTTACTAGAGGCAAAGGTGGGGTGAATATGCACAGCACTGGCAGCAAACCCTCTTTCTCCCTTCAGCTCCTTGTCTCCAGGCTAAAGCTGTGGTAGGAAAACATGATTTCTCTCAACTTGCCAATATCTGAATTTGCCTTTGTTAATACAGACTATGATTTCAATATAAAACAAGTCTTTCTGTGACATATATGATGTTTTCTGAGTGCAATCAATTAGATATTTTAGTCACATACAAACATTTCAGGTTTTGCTGAAGCTGAGGTCAGCTGGAGCCTGACAGAGACACTCTGCCTTTTCTTACCCTAGCAGTGCGAAACTTAATCGCTGCCCTATTAAAATGAGCTAACACTGTGTGGAGTCCCTGCTCAGACTGTGCACTAGCAGCTGTAGCATCCTAATAAGAACAAGCTGTGATTTTAGCTTTACCTTCAGGCATGGCAGACTGGAGAGAGTTTACCTTTTCAAAATTGGATGCTGTTTCCTGCCCAAAGCTTTTCTTAGTGGATTCAGTAAATGAACAAAGTGCAAACGCGCAACCATTTTTGACACCTGTTTTGCTTTGCAAGGAATCAGAGGGGTTGCTAGTGGAGCTGCTTTCAGTCTTCTGTCCTGATAAAATGAACAGCTTATAACAAGAGCACAGATGTAATTCTGCAGGAAGATAATCTATTGTCTCTTTAAAATCAGTATTAGGTGTACTCAGGAATTAGTATTATTTGTCTGCTAGCATTTCCTGAGTCTCAGGGAAGGTTGACAGCCACATTTCTGGTAAAGTATAAAACTGTATTGACTCCCCAAAAGGAATGGATGGTGGTACACAATGTGCAGGAAGAACCAGGAAAACCTCCAGTCCTATTAGCCCAACTCTCACAGAGGTAGGAATTCTTTAAAAACTGAAAGGAAGAGTCTTTGAAGCATAATTGCCCTAGTCCATAATAAAATGTAGGGAGAGGATATGCTCAAGCCAGAACATGCTTATAAGGTGTAGCAGTTAAGACGATGAGCTTGAAATCCCTAGTTAAAATCTCAGCTCAACCATAAACAGAGACTATGTACACATCATTGTTTACTCTGGCTCCAGCAAAGTACACATGATGTTTGCCATATTCCATAACTCAGGCATAGGCAAACATGGCCCTCCAGATGTTTTGGGACTACAACTCCCATCATCCCTGACCACTGGTCCTGTTAGCTAGGGATGATGGGAGTTGTAGTCCCAAAAAATTCTGGAGGGCCGAGTTTGCCTATGCCTGCTGTAACTTCTTGAGAAATATTCCTGTTTGATGTGCTTTCACTTAGACCATCTTTCATCCAAATTGAAAAAATAAGCTTTGGTTAAGCTGAGGTGTGTACTTTTAAGGCAGTTGTTGCACAAGCGTAGATGACAGCTTCATTGACTTAGAGTTTAGCTCAGGGAAACAAATCAGGTCATTTGCCTCAGGTGAATACATCCCCTCCCTCTCTGGTGTTGAGCAACGTAAGAATGTGACTTGAAACACAACGGGGGGAGACAACCTTACTGTGTTTCAAGCCACTAATGTGTACATTGTCAGATTGTGCCATGGACAAGACACTTGTTGTTGACTTCAGCCTCTCATCTGTAATATGGACATCAAGCAGTGCCAGTACCAGGCTATTTCGCACCCTAGGCAAGACTATTTGCACCCCTCCAAAGAAAGGCTAACTCCAGTTTAAAAAAAAAGAACTGTAGAAAAAAATGAAAAGCACAAAACTTGAAACTTCTGAATTTATTCTAAATTGCAAGAATAAGTAACAGAGGTGGTGACCATTTTAAGGGTAAAGGGACCCCTGACCATTAGGTCCAGTTGTGGCTGACTCTGGGGTTGCGGCGCTCATCTCGCTTTATTGGCTGAGGGAACCGGCTTACAGCTTCCAGGTCATGTGGCCAGCATTACTAAGCCGCTTCTGGCGAACCAGAGCAGCGCACAGAAATGCTGTTTACCTTCCTTCCCGCCAGAGCGTGCTTTCAAACTGCTAGGTTGGCAGGAGCAGGGACTGAGCAACGGGAGCTCACCCCGTCACGGGGATTCAGACCGCCGACCTTCTGATAGGCAAGTCCTAGGCTCTGTGGTTTAACCCACAGCGCCACCCGTGTCCCTGGTGACCATTTTAGGCATGTCCAATTGACAGATGATCACCAACGCATAGGGACTCGGAAGAGGGAATAATGAGGGTGGGGCAGGCTTATGTGCACTCACATGCACTCTGTCGGCGCACGTGGGAGCCGGAAACAGAAACACCATGCGAGAAATGGTTGTTGCCTGTACAACAGACTTTGAATATATTTCTCAAATGCAAAATAAAATGTTTTGGCACATAAATAAGTTCGAATAATCTTGTGATTTGTGATGTTAAAATTTAAATTTCTTTAAAGTTCCAATTTCAGGCCCATCAAATTCTCACTTTGCGTGCCTTTTCCTTTGTAAATTTTGTCATCAATTCCTTCAGGTCAAGTGCTGATACGTGGGCATGTTCAACTGATATGGTTGCCAAGCCACCTAGTCCCTTTTGCAACATGTTAGTTTTTATAAGTTTGAGCTTTGAGAAACTGCATTCAGAATATTAAATAAAGTAAAATATTACCAGAAATTTATAAAAAACCTAATCAGTATCAAACTGTGCCCCTCTGAGGTCTGCGCCCTAGGCAGCTGCCTACTTGGCCTAATGATAGCACCAGCACTGAGATCAAGGATAATTATACTAATGAACTTGACTGCAGCACTTTAGTAAAAATTGAAATAGCAAACACAATACTCTTGTAGTTTGGTTAAAAAGAGTTGCCCGATTCAAAGCTGGTGAACACTCATATAAATGAGGGATTGCCTCTCTTCTCATGTGTCTGTCCATGCTTTGAGTCATCAGTCAGAGGTCCTTCTTTGGGTTTCCCCACTGTCTAAGGTACAGGGTGGTTACACGGGGTGGTTGCATGGGAAAAGGTATTTTCAGGATGGTACCCCAGCTTTTGAATGCTTCCCTCGGAGAGGTTTAGTGGGCACCCACTCAAATTTGTTCCCATGCCAGGAAAATACTTCTTTGTTTCCCCAGGTGTTTTAACTTTGGTTGACCAGCATTATGGCTCCACATTTTGTTTTTCTGCTGCTTTTATACTTTTAAGCTTATTTTATTGTGTTTGTAATATGTTATTGTAAGATGTCCTTATAAAGTGATTGAAGGGTGTGGGGGGGTGTACGTCTCACAAGGCAGGAGCAGTCAAGGCAGGTGTTCTTTCTCCTACATATTTCCTCCAGCTCATAGGAATAGGTGGATGATAGAAGCAGGGAATGAACAAGCACAGGAATCTGCACCACACTCATTGAAAGCTCTAAAGGTTCTGAATATTCTCTGGCTTCCCTGTTATTAAGAAATCAGAACTGTGTCTTAGGATTTTATGCTTTCTCCTGCAGCACCTTCCTTCTCTCCACAGCAAGATATTTGTGCTGCAATGCTAATGTGATATGTAGCAGAATTGCACAATTCTCTTTGCCTAGGAAGTGAGAATTCCTTATAGCACTAGATGGCGATATTCCCTAGCTCTCATTGACTATGCAAAAGCCTTTGACTGTGTCGACCACAGCAAACTATGGCAAGTTCTTAACGAAATGGGAGTGCCTGATCACCTCATCTGTCTCCTGAGAAATCTCTATGTGGGACAAGAAGCTACAGTTAGAACTGGATATGGAACAACTGATTGGTTCAAAATTGGGAAAGGAGTACATCATATTGTTTCCCTGTTTATTTAACTTATATGCAGAATTCATCATGTGAAAAGCTGGACTGGATGAATCCCAAACCGGAATTAAGATTGCCAGAAGAAATATCAACAACCTCAGATACGCAGAAGACACAGCCTTGATGGCAGAAAGTGAGGAGGAATTAAAGAACCTTTTAATGAGAGTGAAAGAGGAGAGCGCAAAATATGGTCTGAAGCTCAACATAAAAAAAACTAAGATCATGGCCACTGGTCCCATCACCTCCTGGCAAATAGAAGGTGAAGAAATGGAGGCAGTGAGAGATTTTACTTTCTTGGGCTCCATGATCACTGCAGATGGTGACAGCAGTCACAAAATTAAAAGACGCCTGCTTCTTGGGAGAAAAGCGATGACAAACCTAGACAGCATCTTAAAAAGCAGAGGCATCACCGTGCAACAAAGGTCCGTATAGTTAAAGCTATGGTTTCCCCAGTAGTGATGTATGGAAGTGAGAGCTGGACCATCAAGAAGGCTGATCAACGAAGAATTGATGCTTTTGAATTATGGTGCTGGAGGAGACTCATGAGAGTCCCATGGACTGCAAGAAGATCAAACCTATCCATTCTGAAGGAAATGAGCCCTGAGTGCTCACTGGAAGGACAGATCCTGAAGCTGAGGCTCCAATACTTTGGCCACCTCATGAGAAGAGAAGACTCCCTGGAAAAGACCCTGATGTTGGGAAAGATGGAGGGCACAAGGAGAAGGGGACGACAGAAGATGAGATGGTTGGACAGTGTTCTCGAAGCTACAAACATGAGTTTGACCAAGCTGCGGGAGGCAGTGGAAGACAGGGTTCCCTGGCGTGCTCTGGTCCATGGGGTCATGAAGAGTCGGACACGACTAAACAACTAAACAACAACAACAAGGCAACCTAGTTCTAGTTTTCTCTAGAGTTGTGTGGCAGAGATGCACAGCCCTGGTTTTGTTATTTGTGTACAAAATGATCAGGTACTGCAGACCTGCAGAGGTCAGCAGAGGACAAATTGAAAATATAAAACGGATTTTCAGGTGCTGTGTGGATGACCCCATGGAATCTATCACGTCATTAAATCTATCATGGAATCCCTCAATGGTGATCCCCCCACTTTTTTTCATAATCAGGTTAAGAATTGGATTCCTGCAGTTTCCCTTCAGGGATTCTTATTAATAATAAGGGAAAATGAAAAACATGTGCAAAACAACACAAGGCATGGTCCTAAGCATGTTTATTCAAAAGCCCACCACTTGCTTATAAATATGTTTCAGAGCCCCATTTGTCACAAAAATGTCACTTTCTCTATTTGTGCAAGTATCTTATTTTTTGAAGGTATGATAGTGTCTTAGTTCAGTTTTTCTATGAAAGAGCTGTGTGTTTAATGCCCATTTTGATTAATGGAGCTTCAGCGTAAATTTGTGCCCTAACTAGACTTTCTCTCTTTGGCAGTTTGACAGAGGATTAATGTTTATATTCTACAATTGTGGGGCCAATCCTCCACACACACACACACACACACACACACACACACACACACACACGGTTCCTATACAAAAATAATGTTTGTTTCAGAAATAGCATGAACCTCACCATGGCCAGCACAAAACAGTTTAGCACCTGAGGTGAACCACAAAATGGTGCTACCCCACCAGGGAAGAAGGGGTGAGTGAAGATCTACATGAGGAACAAGGGAGGAAGAACCATTTACATTGGGGACAAGGATAGAAAGTGACCAGCAGTGCCTGCTATCTGCCAAGAGACTAGTGTAGAGGCAATTGGGGGGGGGGACTGCTGAGGATACAGTCTCTCACACATATACTAAAACCAGTGCCCATTCATAACATTTATTACTCATTCATTTCAGAAGAAATGAAAAGTTAATAGAGTGTGCCCCATTTAGTTGAGTTTCTCCTTCATTCCAAAATTAATGCCCACCCCAACATACCCCCTACACCCCAACTAAGTCAACCCTTGAGGGATTTGAACTTGAGTCTCTTTGTCCTTCTCTAAATACAATACCATATCCATACTTCTGTTACTGGGAAGGCTTGACACCTTCTTGTGTCAAAGTGTATTTATTCAGTTTGGCAGTATGTGTAGCACAGATTGATTTACAAAATGTCATTTAGACTTCCAGTTCTGTTGTATTTGCTATAATGTACGGTATTTCCATTTTTCTTTCTTGAATTTACTATGCATTTTTCATGGAACAGATTTGCATAGTGGGAAGAGATTATTGACTCTTAATTTTGCTCAATAATCCTGAGTAACAGTAGCTTGCTCCATCTCTAGGTAAATATTGAAACTGCTTCAGGAAAGCAGTGGTGATTTAGTAAAGGACATGTACCTGTCGGATGGAATTTTTGTGCAAGTGCTACTACAGGGCAGGCTGAGAGATCACAAACACTTCTATAATGCCATAGCAGCACTTAACTGTTAGAATTAATCATTCAGTAAATATTTTGAGAGCATACTACAAAGCCGTAAAGTGATGAACATACAAAGAAGGCAGGGACGTCTTTCAGACATGTCATGGCAGCCTCCTGAAGGTGGAAGATTAAAATAGGACTATAAACAAAGTGCTCTTGTTGCTTCCAAGTAAAACAGAGGGAGGGTCTTGCTGATCCCAGTCTACACCCCACTTTGTCATCTGGTGCTTCAGTCTTAGTTTTCCTGCTCCTTCAGCCCCATGAACAGCACAGATTCATTCTCTCAACCCTTGCACAGATCTTCTAGAAAACGGAGATTAAGCAGAGAAGTGGTGCAATGGAGACTGGAAAATGTCCCATTGCTGTGTATAAGACTTGACCCCTTTCTTTCTTACCCAAGCAAGCAAGAACCATCAGAAGCAACACTGTGCTATTAGTGAATCTGGTCAGCCAGCTCTCTTCTGCTCTGTCCATCCATTGGCTTATGTTCCTGAGATACTTTTCCATCTGCATCTGGCAGTGGCTTGATGCTGCCACTTTCCAAAGGCTCATTCCTCAGTTATAAAAAGAGCTCTGGTGAATCAGATCAAATATCAAGTTCTCCTGGTCTTGTTCCTCAGCAGCTGGAAAGTAGCATGCTGAATCTGAATATGATTTACAACAAGGGATAGAAGAACCCGTCAGTTTCTCTAAGATCCTCATTTTCCCAAGCTTATGTTTGCATCATATCCCACATCAGTTTGAGATTTTAAAAATTATGAACAAAAATGCATATTATTATTATTATTATTATTATTATATTATTATTATTATTATTATTATTATTATTATTATTATTATTATTATTATTACCCACTCTTCATGAGCAGGTTTCAGAGTGGGTTACAGCAATGTTAAAATTCAGAATAAAAATACTTAAATTGTTACATTCACAAGAATAGGGTGGGCCCTGAAAACACACATTTCAGGTGTCGAAGGCCAAGGTAAAGGAAGTGCACCTTCATCATATGCCAAAATCTCATACATCATAAGGTAAAGGTAAAGGGACCTCTGACTATTAGGTCCAGTTGGGACGACTCTGGGGTTGCGACGCTCATCTCGCTTTCTTGGTCGAGGGAGCCGGCGTACAGCTCTTGGTCATGTGGCCAGCATGACTAAGCCGTTTCTGGCGAACCAGAGCAGCGCACGGAAATGCCGGTTACCCTCCCGCCGGAGCGGTACCTATTTATCTACTTGCACTTTGACGTGCTTTCGAACTGCTAGGTTGGCAGGAGCAGGGACCGAGCAACGGGACCTCACCCCGTCACGGGGATTCGAACTGCTGACCTTCTGATCAGCAAGTCCTAGGCTCTGTGGTTTAACCCACAGCACCACCCACGTCCCTTTCATACATCATAGAGTAGTGTAATTATTTACCTGGAAGACTGGAGATAATTTTTGATTGTTATTCTAGGAACATTTTATCCATTATAAAAGCTGATGGAATCTTCTTTGCAGGGAGTGAAAAATATAGGCTGCAATCCTGACCCCATTTACCTGGGAGTAAGGACTTACTTCTTAGTAGACATGGGTTCAGATCATGTGTGGAGGAATCCCACTTAATAAAGCAGGAAAAGCTGTTCCTTTCCAAAGAATGAAGAGATAACACATTCTGGGAACCAGATCTCTGCTGCCACTGTAAAGTTGTTTTCTTCTTCATTATCATCATTTAAAAATCCAGCAGTGCTACAATGCTGTTCAACACTACTAATGTCAGACCAAGCTTTTATTTCATTTCCTTGTGGGAACAGAACATCATTGAAAAACTTAGGCATGAGTTTCTGTACATAGAAACCTCACAGTTTCTGTAAACCTCTTTAAGCAACTCTGTTTCCTTTGTGCCATTTGCTACTTCAAATAGACATTTGTGTATTTGCCAATCTCATCAGCTCAGGAGGCTGAGCAATTATACAGCAGTATGTAAACGAGTCAGTAAATAAACTGTAAGTACTGCAGCCTGCCAAATAGTTTAGTTGCCTTTCTTGTATGTCAAGATAAATCCAGATCTAATTGCTCACAGCATAAATCTCTTCTCAGGGCACAGATCAGGTCCATGTGTCGGGGAGAATTCTGCACAGCGAGTTCTGATGTCCAATTTTGCTGCTTCCCCTTTCACTGTCTGTTCTGGTGGGGAGAGGAAGAGAGATTACACATCCTGTTAAATTTAAAGAACAGCAGGATCAGAACAAACACCAAGTCTTGTTACCTTCTATATGCTGGGTTAATTTGGACTGTCATGTTTGATCAAGAATGTAATAAAAATTAACCCTTCTGTGAATAGTGTGAAGACTTACCTCTATTAAATTTATTCATCCATGAAGAAGCGCTGAGATAGACATGTGGAAATTTAAAGGCAGCATGATTTTCTAAGTTCACATTTAAGAAAGGAAGCCAAGAGCTCTATCCCTGGAGTTCTTCGTTTGACCTTTCTACAGGGCATGTCTAGCTGCGCCTACGGCCTCTTTTCAAATTCTCTGGTTGGATCCTTCCTTATATTCAAGTCCTACAATCTTTCTAGCCCAAGCCTAGAATTAAGATTCAACAAAGAATATGGAAAGAGTTGCAAGAATGGAGGGAAA
Organism: Podarcis gaigeae; assembly: GCF_964106915.1. NCBI lineage: Eukaryota > Metazoa > Chordata > Lepidosauria > Squamata > Lacertidae > Podarcis > Podarcis gaigeae. The sequence goes on along the minus strand of NC_139686.1, from coordinate 68,593,735 downwards.
TCTTGAGGAACAGAAGATATCTAAATTGTATGTTCTAAAATTAAGCTATACCTATACTTGATCACTCAGATTTAGTCCTATGAGGAAACAACAACAACACCACTGCACTAGATGGACCACTGATCCGGATTGGTATGAGGCAAGTGTAGTTTACTGGTAACAGCTACAATTCCCAGCACCTTCAGTAAACCTCAGTTCCAAGCATTCTTTATCGGAAGCCTTGTAAATGAGACCTGTGAACTATTAGAATACTCTTCCCATCCACTGCCTACACTGTAAAGCACTGAGGTTCTTGCCTAATACCACTGATAAGAGGCATTAAGTGAACCATGGTTAGGCTGTATTTGTATAACCGTTTAAATGGGGGGAAAATACATCCATTACTTTAAATTATGAAATAAAACATGCAGTAAAGAACTGTAGGGATGCTGGTGGGTAGGGACACGGGTGGCACTGTGGGTAAAACCTCAGTGCCTAGGACTTGCCGATCGTATGATCGGCGGTTCGAATCCCCGCGGCGGGGTGCGCTCCCGTCGTTCGGTCCCAGCTCCTGCCCACCTAGCAGTTTGAAAGCACTCTTAAGTGCAAGTAGATAAATAGGTACCGCTTTATAGTGGGAAGGTAAACGGCATTTCCGTGTGCTGTGCTGGTGCTGGGTCGCCAGCTGCAGCTTTGTCACGCTGGCCACGTGACCCGGAAGTGTCTTTGGACGGCGCCGGCTCACGGCCTCTAGAGCGAGATGAGCAAGCAACCCTAGAGTCGGACACGACTGGCCTGTACGGGCAGGGGTACCTTTACCTTTACCTAAAGAACTGCATGTATTTTTTCATGTTGTCAGCCACCTTGAGCATGGTTTGAATTGTGGAAAGGTGGAATACAAATATTTGTATGTTTGTCTGTTTTGGGGAATCTATTCTACCACTCTTTTTTTCAAAAGCACTCTCTTCATCCATGAGATCCTTCATATACCCTAGAAAGAGAAGAAATAGATACAGTGGTATAAAATATACAAAACCCCCCATAAATTCTCTTATTTATTACAATTGCCCATGCCAATTTGATTTTAAACCATTGCCACCAGCAGTACATAAACTCAGCATTGAGATTACCCAACATTCCAATACCCCAAATTAATATTATAGATTTTATTTATCCTGTTGGCATTAAATACTGCTTATAAGAACCATCAAATGTCTTTTTAAAAGCTATAATAATGATAAGCATAAATAAAACTGATTCTGTAAGCCTGTTTTAGTAGAACCATATCTTACATTCCCAGTTTTTGCCATGTGAATTTCTCCATGTGGTTTAAGATTGAAAAAAGGCCATTCAGATAATCAATTCTGGCTACCTGTAAACTTTCTGAAATCTTGTGCCCTCCTCCTTTCATTACTACTCTATGAGGATCACTAACGTTGTGATGGATTGTTATCAGTGAGCCATTCACAAGATGGTAAACAGACTGATGTTTTAGAAACTGCCCTAGCTACAGCAGAATCTTTGTTTGATTTGTCACTTCATGATAAGGAAGAAATTGAGCAATGAGATTGAAGTAGGCTAGGAGAAAGATATCTCAGTTTGATCATGGATGGCCACATTCAAAGAAAGACTCGGGACATGCTGTGCTTTTGCCTCCTTCTTTTGTTAGGAGAAATATATGGTAAGGACAGGATTTTATTCCTAGATTAAATATGGAACACTATTTTGATTGTTCTCAGTAAATCTTTAATATTCTGGTAATCAGCAGAGCAAAGCCCAGTCTTTCAGAGTCTCTCTTTGAATTTCTTCTATGAAAGGGAAACTGCTAAATATTTTTTTAACAGTTAAGGCTTAATTGATGGGGTTCACTCTCTCTTCCCTAACTGTGACCCTTCCCTCAATTGGGAGGCTGTTTTCAAGTCTAATTGCTTTCCCTGGGACAGGCAAGGAAGTGAAGCCACAGACGGAATGGCTAGGTCTTGCAGACCACTTCTTGAATTAAGCTATAACTAATCAGTGTAAACAATATTTTTGCTTCATATTCTTGCTTAAGAACATAAGACAGTGCCTTTTTGAATCAGGCCAAGGCCCACCACAGACAGTGTTCTCTGAAAGTACATCAGCAGGTGCTAGATGATTCACCATAAATTTGTCGGTGACACACTAAGGACCGCAATCCAGCTTCTGCCCATCCTGAACTGGACAGTGACTTCCTAGTGGTTTTGCTATGGACTTATAGTGCACAACTGCAAACATGGGAAGTAAAGACGGGTTCATTGCTTACTGGGAATGACCTTGTTATAGGATGTGGGGTGTAAGATCAATGCAGCTCAGTGTTGACTGTAGACTAGAGGGAAATGAATGTGATAAGTACTTCATACCTCTCTCTCTCTCTCTCTCTCTCTCTCTCTCTCTCGTGTGTGTGTTAAATGTTAGTAAATGAATTTATTTTTTGTAAAAAATCTTTGGGGATGACTAACTGACTTACTTGCTTTTACATGGGGATTGATTGCATGATTTCCCCTCTATTTGCTGTTGTTATTGATGCTATAATTATATTAGCTGTTTGATATAGATTATTTAGAAAGGCCATTTGACTAGATGCAGCATTTAGGTTGCACACAACAACATTTTATTCAAGAATCAATGGAGACTGAGTATTTTTACTGCCCTATGTAGTACACATATAATTTAGATCTATTGCATATTTTTTGCCCCTGAAAAGCTCTTATTGATAAACTGGTTTCACAGATTCCAAAAATAAAAGCTCATTGTAGATTGATTCTGTATTACCCAACAATGTGTGCATTTGAAAATAGATGTAGGCAGTCCCAGCAATGTGTGTGTGTGTGTGTGTGTGTGTGTGTGTGTGTGTGTGTCCACACCTGTACAGGGATATTGTAGGTGGGCATATACCAAGATCGCAAGCACCACTTCACTCACCTGAGACATCTCCAGGGAGGAAAATATGTGGGTAACCTAATTAAGGGAATGGTGGGACGCAGGTGGCGCTGTGGGTTAAAGCCTCAGCACCTAGGACTTGCTGATCGAAAGGTCGGCGGTTCGAATCCCTGCGGCGGGGTGCGCTCCCGCTGCTCGGTCCCAGCGCCTGCCAACCTAGCAGTTCGAAAGCACCTCCGGGTGCAAGTAGATAAATAGGGACCGCTTACCAGCGGAAAGGTAAACGGCGTTTCCGTGTGCGGCTCTGGCTCGCCAGAGCAGCGATGTCACGCTGGCCACGTGACCCGGAAGTGTCTCCGGACAGCGCTGGCCCCTGGCCTCTTGAGTGAGATGGGCGCACAACCCCAGAGTCTGTCAAGACTGGCCCGTACGGGCAGGGGTACCTTTACCTTTACCTTTCAAAGGCACATCAAATAACCATGTTCACTTTTGTGGACAGCAGGATCTAGAATCTATATGGACTGAAAGCAGCATATTGAACATAAGCATGAATGATACTGGATTGAGAAAAACTACATTTTTTGTGCTATGAATGGGTTAATGTTTTTGCAGTCATAAAGCTTAAGGTAGACAGATGGATATACCGTATTTTTTGCTCTATAAGACTCACTTTTTCCCCTCCTAAAAAGTAAGGGGAAATGTTTGTGCGTCTTATGGAGTGAATGCAGGCTGCGCAGCTATCACAGAAGCCAGAACAGCAAGAGGGATTGCTGATTTCACTGCGCAGCAATCCCTCTTGCTGTTCTGGCTTCCTAGATTCAGAACATTTTTTTTCTTGTTTTCCTCCTCCAAAAATTAGGTGCGTCTTGTGGTCTGGTGCGTCTTATAGAGCGAAAAATACGGTAGTTAGAAAGCAAAGTGGTTTCTATTTCATGGGAAGATACTGTTAAGACAAAGTGTACGTTGTCGACCAGTCTGCACTTAAAAATAATATTTCTGAACAATATATGCCTTGATTCTCTGTAATCTGCAGGGGGAAGAACACTGAGTTTTTCTGGCTTACCTGATACAGCCAATGTAACAGAAAATTCTCCAGCTGGTACTGTGGTGTATACTTTCAGTGTTGATTTAACCCCAAATGTTTCAGTGGCAAGCGGATATCCTAAAATAATAAACTCAAACCCACTCACACAAGCTTTTGCTATCAACCCTAGATCTACAATTCTGTACCAGGTAAATATTTGCTTAGTCTCAAAATCTTGCCCGTCAGATTCTGGTGGTGGAGGATACTGTTATAACATCAATAACTTTTTTCCTTTAATAATAATCTTCTTCTTTGGCGATCACTCATAGCCGAGTAAGATTGTCTTCCATATACACGGTTTTAACAGTGGAGGCCAATTCTGGATCCACACGTCCTTCCACAATGGGGAATTTCTGGGGTTTTCACAATGGGGTTTCTGGACAGGAGCTTATCACGGTGTGGATTTGCCAAGCATGCCTTCCTCTTAGCACGTTTCTCCCTTTTGCCCTGAGTTTGAGTGTCTTCAAAGCCCATGACACCTTTGGTAAAGGCTGTTCTCCAACTGGAGCGCTCACAGGCCAGTGTTTCCCAGTTGTCGGTGTTTATACTACATTTTTTTAGATTTGCCTTGAGAGAGTCTTTAAACCTCTTTTGTTGACCACCAGCATTCCATTTTCCATTTTTATATCAAATAATAATTAACATGAGTACCATCGATTTCATTAGGAACTAATTGCAACTCACTTATTCTGGGTCTAACCCAATGTTTGCTAATAATTACTCGTTTTTATTTTAGGTTGTTACCACTGGAGACCCTGTTCCAGATTATGAAGCTATGCCACATCGATTTGAATTACAGATCCTTGCTTATGACGAAGCTGGGGCAAATGGCCTACAAATACTGACAATCCAAGTACTTGATATACCTGAACCTCCAATGTTTCTAGGCAATCTGAAATATCAAAGTAAGTCATTTGCTTGAAATAAAAAGAGTGTTTACTATACTGCTGATAGCTCAGGTCCACTGGAAGAAGACTTCACCTACACCTGAAAAACGTTACTATTAGACTTGTAATAGTCTCCCCTGCCTTCACCCCCATAATGTTTCCACTGATCTGGTGGTCCCCCTCTTCATTCTGTTGAATGGGGCCTTGGACATCTGCCCCAAAGTCCCAGTCTGAAGGCACCACTAGGTTTGCATCTGCCTTGTGATTGGAAGGGAGCACACTCGCAGGCAGTGATTCATGCGCATTGCTGACCCAAGGCATTTTGCTGCATGAGATGGCAGACGCCACCTTGAGTTCCTTGGAGGAAAGATGATATATAAATGAAATAATGATTTTAAAACACCATCTCTCCATTCTATGTGCAGAAGCTGATTGGATTGGCAACTGAATGCTATTTCAATGCTGATGGTAACAGGATAGCTGGGGACGCAGGTGGCGCTGTGGGTTAAAGCCTCAGCGCCTAGGACTTGCCGATTGAAAGGTCGGCGGTTCGAATCCCTGCGGCGGGGTGCGCTCCCGCTGCTCGGTCCCAGCACCTGCCAACCTAGCAGTTCGAAAGCACCTCCGGGTGCAAGTAGATAAATAGGGACCGCTTACCAGTGGGAAGGTAAACGGCGTTTCCGTGTGTGGCTCTGGCTCGCCAGAGCAGCGATGTCACGCTGGCCACGTGACCCGGAAGTGTCTCCGGACAGCGCTGGCCCCTGGCCTCTTAAGTGAGATGGGCGCACAACCCCAGAGTCTGTCAAGACTGGCCCGTACGGGCAGGGGTACCTTTACCTTTACCTAACAGGACAGCACACCTGATGGCTGCCGCCAGGTTGCAGAGAGTTGGGGGCAGGGTCCAAACAGGCCATGCGTCTCACACAGCTCTATCCTCCTAAAGAGGGGGTGTCAGAGGCTCAGGGGGAACAGCCAGTGGGTTCACAGTGCTGGCCCCCCAGCATTGCCTGCTTGATGTGGTCAGGGCCAGCTCACACATGAAGTAGCCACCTTGATTGGCAGAATCCTATGGGGCACCCGCCACCCGCCAGTGACTTCTTCCAGTGAGATCTCACAAGTTCTCATGAGATCTCACCAGAAGCCACCTGCAAAATGCTGCAAAATAATTGCCAAACCTTGGCACTGGTTTGGAGTGAATTAGACAATGTTGGGCTCTTGGGTGATACCCCTTGCTTTGAATATGATTTACTTAGGTTTTTTTGGGAGGTGCTTTAAAATGTGGGATTTTCACTGCAAAACTTTGGCACAGGTTTGGGGGGGGGTCCCAAATGTTAGGGTTTGTGGTTAATGAAGGGCAGCACCTTCCTGTTTTGCCTCAGGCAGTGAAACAGTACGGGCCACCGCTGGAGGTGGTCATTTCATTCTGCCTAATGGTAGTGCTGGTCCTGTTCAAGGAAATACACAATGGGCACTTCTCTCTGAAGGCAAGTAAGGCATCTCCACATTGGGAGTTTTTCATCTGCTTTCACACAGTCCAAAACCATGTAATTTGAACATTTGGAGCAGGTGAGGTGTCATGCCAACTGTACCCACTCCCAGCCTCCACAGATTAGCTCTGTATGTACGGAACCTGTGTACAGCGGCGTCGCAAGGGGTGGGGGTGCAGTCTGCCCCGGGTGTCATGCCTTGGGGGGTGACTAAATCCCCCCCCCCCGGGCGGATCAGTGTGGCGGCACTCACACCCTTGGCAAGCAGATTTTCCCGATTGTCGTGAAAATCCACCTGCTGATCACGCAAATACACCCAGTGGGCGGCGACAGGCAGTGCTCGCATTCCCGGCGGCCAGCGCCGCACACCGGGCATATTTGCATGATTGATGGGTGGCGCTGGCACCCCCAGGAGGATCAGCGTGTCCCCGTGGGTGGATCGCCCCGCCCCCGGGTGCACATTATGTTTGTCACTCCGGTAGCCCAAGCAACTTCCTCCACTACTGCCTGTGTACATTTACATTTATGGTCTTACTTTGAATTAATCATTAGGTAGAGACAGCATACAATATATGCATACAGTACAAACTTAAGGAATGCTCTCCCTGCTTAAATATGGGAGGCTCCGTCTGGCACTCCCTTGTCCTGAGTCTTCTGTTTTAATTGCTGTGCTGTTTTAATGGGATTGTTTTAGTGCACATTTTAATTATGGAAGTTTATATTTTAGTGTTTTGAGGGAAATGTTTTATTTTGTATTTTAATTATGGAGATTTATATTTTAGTGTTTGTGTAATTGGTTTTTATGCTTGCAAACTGCTCAGAAGTCTTTTTTTTTTTTGCATTAAGCAGTAAATAAATTAATTATTTTGCATTGCTAATGACCATGTAAAAAGTGAAAGAGCAAGTAAGATCTCCCTCTTCCTTCTCCTCCTCCACACATCCAGCCTACATGGTTTTGCCCAGCATGCCGGCATTAAGCCAACAGTTTGACTGGAAGGTAGGTAAGGTCTGAACAGTGAATCAAGCAGATGCATCAGACCACATCCTTTCAGTGAGCACTTCAGGCACACAAGAATAGTCTATTGTGATTTGCTCAGTTGGTTAGAGCATGGAGCTGATAATGCCAAGGTTGCAGGTTCAATCCCCACTGCATATTCCTGCATTGCAGGGGGTCAGACTAGATGATCCTCAACTGTCCCTTCCAACTCTACAAACCTAGACTCTAGGACCTATGCTTTAAATTAATAGGTTTTTTAACGTTATGTTCTTGTTAGAACCTCCCTCCATTTCTGCTGATGCTTACTAGAGACTGGTGGCATTTATGTAACATTTGGAACACTGGAAAATATCAGAGCGAGCACATAGTACAAGAATTTCTTTTACACTTACATACATCTGTATTCTCTCTCAGCTGGAGGTGCAATAAACCAATGCTTACTTCTGAGTAAACATGCATAGGCTTCAGGGCCAGCATAAAAACACATTGGTGGACCCTCAAGCATAGCACTGCTGATTGGTCCCGGGCCAGAGCCAACCTGACCTGCATTGCTGCCACCCACCGTTGTGCCACTGCCATTGTACTGTGCTGCTACCTCCACAAATCACCCCCCTCCATTTCTCAGTAGGCATTGGGCGGCGGCAGCTCATGAAGATGGGAGCCAGTCTGACCCTTGGCCATTCTATGGCATCACCTGCCATCTTACTCACCAGGCAGTGCATTTTGAGCAATCTATGTAGAGCATTGTATTTTAGGCTATCTAAGGTTGCAATTGGTCACCATAGATCAGAGAGGTGTGTTGGATCAGCTCCCATTCCAGAGTGCTGCTACCAGCCAGGGATATGTCCAAGGAAGATGGGTGACTAGTGGTCCCAGTATGCAGCAGCACCAAGTAGGAGGTCCCAGTGTGGCGGTCGGCAGCTGCAATACTGCACAGGAGCCCTGGTCAGGGTAGAAAGTGTTATGTACTGAAGTTCTTACCCTGGGCCAGCAGGGGGATACTGTAGATAGTTATGCAAATAAGATATCGAAAGTGATGTTCAGTGATTGGATAGTTTTAGAAAATTGTTACAGTTACGTTGTACTGGAGCTCTATAAGCAGGCTGACTGAACCCTTCAGTTCAGTTCAGTTCTGTTCTGGCCTGTGAATAAACAAGAGCTGTTTGAAGAATCACTGTGTCGTCTGATATGTTCACCCACAACTTAACAGAAAGGGTAGTGATGATGGGCCCTTCTAAGCCCCAGGTGCCCAACCATGATGGCCCTTGAAATCTGGGCCCTGATAGGATGGTTCTGTTAGTGATCCTTCACATGAATGAACTCTGCCAGGAGGGTGCAATTTTGGAGTATAGCTTCACATCCAGTGTCCTTTACACTGCATCTTAAAGCTGCATTTCCATAAACGCTTAACAGACTTCTTAAACGAAGCAGCAAGCTTTGCAAGCATTTTAAAAGCCCTTTATTGTGTTACACCTGAAAGATACACAGGGTATTATATAGGCATCAAGTCATAACGTGTTCAGGCCTACTTACCTATATGCTTGCATAATATCTTCATAACCTCTTTAATTTAATGCACATTATACTTTCATCTCCACAGCTGTTATGATCTACCAATTTGAAGGAGCACCAAGTGGAAACATATACCAAATTAATGTAACCACCCCTGTAAAGGTAAGTCAATGTGAGTTTAATTTTAGAAAATTATGTTCTAGGAAATACAACAGTTAAAACTGAATTCAGTAATCAGAAATGATCAAAAGCCACACAGCATATCTGAAACTTATGGCACTGAAGCACTGAAGTCTTTGACATTGATTGACTCTGTTACTGTGATGACAAGCTGGGTGGAGGAACAACATTAAAAGCGACAATGGTCATAGTCCAGCTTTGGTGAGTAGGAATAGTTTTCAGTTTGACGGCGATTAAGCTATCACACAGAAAACTAGATTGAGTAAAAAAAAAGGTTCGTTTTTTCAGATGTGTCCACATTACAGTGGTGCCCCGCAAGACGAACGCCTCGCAAGGCGAAAAACCCGCTAGACGAAAGGGTTTTTCCGTTTTGGAGGCGCTTCGCAAAACGAATTTCCCTATGGGGTTGCTTCACAAGACGAAAAAATCTTGCGTCCCCCGGCGGGTTTCTTTTGCTTTTTTTGCCCTTTTCCTAAGCCGCTAAGCCGCTTATCAGCTGTTCCGCTGATAAGCCGCTTAACAGCTGATCGCTGGAAGCCGCTTGACAGCTCTAGCACTAATCCGCTAAGCTGTCAATGGGCTTGCTTCGCAAGACGAAAAAACCGCTAGACGAAGAGAATCGCGGAACGGATTAATTTCGTCTAGCGAGGCACCACTGTACTGTGCAAATACCTTATAATTTTCCTCTTGATAGTAGCTGGAAGTTTTCCAGGTGTTGGGAAGTAACGACGTCTTCTTTTTTAAAAAGATTGTTAAATTCATTTTATAAAGTGTATTTTATAATGAGAAAAATTATAACAACAGATGAAAATTAAAAGAGGAAACGCGAACCATAAAATAGATACATAGAACAAGTAAGGAAAATAACTTATGAGCTGGTATGCTTGGGTATAGTCTATAGTGCATTGCTTTGGCTGGGGAAAAAATTACCCATAATAATAGGCTTTTAAGGAGATAAACTACTCTGATACACTTAAGTCTATCTGGTTTCCATTTTTGTAAACACCTGCAAAAGAACCTCCAGAAGAAATTTCAGAACTGATTTATGGGGCATGCAATGAAAGGTGAGAGTGGAATTTCTGTTGCACAAATGGAAATCCTTGCATTGATGAAACAAATTGGTTGGATCCTGCCCATTGTCTTAGTTCAGCCAAGATGTCGTCAGCGTTTTCTGACTTCCCAGAATCCAGACAGAGAGACATAATTGCCCTTAAGAATACCATTAAGACCTGCTTAAACTATGATAGGGTTGCCATATTTCAGACAGTGACAATCAGGACAGAAAAGATATTAAGCTTCTTTGGCAAAGTTGTTGAGCTATTTTTATGAAAAATTGGCAAAAACAGCACAGCCGACATGGGCTGCCATACATTCGGATTTCCCCCGGACATTTTTCCGATTTCTGCACAGACACTGGATTCCAGATATGTTCGAGAAATCCTGGCCGTATGGCAACCCTAAACTATTAGTCAGTTTCTTGACCTAAGCTTGTTTCCACTCCATACCCAAACATTACCTAAGTAACACAACTAAGAATGAGTTTTTGCAGGTCTTCGTCGTCCTGTGCGAGTCACCCACCCTCCACTCCCTTTGAGTTAGGGCTTAGGTCATTGGCCTTGCTATGGACCTTAGGTTGGTCGCCCCGGTTGCCCGGGGGGCCTGGTAGGAGTTTTTCCATTTGGCATTAGGCTTTTTGGTTTTTTCGCCTACCTCATAGCAATCGTCACAACTTTTTGTGGTATTGGTGGGTAGGTTAGGCATTGGAATAATGTGTTGTGGTGTGTCGAAGTGCGAGGTGTGGCCATCGCCTATGCCTTCAATGTCTAGGGGTATTCCGTTAAAGGAATCTGGCAGTCGTGTATTCTGTCCGATGCCTGCTTGGCGGGAGGCCATGGCACGACCCGCGATGACAGCAGGGGTGAGCCTATAGTTGGATTAGCATCAACAGGTGATGAACCCCTGGTGAATAAACCCACTTGTTTCGTGATCCAATGCCTAAGCCAATACCTTTTCATTGCTGTAATCAATAAAGTTGTGGCCTTTTCTAGCCCATTAACCTTATATTACGTGTCCCTGTGTCTTCATTTTACTTCACGGGGGTCGGGTCCTCGAACCACAACTATATATTAGGACCATGCTTCTTTGCCTACCTCTTTACAAAGGATGTGTTTTGGTGCTCCTTGGAATTCTTATCGCATCAGCTTCTTTCATCTCATGAGGGTTTGATGTTATTGTTTCTGTCTTGGAAGCAGGAGTTATCTCACGTGGGATTGTGTGAAGTTGATATTGGTTGTGGGGTTTTTTTACTGTACAGTTCTGAGTATTTATTTTAATAATTTATATATTGTTTAATACAACAGTTTTTATGTGGTGTACAGTATGTGTGGAGATAAGATGTTGCACATGTGAAAAATAATCAGGGTTAAAATAGAATGACGGTGATGATATAACACAGTGGGACAAAGGCAGATATTAGGTATAACCTGGTGAGACTGTCCAGGCTAATCGCTGGAGGAATTATGGCTCTGAAGCATTTCCTGTAAAGAAAACAGGGAGTGAATTACCAAATGGAACACAATTTACTAGCCATTTGCATCTCTCTGATTCATACTGCTCAACAAAGCAGTTCTGTGATCTCCCAATTTGTGTCATTTATTTCAGTATTCCATGACCCCAGCATCACCACTGTTCTCTATTTCTGGAACTGGAACCATTTCTTCCTTGAAGGTATTTGATTATGAGAAAGATCCACATAGGTGAGTACGTATTATGTAGGTAGTCCCTAAACGAGCACCTAACTTGGCTTTTTTAATCGATTATTGTTAGCAGAGAAGAGATCTGTCGTATGGAACCCACAATGTGACATTTTGGGTGTTTTGGTTTTACAGCTATATGTTAAACATTACGGCAACAGACCACCTTGGTCAGAATACCAGTGGGACTCTGATAGTCACTATCATAAACAGGAATGATGAACAACCTTATTTTACCATGTAAGTGAAAAATTCTAGGTGTATCAAAACAGTGTATTTTGGTTTTATAAGTGGATGGCAGCTCACACAAATCACTCCATGCATAGCTGGGATAGATGAGTCTAAGCCCTGTCCTGTCTGTGATCACCTCATTACCACTACCACCACATTCAGCCACCATCAGAAGGAGCTCTACCTATGTACATCTGTACACACATAGAACTCCTTTTGATATCCACTGAAAGTGTGAATGGTTGGAGTGAGGTAGTGGGTGGATGTGACTAGACACCCTCTGCTCCTTCTGTGAATTCTTTCAATATGGAGGAGGCATCTGGAACTGTCCCCTTTAAATGTTAATGATCCATGTGTTTTGGATGGTTCCAACACAGTGATTAACAAATTTGAGTTTTCTGCTCAATATTTGGCAGGTTATTTCAGTTGAGCATGTCAGGGCCAAACAGATTCAAGACTGAATTTTCCAGATATTTGTTGTTGTTGTTGATGATGATGATGGTGTTGTTTTTGTTGTTACAAAAGCAGCTGTGAGGCATTCTTTTTTTATCAGAAAAGTGACACCCAATTCTATATTTGTGTTTACATATATTGACAATGATTAGCATGTGGGACGCATGCTAGACAGTGATTTTCACCAAATAATTTTGTTTGTCTGGTCACGATACTAGGACATATGGGATAGTGTTATGAGTGTGTCATCTAGTGTGGCACAAAAGCAGTGGCGTAGCGTGGGGGGTGCAGGGGGGGCCGGCCGCACCGGGTGCAACATCTGGGGGCTAGGGTTAGGGGGCACAAATCCACGGGTTAGGGGGCGCAAATCCACGGGTTAGGGGGTGCAAATTACTTGCCTTGCCCCGGGTGCTGACAACCCATGCTACGCCACTGCACAAAAGTTACTTTGAGGTGTAAACCCCCTCCACCAGTTCATAAATGCAGCCTGGGCTTCTCATGTTAAAGTGTGCCATGGCACCCTGGGGTGCCTTGAATGATGGCCAGAGGTGCCGCAGGCAACACTGGCCTCTTTCCTTCTCTCCTTCCTCTGATGCCCTCTTGCGTCTCTGCCTCCCAAAGCCTTGCATAGCCTTTGTTGCAGCAGCCCTGGCTACAAGCTCCACAAGTGAATGGTTCCTCAAGGGCTGGCCAGGCAGTGCTTCCCAATTCCCTATGGGGCAGTATGAAGGGGGCACCTATCTTTGGGGTGGGGGTGGGGTACAGCTCAGAGACCAAGGGCAGCAGTGGCAGCTGCCCTGAGGACTCCCAAGGAGAGGGAAGAAGAGACCAGGCTGAGGGAACACTCTACAACAGGGGTCAGCAAACTTTTTCAGCAGGGGACCAGACTATATTTTTTTGGGGGGGACGAATGAATTCCTATACCCCACAAATAACCCAGAGATGCATTTAAATAAAAGCACACATTCTACTCATGTAAAAACACCAGGCAGGCCCCACAAATAACCCAGGGAAGAATTTTAAATGAAAGGACACATTCTACTCATGTAAAAACACACTGATTCCCGGACCGTCCGCAGGCCGGATTGTTCCGGATCCGGCCCCTGGGCCTTAGTTTGCCTACCCATGCTCTACAAGGAAGGGTGTTTGAAAAAGGGTGAGAGGCTGCCAGCTCTGCAGGCAAGGGGTGACACAACTGGGCTCCTGAGCCCCACAGGGGTGTCACAGAAAGAATGCAGTTGGTCAAGGGGGTCGTGCATGAAAACCTCTGTATTAAAGCATATTGCTCAAAAAGGATGCTTTGGGCCAGAGAGAATTCTGCTGCATCTCAAAGGAGACAACCTTCCAGTCATAGGTTGTACGATATGGAGTAGCGCAGGCTTTTTTTAGATATCCAAATGTCAGACACATAAACTTATTTTGGGATGCCATGTATGTGAAATTTAAGGTGCTCATGCAGTTGCTTGAAAGACAAGGATCTGGGGGCTAGGAATATTTATATTTAAGTATCATTTAATGAAAGCTTTTTTACTCAATTTTTCAACTGAAAGGCTCCCATAGTAGCGTACAAAGTTCTTTGAGAATACAGTAATAAGGTATTGGGAACTTCAAATTTGTGGTTCCCATAAAACTATATTTGTTGAATAAGTTGATCTTAATAAATGCATCACTAAAGAGTATGATGAGAATAATAAGCTCTTGGTGGGAGAGGAAACATACACACCACAACAGATAGCCTAAGTGTTTTATTTTGCTACCATGTAGAAAAGCTACTACATGCATCTCAGAATTTTATGCTCAGAGTACATGTAAACATCTTGGCTAGACTACATGAACAGAGAATAATAACACAGACAGCTATTAATATTATAATTATTATTAATAATAATAATAATTTGTATGCTGCCCTTCGTCCATAGATCTCAGGGCAGTTCAAAACTGAAATATACTCAGAGTTGCAAAGTGATTTCATGCTCTTTATTCAGCTCATAGTGGTGAGGAGGAATGAATGAATGTCCCCTCAAAGTATCTGCTTTATATACATTATTTACACAATGGGCTGCACATGATTGGCTAATTCTGGAATTCTACTGTAAGCCAATCAGGTTGTGGATTCACTTATATCTGGAGCATGATTGGGTGGTTCCTGCCAACCAATCATATTGCTGCATTGTTCTAGGACCAATCAGACTGCTGCATTCTGAATCCTATTGTTCTAGGACCAATCAGACTGCTGCAATTTGGATCCTATTGTTCTAGGACCAATCAGACTGCTGCAGTTTGGATCCTATTTAACTCAGTACATAACAAAAACATAAAAAAAAAACTGTGTATAAGAGAAAAGTAAACTAAATAAATGCAGGCCCTCACATTAAAATTGGGGTTAAAAGTGAGTCCTGGTACTAGAAAATCTAGATTTTATTCATTTATCATACAACAACTCTGTGAGGTAGGCTGAGAAATAATGACTGGCTCAAGGTCCCCTAATGAAGTTCACACTGGTCACACTAAAGAGACAATAATCTGGAGTCTAGATGTTTTTAACCCAAGATTCCAGTTCTCTTTTATACAGGGAAGAGCTGCTCAAACCCGCACATTTGTGGCTTCATTTTCTACAACAGGAAACAAAGAGCTTTCAGTGTTTTAGAAGAAAGTCTACCAGGAGACATGGTTGCCAATGTAACAGCTAAGGATCCGGATGATGAGGAAGGTGTTAGTAGTCTTCGCTTCAGCATCAATAATCCTGAAGGGATTCCTTCTTTCTCCATAGATGCAGGTCAGCATTTCTTTTTTACGGATTCCTGAAGGATTTGGAATGGCAAGAAACATTGTGGGTTACGGAAAGCAAGTTCACCGAGTAAATGTTGAAGGAACTGAGCTAAGAGAAGAGTAGGCAAGAGGAGGGTCATGATATCACCTTTCAAAAATCTGAAGGGCTGGCATAAAGTAAAGTAAAGGGACCCCTGACCATTAGGTTCAGTCGTGAGCGACTCTGGGGTTGCGCGCTCATCTCGCTTTGTTGGCCGAGGGAGCCGGTGTCCGCAGACAGCTTCCAGGTCATGTGGCCAGCATGACTAAGCTGCTTCTGGTGAACCAGAGCAGCACACGGAAACGCCGTTTACCTTCCCGCCAGAGCGGTACCTATTTATCTACTTGCACTTTGATGTGCTGTCAAACTGGTACGTTGGCAGGAGCAGGGACCGAGCAATGGGAGATCACCCTGTCGTGGGGATTTGAACCGCCGACCTTCTGATCGGCAAGTCCTAGGCTCTGTGGTTTAACCCACAGCACCACCCACATCCCAAGGGCTGGCATAGAAGGGGGCAAAGACATGCTCTCTCTGCTGCATCAAGGGGCAGGAAAAGATCTAATGGGCTTACATTACAGGAGACAGTAAGGGTTTTGCTTGGCAGAAATGTCTTAATAGAAAGAGGAGTTTGGCAATGGAACCTGTTACCTAGAGAGGTGGTGGTGGGCTGTCTCTCATTAGAGGTCATCAGGCAAAGGCTGGCAGCCAACAATTGAGGAAACTCTGGTGTGTGTTTTTTTAAATGATATTTATTGAGGTTTCAAAAAAGGATTACAAAAATAAGAAAAGGATAGAAAAAAGAAACAGAAAATACAAAATACAGAAAAAAAAGCAATCAAAAATAAATCCATCTTTCCATGCTTTTCTTTCATTTACTTATTTCCCTGACCTCCTCACACCTCCCTTTTTTGTATTTCAGTTCAGTTTGTTAATTCAGCAAATCCTTTCCCTCTTTGTTTTTATCTTAATCCTTCCTCTTAATATATTATATCTTTACTTTCTCGCCTATTTACAATCCATTTTCACATGTTCCTTTATAGCATTACTGCTAAAAACCACTTAATTTCATTCCGACATCATTCTAACATTCATTAATTTTACAATATTTCTGTAAATAGTCTTTAAATTTCTTCCAATCTTCTTCTACCGACGAGGAAATTCTGGTTTTGGCTTTCCTACCATGAGTAGTAGCTTGGGCTAGGTGGCCCATGAAACTCTCTCTAGCTCTCTATGATTTTGTTCTACTTGCTTCTCTACAGTTTGGAGGTAACCAAAAAAACCTGTGGTTTAACATTAAGGGAACAAGTCACAGTGAACTTTGGCTTTACATGGTCAGTGCCCTGTTCCTCCTTTGCTGCAGTTAGGCTTTTTTTTAAAAAAATCAAAAAATCCCAACCTTCTATTGGAAGCAATAGAAATATTTTCCCCAAGTCAATTTGCCATTCATTGGGTATTTTTCGGTGTGGGGACGGAGATAATCATAGCCGTGGGGTGGAGGGAACTCTCCCTTCCCTGTGTTCGTTGACCTCCTGCACCGAAACCCTAAATGCAATTAATTTAAGGAAAAAAGCTGCTATTTAGTTTCTATTGATCTCTCCCACCGACTGAAGCAAGTGCTGCTGATTCTAGAATGTCTCACAGATCAGAAAAACTGGGAGTGCATAACTCTATATTTAGACTGAGAGAATAGAGTGGGGGAATTGGTGTTTGGAAACAAATGTATGTAGGATGTGGAACACCCTTTCAAAATAAAATTCCTAAGTCACAGAAGATATTTGTGCTGCACGCAATTGGAAATGCTTACAGTATATTTCTTTCTCAGTAACTGGTGTGCTTCTGGTGGCTAGAAGAATAGACCGAGACTCGGACCCATTGCGAGAACATCGCAACATTACATTGATCATTCGCATTGACGATAGGCCTAGCGGTGGACAATATGCTGAAACAGAAATTGTTGTAACTATTGAAGATATTAACGACAAACCACCAGAATGTGACAAATACAATTACAGGTATTTGTATTTTTGCACTTTTATCAAATCCCACAACATTTGAGCAAGTTTTCAGAACAGATTATATCTCCTGAATCTTTTTTAGCACAGGGTTTGTGCTAAAAGTTATGAAGTTGTAGTGGTTATTGTAATTTATTGCTAGAATAAAAACCAAGCCCCACCAAAACATTAGGATTAAATTATTTTCTTAATAAAGGCCGCTCTCCAGTACTAGCAACACTATCCACTGAAATATATAAATTCAAGAAATAATAGTAGTAATAATAATAATAAAATGGCAGAATAAAATCCTTATAAGAAAATGTAGTAGGATAGTTGTTATATATGTATATATTTAAAAATCTTGTCCTAAGTCACTGCCAAAACTTCTTAGGAAATTGTTAAAACTTCTTAGCAAATTTTGCCCTCTTGAGCTCTCCTGCCTTTTTGGCTATCTTCTCTTATGTTTTCCAGCCCCCACAATGCTCCTTTCTAAATGCCAGCAGCTCATATTTCATCCCAGGACCTATTTTAGATTTTTCATAATCAGACCAACTTTCTGCTTTTCCCAAAGCAGCTGTGCTTTGTCATTTTTTTAAATAGCCAAGCTCCCCCCTCCCCCACCAGAATGTTTATAGACATTCTGTGACGTCACAGTCGCTCTGCCAAAGGCTAGAGTGGATTCGCTGACAAACAACAAAGGATAATGGATTTTTTATCCCATGCAGTGGCGTAGCGTGGGGGGTGCAGGGGGGGCCGGCCGCACCGGGCGCAACATCTGGGGGTTAGGGAGCGCAAATCCACGGGTTAGGGGGCGCAAATTACTTGCCTTGCCCCGGGTGCTGACAACCCATGCTACGCCACTGATCCCATGTACAATATTAATTTGGCCTGGAATAAGGATTATCAGTTATTTGTGCCTTTCTTTAAAAGGAGAGAGATAAAAGAAACAGACCGCCCTGGAGAAATAATTCTTGATTTGAAAGATTACTGTCGTGACTATGATGCTGAGTTACAAAACCAGCTGTTTAACTTCACTGGAATGTCTGGCGTTGGAAGTAGCAAATTCACACAGGATCCACCTGGTTCTGGAAGGATCAAGGTCAGCTTATTATTGATTTATTCTCAAAATATTTATTTACTAAATTAAGAAAATTTAGATCCCCCAGAGCTTATTGCTCTGTACAAAGAGGAAACTAATATTAAAAAAAAAAAAACACAAAATGAATGGCAACAGATATGTAATGGAAGTAACAATTGCCAGAACAGCAGAGGCAACCTTAAAATACTAGAAAGTAAAAACGCATTTAGAACTACTGGTTCTCAAAGCAACCTGCATAGAATTATCAACACAACAATTAAAATGAAAGTATAACTAACATAGGCATCACTAAAACCAAACACTGTACAGAAAATAAAGCAACAATACAGTTTCTAGAGTCTCTTTCCAGGTACTCAAATGCCTTTTTTAAAACAGGAAAACCTGTAAGTCAGGTGGACCCTGATGATTGTACAGTTCCAGTACGCATAGTTTGGCTTACCGTGTCATGTGAAATAGTTCCTCAACTGGAATTGTTGTTCTTCCAAAACAGGAAGTATGCGTATGGGTTTTTTTGCTACAGTTTTTTTGCATAAATGAATTACAGGAAACAGATCTAAATCACAAAAGAAAGGTCTGCTAATGGAGGAGAAATTCTGTTACTCTTTTATTGAATTACTCTTCAATAAAAACTTTGTGGTCAGCATGCAGTAACATAATAGAAACTATAAAACTGCTACCGGATAACACTTAGAAGCAGCAACTTAGAAGAAGCAACTGGATACCACTGTAATCAACTTCCACCTTATGCTACATGCTGGAACATCCTAGCTAACAAATAGGTCTTCACCTGGTGCCAAAATGACATCAAGGTTGAGGTTTGTTGAGCCGCTCCAGGGAGGGCTTTTCAAGGAGGGCTGTCACAACTGAAAAGGCCCCTTTCTGGTTGCTTCCCAACTAACGTCAGATGGTGGGGAACATGGAAGAGGGGTTTGAAGATGATCACAAAGTTTAGGCAGGTTTGTGTAGTAGAAGATGGTCCTTAAGGTAGCCATGTTCCAAGGGTTTTCTGTATACAGTGGTACCTCGGTTTAAGAACACTCCGGTTTAATAATGGTTTGGTTACAAACTCCACAAAACCAGAAATAGTGTCTTGGTTTGAGAACTTCGGTCTAAGAACGGAATCTGAACGGTAGAAGGGCACCGCCGGCGGGAGGCCTCATTAGGGAAAGTGCACCTCCATTTAAGAATGGTTTTAGTTTAAGAACAGACTTCCGGAACGGATCAAGTTCGTAAACCGAAGTACCACTAGCAATTGCTAGTATTTTGAATTGTGCCTGAAGATAGACTGCCAGCTGGTGTAGCTGTTGGGAGATCTGGCCAAGTATGATTCATATAGCCAGTCCCAGTTAGTAACCAGCTGCATGTTGCACTGACCGATGTTTCCAGGAAGTATTTAAGGTTAGCCCCATATACATTGCAATAGTCAAATTTTGAAGTTACCTGGGCCACACTACTTCTGTCCAGGAGGGGTCACAACCTAAGCTGTTGGGAAGAGGTGGCTCAGGATCGATAGAGGCAAACTTTCATGAGTAACTGGTGTTCCTGAAATTGAATAATACTAACCTTTAAGAAGCAATCCTAAGCTCCTGGGAAGGGTAGTTGAGGAGGCCTCCCATACTGCAGATCTCCATCTCCAAACACCATGGGTGGAGAAGGAGCTTCACCTCTGGCCGGCATCTTGTTTTGATGGCAGAAAACGTCTCACCATGACTCCACTGCCTGTGTTCTGCCAAAGGAAGAAAAGGAACAAGTTGGGGTGGATCAGGGAGGCCTTTAAAAACAGTTCCAGGGAGCAATTTTTGAAAAGAATAACTGTTATGTACTGAAGTTCTCACCCTGGGCCAGCAGGGGGATACTGTAGATAGTTATGCAAATGAAGGATCAAAAGTGACGTTCAGTGATTGGATAGTTTGTATGCAAATGAAGGATCAAAAGTGACATTCAGTGATTGGATAGTTTTAGAAAGTCGCAACAGTTACATTGTTCTGGAGCTCTATATAAGCAGGCTGACTGAGCTCCTCAGTCCAGTTCTGTTCCAGCTTACAAATAAAGAGCTGCTTTGGAAGAATCGCTGTGTCGTCTGATATGTTCGCCCACAACTTAACAATAACCAAGTACAAAAAGTGGGGCAGTTGCTCCCCATCTACTTCCCTGTCTAGTGTACATTCAGCAGGGCTTAGGAGGTAGTGGTCATTCTGCCATGAATTGTCCTCCCTCTCCCCTTTCCATTTGATTACAGTCATACCTCGGGTTGAATGTGCTTCTGGTTGAGCGCTTTTGGGTTGCGCTCCACAGAAACCTGGAAGTAACGGAGTGTGTTATTCCGGGTTTCGCCGCTTGCACATGCGCAGAATGATATCACGAGCATGCGCGGAAGCAGCAAAACGCGACCCACGCACGCGCAGACGCGCCATCACGTATTACGTTCCATTCAGGATGTGAACGGGGCTCCGGAACGGATCCCGTTCACATCCCAAGGTACCACTGTACTCTGTTAAGGAAATAAACCTTTCCAATGCAGCTTATCACTAAAGTCACAATACAATAGTAAAATCGCAATAAGCCACAAGCAAATAAAATTCTCCCAATTTTTATCCAGCTGATAGGAAATCTGGATCTTGAAAATGCAACTGATGGAGCAGAGAAGGAAGAATATACTCTGACCACTGAGGTGCAGAATATTGCTTTCCCATACTATGCTAGCAAGTATCTCTTTTATTCTTCTTATTTATTATTTTTATTTTTAATTTTTCTACATTCTTCTTCTTCTGAAGGAACTGGTCTCTTTAAAATAGGATTTGCAACTTTAAAACAGGATTTGTTTCATCCTTCATCCTTCCCTTAATTGCTATATTTACAGATATTATCTACATTTATGTCAAAATACAGCCGATCAACGAGTTCAAGCCAGTATTCAGTGATGCTTCGTATGTTTTTAATGTATCAGAAATAGCAGCAGGTAAGTAACAACACTGCTTTCAGAAATGTACAAGGCTGTAGAATGTAAGTATACTCCAAAATAATGTCTGATTGTATGGGGCCATCAGCCACTCATCCTTTCAAGCAAGTAGTCGTGCTGTGCTTAATGCTGTATTCATTCATTTTAGTTAGTAAGTTACACACACACACACACACACACACACACACACCAGTCGAGTGCTTGCCCCTCTCTCTCTGCCAAGCAGTAGCAAGAGCCCATAGGGTCCCAGGCACTCAGACAGGATCTGTGATGCTTTGGAGAATTGAAGACATGGTGGAGAGTGTTGTGGCTTTAAGAAAAATGGTTTATTCACCTATTTACGCCTTCAGTCTGCATGAAAGGAGTCCAGATCTTACTGCGTGGTCATTTCAAGAGGGGTTTGTACCCCACAGCTATGCAGCCCTGGAGCCAAGGCATCTCTGCTGCCAGCCCCCTCCAAAGATGGATCTCAGCTCTTCTTCCTGCTTCTTATTCCCAACACACCTTGGCAACCTGTTCACATCTCAGGGTGGGGGCAGAGTTCTCTTGTATTGTTAATGGCCATCTATTGTTCTTTTGATAGCCATAGCTCAGCCAGGTTGGTTTGTATAAGCCAGCCCAGGAATTCCCTGCCTGGAACAGCTCTGCAGCTTGTACTTTAATCCATATCCCAATTGATCAAAATCCTAGCATTTAGTCATTTCTATGGTTTAGTGGGGACCCCCCTAAATCTATTGCAATAATGGTTTGTGAAATATACTCGGAGTCGAGTGCGGATTTCATGCTCTTTATTCAGCTCATAGTAGTGAGGAATGCCAGTTCCCCCAAAATGTCTGCTTTATATACATTATTTACACACTGGGACCCATGTGATTGGCTAGTTCCGGGATTCACCTGTAGACCAATCAGGATGCGGATTCACTTCTACCTGAAGTTGGATTGGGTGGCTCCTGCGGACCAATCAGACTGCTGCATTCTGGATCCTATTCAACTCAGTACATAACACCTTGCATAAAATGGTATAAAGCTAGGGTTGCCATATTTCAAAAAGTGAAAATCTGGACAGAATGGGGGGGGGCATAGTTGTTGAGGGTTTTTTTTTTTTTTGCCAAAGTTGTTGAGCTTCTTTGCAACACACACACACACACACACACACACACACACACACACACAGAGTTTTGAGCTTTTCTGCCCAAATGCTCTTTTCAGGGGCCAAATCCCAGATATTTCCAGGAAATTCCAGAAGTATGCCAGCCCTAATAAAGCAGAGTTTTCCACTCTGGAGAACCCCCCAGCCCGTGGCCCTAATTAGACCTGCCAATCCTTCCCACTTGGGCCAGGAGACCACTTTGGCTAAGCCACGCCCACCTGCCCTACACGTGACATCATGTACTTTTAAAAAAGAGTTGCCAAGCTGTTCCATGGATTAGGGTGGTGGCGAATGGATTCATGATATCACAAGCTCCAGGAAGCAGGAGACCTCCGCAAGCAGATCCTCCTCATTCAAACCTCCATTATGCTACGCCACCATTTATAAAAGGAGTTGCCTCAAAAACACCACGGTTTACAAAGCAGCACAGCTTCCTCTGCCAGCTTCACAGTGCATGAACATGTCATATCCACCCTGACAGAGAAATCCTATGTGTATTTATTCAGAGATATGTCTCACTGAGTTTATTGGGGCTCATTCCTTGGTAAATGTGCTTACGATTCGGAAAACGGAACTATTTTTAAACTAGAAAAATGGAGGTGGGTGTGGAGAGAGGCATAGGAGGGCCCTGTAACATGGTTAGAACTGTAGCAAATTCTCCTGGATGTAAACCGTTTGGAAGCCATTTTACAAATAAGCCGTATATATATAAATAAATAAACAATAGTGGGTGGTATTCAACTAAGTTTTACTCTGAATGGGACCCATTGAAATGAATGAATATGACTAAGTTAGGTCTGCTAATTTCTGTGGGTCTACTTTGTGTAAAACGTAGTTGAAGATTTATTTATTTACCTGTCAAATTTATAAAGCTTTCCATCACCAAACATTCCCTAGGCAGCTTACAGCAGAATATTAAGAATGCAGTTATAATAATAATGAAAACCATCAATAAGAAAAGCAGTTATGGAAACTGCTGAGGCAATCTGCAAAGTCCTTCGCCTTTAATATTGGAAATATATTTCCCTCCAAGATGTGTGTGTTTCAAATGTTGCTTCGTTTCAGTTTATTCCAGAATCGGACAAGTGATTGCTACAGACAAAGATGTACCACCCACCGGAATATCATATTCAATTTCAGTTGGAAAAGGCAACCCTAACTTCTCAGAAATTTTCTGGATTGATCCTACAGGGGGCTACTTGACAATTATAGCTAGATTAGACTACGAAACATGGCAGAGTGCCATTCTCATGGTGCAGGCCTCTGACAACAATGGCGAGTCTGCAACTGTGCCAGTGAGTAAGATGCTGGCTTTTAGGCCAATATCTCTACTTCTAATATGTGCACTTTTCTTCCAAGTGTCTAATAAAAACAATAGGGCTTGCAAGGCATTCCAAGAGTGCAGAGACATGGGGGTTTTCTGAACCAGATGAGTTTCATGTTTCAATTTCCACTATTCCATTCCAAAACTCAGAGCCATCCTTCATCAAGTCCTGACAGCTTCTGGACCCTGAGTCAAATGGGACCTCCTTAAGAATACTTATTGCAAAGTATTGGAAGACACAAGATTTACCCACCCTGGAAGAATGGCAGATGAAAGTAATGGACTATATGGAATTGGCAGAAATGACTGGCAGAATCCGAGACCAGGGAGAAGAGTTGGTGGAAGAAGATTGGAAGAAATTTAAAGATTATTTACAGAAACACTGTAAAATTAATGAATGTTAAAATGATGTTGGAATGAAATGAAGCGGTTTTAGTAATAAGGTTAAATAGGAATATGTAAAAATGGATTGATATTAGATGAAAATATAAAGTTATAATATGTGAAGACAAAGAACTAAGATAAAACAAAGAGGGTAAGGATTTGCTGAATTAACTATTTGAACTGGAATACAAAAAAGGGGGGTGTGAGGAAGTCATGAAAATAAGTAAATGAATTCTAAGATATAGAAAGAGGGATTTATTTTTAACTGTTTTTATCTTTTCTGTAATTTGTATTTTTTGTTTTTTGTTTTTATCATTTTTGTAACCTTTTTCTTATTGAAATTTTAATAAATATTATTTTTTTAAAAAAAACAAAAACAAATGGGACCTCCTTAGCAAAGGAAGTTGGTTCCACCTAGCGAGGACTTTGAGGCAGCCTCCATAAAGGGCACACCATCCTTGCACTCAAGGGCTCCAACATATACCCTTTGCCACATGCCTACCTTCCCCTTATGCCACAGCAGCTCCAAAAACAAACAAAGACAATAGCAAACCTGAAGAGAAATGGTCAGCTGAAGAACGGAGTGGTCACTTGGCAGCCTGACATCTTCACTAAGGTCTGCTGCTGAGGGATGAGACCTGACTTAAGTGCTAGCAGGGTTGAGTACCCCACATGAAAAGTAGGCTTCCCATAAGGAGAACCCCTCATCAACCTCTGCTTGGCTGGAGCTGGTATAACACCTATCCTTTCTTTGTGGACAGCTCTCCTGCTATTTCAGCAAATGCCCTGGACCCTGGTTCCCCCATCTCCCTTGTAGGCCTGTGACTCCATCCCACCTGCTCCTGTTTGCAGAAATGGCACACTCCTTGTTCACACTGTTTGCTCATTGGAATGGATAAACAATTATGAAAGAAACCCTCTCTTGACATCTTTTAGACCCATTGAAATTAATGAGCCTAAGTTAGTCATGTCTATTCTGAGTAGGACTAGTGTTGAATACCACACAATATCCCTAAAAGGTGGGTGGGAGAGGATCAGTTCTTGCCAGTGAGTATAAAAAAGTAACCCAGCTTAATTACAGGAAAGGTGGTTTCATATACACACCCTGCTCCCTTCTTTTAGGTAACAGTGAATGTTCTTGAAGCAAATGATGAGCCACCAATCTGCAGTCCTAATTCATATTTGCTGAACATCCCAGTAGACCAAACTTCTGGCAACATTGCTGGATTCCATATTACATGTGTGGATCGCGATTCAAGTCCTAGATCATTCCGTTATTCTTTTGATTCAGGTAATTTACTTTTGAATTTCCCTGTGTGATTGTTTGCTAGCAGTCTTTAATAGAATCAAGTGTGTATTACAACCAAACATTTCATGTGGTTTTGATTGTATATGACGTTGGTTCCCAGGGCCAGTCCTACCTTTAGGCAGAATGAAACAACTGCCTCGGCCAGTGGATGCTGGAGGGTGGGGCAAGGAGTAGTGGCAGAGGTTGGAGGACAGAATTGTGTGGGCTATGCAGCCTCCCTAAACTAGCTCAGGTATAGCTCTCAGGTACCGTGGAGGATGCTGTCCCATCATCAGTATGTGTTCTGGTCCATAATGATGTCTGTAGTCAAGGGAAGATAATGGCCCAGGCAACATGGAAACCATTAGGTCTAGAAGCAGATGGATAGGGATCAAGGTGGTGGTTCAGAACCACAGTTCCTGACCTCGCAGCTGAGCTAGAAATTACAAATTTTCTCAGAATAGCAACTGGCAGAGCTTTATGGTCCACTAGCATGATGACTTGGTTGTCTGAAACATTCATCAGCTGTAAGGGACAGAGCAACGTAAGCCAACGGGGAGCAAAACTTGTGCATTGAGATTTCTATGCAGTAACCACCAGGTTAATTGGAAATGTCACAAATCCATCCATGCTAGAGAATCAAAATCAGGAGCGTCCTTCTTGTAATTTGCTACTCGTTTTAATCTGCAATTTTACCTTGGCTTTGTTTTAGGTAATGTGAATAACCACTTCACTTTCTCACCAAATGCTGGCTCTAATGTCTCGCGGCTCATCCTTGCATCCCCTTTTGACTTCAAAAGCGGCTTGGATAAAATTTGGAACTACAGGCTGAAAGTCTTCATAACAGACGATAACCTGCTGTCAGTGGGAGACAGAGCTACAGTCCGCATTGAAACTGGCACAGTGACTCTAACCATCAATGTCATCCCAAAGCCAACCACAGAGGCCCCGACAACAGTAAGTGCTCTTGCATGCTGAAGAATGCAAGTCCCTGTCTGTGTGGCATTAAGAGACATCAGTAAATATGCCTCTTAATAAGTGGAACCTCTGAATTCCCCTAGGGACGCGGGTGGCGCTGTGGGTAAAAGCCTCAGCGCCTAGGGCTTGCCAATCGAAAGGTCGGCGGTTCGAATCCCCGCAGCGGGGTGCGCTCCCATTGCTCGGTCCCAGCGCCTGCCAACCTAGCAGTTCGAAAGCACCCTCGGGTGCAAGTAGATAAATAGGGACCGCTTTCTAGCGGGAAGGTAAACGGCGTTTCCGTGTGCAGCTCTGGCGCGCCAGAGCAGCGATGTCACGCTGGCCACGTGACCCGGAAGTGTCTTCGGACAGCGCTGGCCCCTGGCCTCTTGAGTGAGATGGGTGCACAACCCCAGAGTCTGGCAAGACTGGCCCGTACGGGCAGGGCTACCTTTACCTTTACCTTTTACCTGAATTCCCCTAGGGGGGATGTGAAAAGCCTGGGCCCACCTCTTCACAGCTTCTCCACAAAGTAGTTTTCCAGTGAAACGATTTGTTGACTAGGAGTGTGTCATTAATGCTACCATTTTGAATTCGGGTTGGGAACCTTTGTCCGTGTGTGTGTGTGTGTGTGTGTGTTTGAATCTGGCCCTCATGACTCTCCCTCAGTCATGCCTCCACCCTAGCCACACACCGCTCTGAGTATTTTTGCATGCCTGGGGTGTGTCCTTGAACTGTGATAATGTCTCTTTCTATCCTCAATTCAGGGAAACGAGGTGGGGAGGGCTGTGCTAAAGATGAAAAATTTATATTTCTCCGCCCACTTTTGCCCCTGGCCCCCCAGAAGGTTGCCGACAAACCAATATGGCCCGCAGGTTCCAAAATGCTCCCCGCTCACTTCTTTAGAAGTCTCTCTCTCTATGACAATCGCTGAGCTAAAATAAACCATCATTTCTAAACACATCCACAAAGGCTGCAATCCTATATTCATTTGCTTGGGAATAAGTCCCATTGACCCAAGGGGTTTACTTATAGAAACTAACCCCCTGCAATTCAGGAATCTTTTGCTCAATGTGGGGCTCGAACCCACGGTCCTGAGATTTAAGAGTCTCATGCTCTACCGACAGAGCTGGACAGAGAGACATGCATACAATTGCACTCTAACAGTCTCAAAAGTACCTGCAGTATATAGTTACCACTGAAAGGCTAACCTTCCATTATGAATGTGTTTCTTTTGACATTTTTAAATTTTGTTTTGCAAGCCTCGTGTTATCATTTTGACTAGCAGAGAAAATGTGTATTCTGCCTTGGCTTGGTACGTGCCATTCATCATTTCCCTTGGCAGCGTGATCCTCCTTGGGCTTCTTGCGTATCTCACCTTTTGGCTGGCAAAATACATCCGCGCCCACTGCCCACCAAAGCCTAGAGCTCCAAAACCTAGAGCTGATAAACAGCCACTGTAAGTAATTGACAGAAACAATGCACCTTGTATCATTTCTTTCTACACTAATATATTACTGCCTCCACTAAGAATCCATGCAGGTCAACAAGATCACATACCCTCAATTGTTTCTGCTACACTTAAGTTTCAATGTAAAATACGCACTTTAGCTAGAATCTCACATGGTACATGGACTATGTTTTACAGCAGCTTGTCTTTTTTTGCACAAAAGAAAACTGAATGCAAAACGCAAAATACTAATACTGAATATAATAGAGTAGCCTTTGTTCAAGAAAGACAAAGTAAAATTACTTTTAAAACATGCAACGTTTTCCCATTCACGTGAATTGCATTAGACAAAATTTAGTAGCAGAAATTAAGACATCTTAAGGCAGCCCTGTTCAGGGAAGTTTTTAACGTGTGATATTTTACTGTATTTTTGGTTTCTATGGAAGCCGCCCAGAGTGGCTGGGGAGGCCCAGCCAGATGGGCGGGGTATAAATAATAAATTATTATTATTATTATAACTGTATTATATGAACACCCAGTTGCTCTTATCTGTCTGCAGCAAGGCAACTGGAGGAAGATGGGTGGGTATGAGATAACAACAGGAATTAACCCTCAGTAGGAGGAGCACCTAACAGAACATCATAGTCCCTGGTATGTTGCTTTCTTCCCCTAGCATAAAAGCACTAAAATGTTATGCCATGCATATTGTGTTTAGGGGCGGACTTCATTCACACTGCCATCAGTACTAAATTGTATTGTTATGATATCTGCCACTTAAACCTGGATCATGAGCAAATGCCCAAAATTTGGAGTCTCCATTGTGTTTGATATGTATTATAGGATTAAATGCTCATTTGTGTATTGTGTTGCCAAATGACTGCTCAAATAGATTAACATTTATCTATTTATTTATTATTTTACGACAGGATGAAACCACCAGGTATGCATTTCCCCTGTTTTTCAAATTGTGTGCGTATTTCTCAGATAACTCTTCAGTCCAGATTTGCATGTTCTAAAGTCCTGTTGAGGTCAAATAACAAGGTTAGATCGAAATCTAGACCAGAATGTAATGTTTCAAATATTAGCAGAGCTGGGCAGGGTTTTGTTATATGGTTTATAGCCAACAAGGCTGGTACACTCCACCACAATTGTTTGATGCTGCAGTGCCTGCTTCCTCCCTCCACATATGTATCACTTGCTAGGTCAGTAACTGGAAGCACAAACTGGATGTGCACTCAGGTGTGCATTTGAATTCAATCTGAGTGTGGAAACCACCCACCACTAATTCATCCATCCATCTGCACTACATTGCTTTCAATGGGGTGCATATTATTTATTTAGTGTGGGTTTTTTTTTAAAAAAAAAAATCAAATTATGCCCATAATTACAGGTCTAGTTTAAATCTGGGGTATTGTTAAAAGTTAGCATAAGCAAGACCATCTTTTCCTCTTTTTTCCAATAGAAAAGAAGAAAGCTAAGAAAGAAGTGGTTTGGGTATGTATGCTATCAAACAGAAAATAAAAAGAAGTGTTGCTAGCATAAGACTCTCCCTTTCTTCTTTCTTCCCGTCCTAATGTTATAGAAGCTTTTCCTTTCTGTTCAGAACCTACATTCAAAATACAAAGCACACAAGCATTTGAGTCACTGCTTTTCTTGCTGTAATGCACAAAAGCAAGAGCCCAGCCACTCCCTAGTTGCTGTTTCCTTGTAATGCTTTGTTTATGAGGAATAGCCAACATGGCGTCCTCCAGACTACAGCTCCCATCATCCTTGACCATCAAGCATGCTGGCCAACAGCATATGAGAGGTACCACATTGTTTACCTCTGCTTCACACCATTATTGTCATTCACAAATGAATCAAGAATGTAGCGTGCTTTGAATAAAGTTGCCCTAATTTGCATATAGGCAGTTAAGATACATTTATGAGCCATAAATAAATCATCTTGTCATCAGGTTTTGAGACCTGTAAAAGTACTATTTCTTGCATTCTAAGTTACATTTCCCATAAAATATGGAGAAAGCATGGATAATCTATAAGATTTGTTTGGAAAACCTTGTGCAGAAAAGCCTGAGACCAGCATCTCTCTCTTTAACCAACCAATTTACCTGGCACAATGGTTAGATTCCCAGCAACCAATCCTTTCATAGGTCTCTGAAATCTGCTTTGTTCTATATAGGTCAATATTTCTGCTCTTCTCACCGTTTAAAAATAAATAAACGACACTGATTTCTTGATTTCTTTTTCTGGCTAGGAGATGACCAACATAAACCCTGTTTTTGATGGTGAAGCAAAAGACCCAGGTACCACTACTTCTAATGGGAGGGGAAATGAGAAGAAGAAATAAGTTTGAAATGAAAGAGCTTAACTTTAATTACAAGGAGACACTGACATTTCCAAGGCAAATATCAGTGACATACAGTTTAAATAGGAAAGTCAAACTGCAATCTTTGGAAGTGTACTAAAGTAATAACACATATTTGCTGCTATTGAATAATTGGTTTGCCTACCAGTTAATACTGCATGTGTGGAATAACTTTTCCATGTGCAAAACTCACCTTCTGCTTGTCTAAGGAAAGCTGCAGCAAATCCACCCAAATGCACAAGCACATGATGATGGTTTTGTTGCTTTTTTCACATAAGTGACCCAAAGCAATTTAAAACATTTAACCAAACATAAGAACAAGAATAAAATAAGCACCTAAGTACATGAATATATTCAGTGCAATGCAAGCTGTAACATCTCTCCAGAAGACATATGGATATGCATTGCTCCTTTCTTTCTTTCTTTCTTTCTTTCTTTCTTTCTTTCTTTCTTTCTTGATGAGGATGAGAGACAATGTGCATCCTTGCTGTCCTTTTCCCAAGGTCAGGCAGGCTGGAGCTTGGATGAGAGATGTTCCTTCACCATTGAAGCAGGGAGCTTATGTAAGAGCCAGGCCCTGATCTGAGAAGGTGATTCTGTGCAATTTCCCGTCCTCCCAAGTAGCTCTATTTGGCAGCATGCAGCTCCTGCCAGGCTCACTATCTCCTCTGGTCCTGGGGGAGATGTCAGACTGCAGGGGTCAGCCAACTTTTTCAGCAGGGGGGCCGGTCCACTGTCCCTCAGACCTTGTGGGGGGCCGGACTATATTTTGAAAAATATATATGAACGAATTCCTATGGCCCACAAATAACCCAGAGATGCATTTTAAATAAAAGGACACATTCCACTCATGTAAAAACACGCTGATTCCCAGACCGTTCGCGGGCCGGATTTAGAAGGCGATTGGGCAGGCCCCTGGGCCTTAGTTTGCCTACCCACGTGTCACGAGGGTCTGAGAGCTGGCCAGGAACCCAGGCAGATGGTGTGGTGGTCTTTAGTCTTGGGGCAAGGATGTCCAGATCCAACAGCTCCTTGTGTTGTAACGGTGTGAAGATCTGTTGGGGTGCCCTGCTTCCCCCGTGTACTGTGGTTTAAGGTCTGGGTATGGCTGAACCCTGACAGTGATCTCATCATCACCATCATACAGATGTTAGCTACTTGCTACCTGAAGGTCTCCAAGTGACAAACAACACAGTTTAAAACACTGAGTACATTTATACAATAAAAACCAAAACCCCTTAATAACAGCTGCAGGAAGCTTTGCCAGCACACTAGTAACAAAACATCATCTTGGTGTATTCAAAGACCTTGGGGGAAAGGTAAGTCTTTACCTGGCACCAAAAAGATGACAGCAAAGGCACCAGGTGAAAATGACTGAGAGGAGTATTCCACAAACAGGCAGTCACTGTGATTCTTTGGCTTCACTGTTCGACAGTGGAATTTGCTGCCAAGGAGTGTGGTAGAGTCTCCTTCTTTGGAGGTCTTTAAGCAGAGGCTTGACAACCATATGTCAGGAGTGCTCTGATGGTGTTTCCTGCTTGGCAGGAGGTTGGACTCGATGGCCCTTGTGGTCTCTTCCAACTTTATGATTCTATGAATATAAACTAAATATAATCTTACACCCTTAATCTGTGATGTGGAATAGCTACGTTATTGTTTTTCCCTTCTCCATAGTCACTGGCAAATGGTATGAATATAATTCCAAGTCTGGGGCTCGAAGATGGAAAGATTCCAACACGCCTTCCAAGTTGGAAGCAAAGGACCCAACTGCAGAGGTGATGACTACGAACAGAGTCCAACGGGATCTAAGCCAACAGGAAACTCAGCCCAGTGGCCCGAAGTTGGGAGGACAAAACAAGGTGGCACAAAAGTCCACAGAAAGGAAGACAGAGACTTCTGACCCAAATAACAAGCTAAAGTTGCAGAAGCCAAAAGAAGAGCCTTTGGGCAAGGGGTCTTTGTCACCTGCTCCCCCTCACAAGTCCCCGGTCCCTTCTCCCAAAATATATCCCAAGTACAAGAATCAGTCTATACAGAAATGAAGGGGGTTGTATTTGTAACCCAGAAAAAACCCCACCTGTAATCTTAGTCCAAATAGCGAGAGGTAATGCAGACAAATTGTAATCATTTTCAGTTTCACCCCTACACAAAAGGGAGGATACCGAATGATCTCTTCTGGCTGCCTAGCAATTCTCATTGCGAAGGCCTGTTTAGAGCACAATCCATTCCAGTAACTTAATACAATGGGATGGCGAGCGATTTGTATAACTTACAAGCAACTTTGGCTTTTGCAATCTCATGAATCAGATCTGAAACAGTGGGGTGGGGCAGGAACTGAACTTGATTTTGAAAAAACAGAGTGAAGTGCATGTATATTTCATTAGAGTTCTTGTGACAAGATCATTTGCCTGTGGGAAAGTTGCAATAGAAGGTGGTTGCAAGCTGCTATGGGATTTTTTATATATGTGCAATCATAGACATACTAGTAGCATAATTTGGGCACAATGGATTTTGACAACAGTTGGCTCTATTTTGGCTCATCCTATGTATCTTAATTTTTGAAGCAAAATGGCCATGCAAGTTTCTCCAGAAATATATTACAATAAACCAGCTATTGCGGCAAGCCTCTTTTGTAACCCTTGGGTCAGCACCCATACTTGGGTTCCACGCCCCTTGTATTCAATTCTGGCTTGAGCTGTGGCTCACAAATCTCTCATACTATTAGTAATTTCAGGCAAGAGTCCAGAGTCCCTAACTACCCAAAAGCCCAGAGAAAGTGAGTTAACACAGTGCTAAAAGGAATAATAGGGGAGTGGGTGTATCTGTTCTTAGAGCAGGTGTGGTGTCACAAGGCAAGGAATTGAGATCTGTGCTTTCTGCAAGAGTTAAGCTCTCCGCTTCAAAATCCCATTTCAGCAAGACAACATTGTGTCTCAAATGTTCCTGTGGTCCAGTGGAGTGTAAGGTTGATCCTTCAGATCACTGAGAAACAAGGACGGGTCTTGTTGGAGCTGTGAGCTAACCAACCATTGAAAAATTTAGGATTAAGTATATTTTGATTCCAATGTCTATAGAGAGGACTTTCTTAGTAAGTGACTAGCATGACACCAAATTCTTTGAACTGTTTTCCTTCTAGTGCACTATTATGTTTTGTGAGGCAAGAATGAAGTGAAGAAAACACAACCTTAATTTTTGTGAATACTACATCTTTAGCTTTTACAATTGCTGAAGTATAAATTTGTATCAGGCATTTTTTTCACAGCCTGTGTGATGTCTTGTTTCCACCAACAGAGGAGACTGATAACTAGATCTTTATGGCAAATACAAGGGTTCATGTTCTGATCTTTTCTGCAAATGTTAGCTGTTCTTTCCAGGTCGTGTTTATGTTAGGAATTTGCACCATGGTCTCAGATAGTTCCGGGAGGATATATTTTATATTAAACATGCCAGCTACACTGATTCCTTCATCCGCAGAAGTAAATTCTCCTATCGTCAGGGTAGAGATTAGTGCATGATTTATTTTATTTGGCAACGCCAACAAATTAAGGAGACAAATGTCATTCTACTACTGCAATTCATTTTCCCCCTTATCTGAAAATCACACAATAAAGAGTGTGGTTGAAAGCCGGTGGGTAGCCCTGACATGTCCAAAGTTTACTGTGGCTCTGTGGTTGCGATGGCGACAACGGGTCGGGTAGCATTAATGATGCAAGTCCACCGTTCAGAGCTCTACAATGCCATTGTTGCCACTGATTTCATGTAAATAAAATGCATCCAGGTTTGCCATGGGTGACCTTCTAATGAAGCAAAAGTGCTGTTGCTAGTGGAACCTATCGTTGCACTCATGTTTCCGTCCTCATAGCTTTGACAGGACCAAGGCTACATACACAAAGCCTGTATAATGAAGCTGTACACGTCTTAGTAGTCACACATTCTAAGTGACTTTAAAAGAGTGCACATAATTTTGCTTGCATTTCAGTTGACAACCCTCCTGGATCTTCTGTCATGCAAATGATCACAGTGCAACTCAAGACACCTCTACAAAATTAAGCCCTTTTTTAGTTCAGTGGGACTCAAAAACAAGTGTGTATAAGACTGCAGCGTTAGCCTGAGTACCTCACTCCACTTACCTGGCATTTTCAGGAGGTAAAATTGACATTCTTTGGTTTCCCAAAATGTTTCTTCATCAAATGTACACTTACCAAGTTAAATGTTTCTCAATAAGAAAAACAGCAAATTGGAATTTTTCGCACCCAAAAACATCTTTAAGGCACCTCACTAAAGAAATTTGCCAAAATTAAGTTTCTCTCTCCCCCCCCTACACCCGCCCCCCAAAAATGACACACTGTACAGTCAGAAGAGGAAACCGATAACCCTGGGACAAGAACTTCAATAGTCTAACAATGCTGACAAGAAATCAGAAGGAAGAATATTCCCAACAAAACAAAATTCCTAGAAACTTCCATTTATTTAACTGAAGTCAAAATACAAGCATGTCACAGGTGTTTCCTCAAAACGAAGTAGCCATGCTTATACATCCAAACTTAAGAATTAGGAGCAATCTTCCTAAAGGGAAAACTGTTTGCGTAACTAGTATACTCCAGAACAGAATCTCTCTCATTTTAGCACATGTCAACAGCTTTTCAAACATGTTATCACTGTTGAAACTTTGGTTTTAAATGGGCATGGGCGACTAACAAGTGGTCAGAGCAACCTTTGCCAACCTGGTGCCCGCCAGGAGTTTTGGATTACCACTCCCGCCACCCCAAGCCAGTTGTAGCCCAAAACATCTGGAGAGAACCAGGATGGCAAAGGCCGATTTAGAGCATTTGGCTCAGTATTTTTGTCATCCAAGATTTACTCTCTCTTCTAAATCAAGAATTAAACTATTATACCAAAAGCTGGAATGCAAGTGTGCCAAATTTGGAGGGGAAAAGCTTTTAAACCAAGCAACTGAAACCTGTTTAAGCTTGAGAATTACTGTTTCTGAGCATTAAAATAGGCAACGTTATTTATAGCTCCTCAGACTGCATGTTAAATGGAAGTGCAGCACAGGCTTGGAAGAGTACTAGTTACACTGGCAAGGTTTTGTAGAAATCAAATGCCGCTAACAAAATATTACTTCCAGAGAGATTGCCCAAATTTTTATCAAGAATGTCTGTGCGTTAGACTGAATGAATACTCTATCAAGTATAGGCAACCCTTCCAAAACTTACTGATTTTTCTATGCAGAGTATGTACTTTGAAGTGAATTTCCATTTTTAAAAAACAGCTAAAGTACATTGAACTTCAAGGTTTTTAAACTATTGTCAACAGAATGCAGCTTTTTGTTGTTATAGTTAAATTCCTGATGCAGGTGGATAAAGTCCGGAGTCTGGAGAAGCATTGTTAGGTTTATGCAGAATCGTCTCCTTGTATACAAACCAAGCATTTCCTGCCCACAGAACCATATTTAACAAGCCAAAAACCTGCAATTTAAGACATGTGTGTTATCAGATAGTTACATTACTATTGAATACAACCAGCTAAAAGCCTTCTCCTTTTAACAATTCAAAAACTTTTATCATGTAGCCCAATAGTTACCAATTTGATTTGTTACCCACCCTCCACCCCAACGTCTCAAGGTGCTCACAACCATTCAAATTGCAACATTAAAAACAGTTTAAACCAAATGACAGTCACAAGAATAGGGTCCTAGAGGATACATCTGCAGGGTCAAAGTCTAGGGCAGGGGTGTCCAACTTCCAAGAGACTGCAGTCTACTCCCACTATAAAAAAACTGGGGAGTTCCACAACTTAGGGGTTGCCACAGAGAATCCTGTATCCTCAGTCACCAGCACTCCTGAGGATGCTGAAACTATCAAGAAGGCACGCTCTGATCTTACCACCTGAGAAAGTCTGTAGGGAAGGAGTTGGTCTTTCAGATTGTTGGAGCCTACATGGTTTAAAACTTTAAATACCAATGTGAGTACCTTGAGTTTAGTTTGGAAAAAAACTTACAACCACTGCAGCTGTTATAAAACGAGTTATACAATTTCTAAATGGAACCCTAACTAGTATTCTGGGCATTGTATTTTGGACCATAGTTTAGAGATGAGGCAGCAATTACTACAATATTATATTCCCATTTGTGTGTCTGGGCATATGCAAGTACACTGAGCAATATCAGTTAAACATTAATATTAAATACTACAATACTGGACCCAGTGGGGAACAATCTCTAGCTGCATTTAGACTGGAAGGCATACATATACAAGGTTATTAGTTCCCTGATCTCTTGCATTATGCCTAGTTTGGCTCCAAGTTTACAGACTCGGGTGGTTATTTACGTTTGATCTGCTGACGCTACTTAGATTCAGCTCGTAACACTAGCACTTGAATGCTCAAAAGCTGACATACATACCACAGACACATTCAGGCTTCCCATGCTGGTTACCGAATCAAACAAACAGGAGGTTCCTGGTATTTTGCAAGCAGATATTTCTTCAATAATGCGTGGACCAGTTGATATTTTGATATCAACAAGTGCCTTTGCCCACGCAGCACTGCTGACTAGCCACAGAAAGACGGCACTAAGAGTGAAGACATAATCCTGTAATGAGACAGTCCAAAGTTACCAATTGCTTCAGTCTAAGGGGTTGAGAGGGGGTAGTCAATATTTACTATCACTTGACATAAAACCATTTCCATTTTAGCAGCTATGTTCATTTTACTGTAAAGTATCTAACCATCCAACCACACTCCTAGCACGCATGCTACCATTTTCTGGAAGACACTTTCCTTATGTAGCAGTGAGTATTTGGCCAAAATACAGACCGCTTGAGAAATCCACAACTCCAGCTTTTTATCCAAAAAGTCACTTGGGTGTAGCACTGAGGATGCCTTTACAGTTTGCAAAGAAGAAACCATAGAGCCCAAAAGTGATGCAGAACTGATAGCTAAACACAGCTCAAAAGATGCTGGTTGTGTACTCTATTTCAAGAAGTTGAAAATGCAAGTTTAACCTCTTCAGCAGCAGCCTTTCTCAACCTGGTTCCCTCCAGATGTTTTAATGATAGCTGGGTCGATGGGAGTTGTGGTTAAAAACATCTGAAGGACACCTGATAGAAGACTACTTTTCAGGTTCATTCAGGCATGCTCCATTCACAGAACTTGAGGGAAATTCTCTGCACCAACAAATAGATACTATGCAAAGTAGGAATTACACCTCCTAAACACACTGACTTGTTCCTCAATTCTTGCATTTATAGCCTGTCTTTCCTTCAAGTAGCCTAGGGTGGTCACACTGTTCTTCCTATCTCCCATTTTATCCCCACAGCACGCTCCTGAGACAGATGTCCCCTCCAGATGTCCTGTTTATTGCACATTTGCGATGACTTGTGCTCATGATGCTGTTAGTTAGGGTGATAATAGGCTGGACTGCTGTTTGTGCCTGCAAGGGTTTCGGGGTAGTCATACAACTTAATTAATAAATCAAAACAACAGAACCCCCACATATTTTGAATGATGAGTTTACACATCAAACAAGTAAAAAAAACCCAGAGTTCTGAGTTACAGAATTAAACCTGGTAACTTAAATTCAAGGTGTTTTTTTTTAGATTTGTCCTTAGTATCAACCTACCATCATTGGTAAAATGCCACCGCTTTGGTACAGGTGCATATAACCAAGATACAGCACAAGGGCAGCCATGCAATACAAGAATATCAAAATCCCAAAAGTTACGAAGAACTGTGCAGTGGTGGAGAAGTTGCCCACGAGGTGGGTTTCACCCCAAGTGCCATTGCATCGGGTTGGATCTGGCGAACCAAAGATCACTTTGTTCAGCCTAAAAGAGAAGTAGGCAGAAATTATCAAGGGAAGCATGTCTTAGCTACTACAGTCATCACAGAGCACAGGCAACTGGGCTGTTAAGCTTCACTTTCTGTACAACCGTCAGGTAACATATCAATTTCCATTCCACTGGTATGTATATTGGAAAATAATGAACTGCATTGTGTTAATCTCCTAGGCCTGCATACCTATCATCCTCAGCAGTTAAGGCTAGTTAAATGCACACAGCAGAACAGCTTAAAGTAGATTATCATTATTATATATGCATACCCCACCTTGCCCCCCCCCCCATGGGGACTCAAGGCAGCTTACAGGTAAAATAAAGACAGCTTAAAACATAGGAGAGGAGTCATTAAAAAAACAAAGAAAGACCAGTAGAATCATCTGACTTTTTGTGTAAGCTGCTTTTTGCTGCTGTGGGTGCAATGTGTTGAGGCCTTGACACTGTGATAAGAGTAGCAGCCACGAAGCCAAACAAAGATGGCAGCATAACACGTTTTGACAAACCAGTATTTCATAGTCTACATCTTATGCAAGTCTGCCCATATGAGTAAAGACATTAATGGAAAATTAATGGAAATTTCCATCCCCAAGCCTGTTTTTGATCCAGGTCAGCTATAGATGAAGCAGAAAAGTAACAGGTTAACTACAGAATCTATCTAGAACTGAGCACTGAACTATATGTTACATTAAGCATGTTTTTAAAAAAACAAATATACATGTTTGGCTTTTTTCTTTTTCAAGAAAAAGCAGCCACACAGGAAGAAGAGCACAGACA
Source organism: Podarcis gaigeae (assembly GCF_964106915.1). NCBI lineage: Eukaryota > Metazoa > Chordata > Lepidosauria > Squamata > Lacertidae > Podarcis > Podarcis gaigeae. The sequence goes on along the minus strand of NC_139686.1, from coordinate 68,554,883 downwards.
GAGGAGGCCGCAGGTGTATTTCACTAGATAAAGCAAAACGGTCTCTTAGCAGTGAACAAATTTAATAGGACATGAAAGGAAGTAGGAGTCAATCCAATACACTGGTTTTCCCTGGCCGGATGCTACATATCTGAGAAGACACTTTTATTCTGAGACCATTTCTGCTATTACTGGAGAGAATGCACATTGGACACAACTGCCATGCAAGGAACAAAGATAAACAAACTTTTTCCACTGATGGCACTATAATAGAGGATTCATTCTCCATTCAGATTTTTTTTTAAAATAATAATCTGTAGAACAGGCACATGTTGTGCCAGGACATGAGTAATGTGATTCCCCCTGCCCTAATTTTAGAAAGACAAGATTGTTGTTTGTCCTGTACATTTGTATAGTTCATGTTCTATCATTAATTACCGATGTAGCCTCTGTTAGAAGACCTTATCAGAGCAATATTAAGTAGTTAAAGCTGGAAAGATTTATCAACTATAAATTGCTGGACTGACCTAGTGCTAATCAGGTAACGGTGACCAACGATCAAGCACTGGCAGGAAACTTTACATACAGAAATATACTAGACACTTGCCATTTAAGAGGCTCACCTGAAAGGATAAGCAAAACTTGCTCTTACTGTTCCATTTACAAGTCCATTACAGGATACTAAAAGCGTCGTTACACCTTTATAGCCTCCACATGTAGCAAATGCAAACATGGAGAAGAACTGTATAAAGAGAAAATGCACCACATGCGTTATTATACACATTTATATACATTTGGAAAATTTAAAAAAATGTAAGGAACACTTTACACCCAATCTTAATTTGACTCATTAATTCCATCCAAATTTACAGCTTTAGTGGGTGTAGCTACAGTCGAAACACTATGTGCACTTATCTGGATGAAAGTCTCAGCCAAATCAATGGTGCTTACTTCTGAGCAGTTTATATATAGGACTGCACTGAAAAATGCTGAAAGTTTGTTCCTTTTATCAGAGTTCCTAAGCAATATAAATGTATAGTGCACTGAAGCATACAAGTATTTTGATATTAGTATTTTATTGAAAAGCTTTCAATTATAAAGAAAATGAAAACAAGGCACAAAAAATGTGTAGAGAAAAAAATGTGTATACAAAAAATACCCTACCCCATACATTATTTCATAAGTTTGATATTATCCTAATATATTTGTAAATACTAACAGCCTGCATTATACAAAATATTGTATAATTCCAACTTGTTCCAAATATTGTCCTATTTATCCAAACAAAGTCTATGTCTGTAAGCAAACTTAAGCATGCAAGTTTATCAAAAGGGGGAAAAATAAATTTAATTTTATATTAGCATAATCTGTTGAGTGTTCATATGGAAGGTGTTTGATAGACAGTTATGAATGTTTCTTTACTCTTTATAGGGCTGCTGGCATCGTTATTAATGGCAATGGCACCTAGAATGTTTTGTTACTTGAAATTAAAAATCAATTTAAAAATAGTTATGGGGAAAACGTTTTAAAACCTGTTTCTGTCAGAAGCAGTTCCTTTATCAGCTGCACGATAAGCAGTTTAGTAACATGCAAAAGATGTTCAAGTTGCTTTCATTATAAAGGGGTTGGAGGCAGTCAAATTATTATCAGATATACACCTTATTGCTTAGGAAACTAGGCATTTGTCTTCTATTAGAAAGCTTACTTGTTTTCCCCTATGCCCTAAAGCAAAGGCAAGCCTTACCCTTAAAGCATAACTAGTAGCTGCCTAAGGCAAGGATAGGAAACCTGTGGCCCTCCAGATGTTGGATTCAACTCCCATCAGGCCCCCAATCAGCAGGTTGATGGAGTTGTAGTCCCCAACTTCTGAAGGGCACCCTGTTGGCTACCCCTGGTATAGAGTATCACTCTACAAAGGGAAACAAGTGGGTGAGTCCATCATGGCATAAAACTGTTAAGGCTAGATATAGGAAATTGGTCAGGGTCGGCGGGGGGGGGGGGGGAGACAGGCATACTGGGGTGTTACAGCAGGGCCAACCTTAAGGGTTTGCAAGACCTTGCACTAACCTAGTGAAAAAAGCAGTAGGGTCTTTAATAACGTTTTTTACAAGCTGCCTGACAAACTACAAAAATGAATTCCCATCACATTAGCTTCTTTTTCAGGCTATTGCCACGTGTCCTATACAAAAATGAGACCACTGCTTTATTTGATGCATCATTGCCGTGTACAACAAATATAGCTTGTGTGTATGCATACACACAGAGACAAATAGAAAAGAAATGTGCAACAGTTCAATTTCAAAATTCTATATCTGACAAAAAACTATCCAAACACCCTGTCGGAACTAGAGCAGGAGGTTACTGGCAGGAAAGCTGAAAGTGCAAAACAGCTGTTGGACTTTCCAATACACAACCTTTAGAAGACATCTGAAGTATTGGGAAGCTTTTAATGTTTGACATTATATATATATATATATATATATATATATATATATATATATATTGCTGGAAGCTGCCCAGAGTGGCTGGGAAAACCCAGCCAGATGGGCGGGGTATAAATAATAAAATTATTGTTGTTGTTGTTGTTGATGGTAGGACCTGGGAGCAGTGGGACTTCTTATACTGCTAGGCTTTGCACAAGCCACGCAAACTTGGCAACACTACAAAGCTGGCTGGGTGTGCTAGATGCAGCAGAAAAATCATAATTGGGTCTAGAATGCTTTCGGGTGTTAACATTAGTATTTGTAAAACAGAAGGAACGACATCACTTTGTAACAGGATGCAGAAAATCTGACTGGCTGTTTGCCTTGCATTGTATAGATCTATTATATTTAAACCCCTTCATGGATCACTGCCTTGTTGTGGTGAAGGGGCTTGAATACCATATTTTTCGCTCTATAAGACGCACCAGACCACAAGACGCACCTAGTTTTTGGAGGAGGAAAACAAGAAAAAAATTATTCTGAATCTCAGAAGCCAGAACAGCAAGAGGGATCACTGCGCAGTGAAAGCAGCGATCCCTCTTGCTGTTCTGCCTTCTGGGATAGCTGCGCAGCCTGCATTCACTCCATAAGACGCACACACATTTCCCCTTACTTTTTAGGAGGGGAAAAGTGAGTCTTATAGAGGAAAAAATACGGTAACTCCAAGAAGCAATGAGCTATGCCGTGCAGGGCCAGGTCATAGCCGAGAGTTTAGACTCAATGTGATCCACCTGGAGAAGGAACTGGAAAACCACTCCAGTATTTTGCCAAGAAAACTCCATGGACATAAAAAGGAGAAGCTTTGAGAAGAGTTTCCAAGGCATGTTCTGGTTCATGGGGTCAGGGAGAGTCAAACTCGACTAAGACAACTAAACAACAACAACAACATTATATTTAAAACAGCCCCCTCAAATTCAAATGGATTTCCCATTTGAATGCAAAAGCCCAACTTTATTTTATAGAAGGCAGTTTTTCACATGAATTAAACAAAACACCGAGTTTTCACTGAAAAAAACAGGTATTTGGTAGTACATATGGTACTAATTTTGCTCAACAGACCTGTGCAACATGACCGTTGAGAGATTACACAGAGACCCCAACGCTTAAAGAGACATTTTACTCCTTACAAATTAAGTGTTCAAAGTCATCGGCTTTCAGGGTTTTCACCAGCGCTGCAGGAGCAACTGGACACAGGCATTACTGCAGCAGAATTATTATTTTTAATGGAAATTATTTCCAGTAATCTAATATTTTGTATTAAAGGAACCTACTGGGAGATTACAAACATCAGGATTCAGAGAGGCCAGGAGTTTTAAGGGAACACAGGCTTAGAAACAGCTCCTGGATGGATTTAGGCCATGCCTGGCCTAACAAGACAGGCAACTATTTAAAAAGTCAGTTCCAAAGCATGTGCAAGTCTAGGCCTCACCACTTCGGAGGCAAGCCTAACCCCACATTTTGGGGGGTAAACCTCCTTGAACCCAACAGGCCTTGCTTCCAAATAGGATGGCACTGCAACCTCAGCCTAAAACCCTTTTATTCCACCATCCCTCGAGGCCTTTTAGGAGAAGACAACACAGCCCCCCACCCCATATCAAAGCAAACAGCCCTGCAAGACAGTCTAGGCAAGGGGGTTGACCCATATGACCTGAACCCCCTAACAGCAGACTCACCCACTCAAGAAGCTTGATGAACCCCAGGGGCTCCTTAAGCGGGCTAAGATCCAGGCGAAAATCACTCATTTTCTGCAAGAGAAAGAAAAAGGAGGAGGAAGGGGAACACATTAGGACAGAGAAGTGCGTGGAAGGCACAAAAAAGAACCATGTGAGGTGTAAGACCAGACCTGGCGTCCTCCCCCTGGCCTGGCCACCAAAGACTCCTCCTTCCCTCTCTAGGGCTTCACTGCAGCCAGCGCCCGACCTCCGTCCCCTTATATAGGCTGCCTCTTCAAGCTCCGCCCACATCTCCCAGGCAATGGAACCGCCTTCTCCTCCTTCCCCAACTGCCATCTTACAATGGGCCTGGGAGACTCTCAGGTGTGTTTGCGTCCTGCACTCTTCTCTATGCAACGCAAGGACGCGCCACTTAAAACCATGTGGGGTTGTTGTTGTTTTTCTGTTTTAGTGCCTAGGCCGAGGCTTCCCTCTCATAAAGAAGTCCTCTTGTTCAGTGACAGCCTGCTTCCAATCCTTTGCTAAAAAGCTGGGTTTCGAGGGAATCGCAGTCGTCAAGCTGGTCTGAAGCCTTGAGGAAAGCCTGGCATGCTCGTTTCTGCCTTAATCTTATGCAACAGCCAGTATTTTTTAAACAGAGACAGGGAGGCTTAGTGGTTTTCATAAAAATATTCAAAAAAGTCCGTTTTAAATGTTAATATTTTAAGTGATAATTAAAGTCAAGGTCTGCCTGCAAATTGGCAATGGCCATTTCCCCTCCCCCTTTGAAAGAGGTGGTCACTCCAAGAAGGACCCGTCTTGCTCCTTCCTTCAAGAATGCCTTTCTTTCTTTCTTTCTTTCTTTCTTTCTTTCTTTCTTGGGAGTAGTTTCCAATTTAACTGTCTTGCAAGGTTAAAGATGACCACGCTATGAGAAAAAAAATCAACTATTTCGGAAAATAAAGAGAGAACAGTTGTGGTCTTCCAACAGTTGGTGCTTTTGTTCTGGAAAGGAATAGATATAAAGAGAGAGAAGGAAGATTAGGGTCCCTGCAACTTTATTTTCAGCAGAGTTTCTTTCAAATGCTCGTAGCACAATGAAACATCAGGCTACACCTGCTGAGATTCCCAGTGCAGCAGTTAAAGGTAGAGGAACACTCATGCCAAAAAGTTGGTCATCCTTAAGTTAAACCATGGGTAGGCAAACTAAAGCCCGGGGGCCAGATCCGGCCCAATCGCCTTCTCAATCTGGCCCCCTTGGACGGTCTGGGAATCAGCGTGCTTTTACATAAGTAGAATGTGTCCGTTTGTTTAAAATGCATCTCTGGGTTATTTGTGAGGCCTGCCTGGTGTTTTTACACGAGTAGAATGTGTCCTTTTATGTAAAATGCACATCTGGGTTATTTGTGGGGCATAGGAATTCGTTCATTCCTCCTCCCAAAAAAAATATAGTCTGGCCTCCCACAAGGTCTGAGGGACAGTGGACCAGCCCCCTGCTGAAAAGGTTTGCTGACCCCTGAGCTAAACCAATTCCACAGTCCTTTCCAGTCTAATTTCTACCAGTTTGCTTTCAGAGCCAGTTATATGTGGGAGGTATAGCTGCAGCAATAGGACAATTCAAGAAAAGCTTTTTAGTCTTCCCTTGGAGCAACATACTTTTGACTGCCTGATGCTATGGCTTAATAATAAGCTATAGGTAACTTCTCTGAGGCCAATGTTAGCAGAGGATGGTTATCCTTTAAATGGCCTATTGGATTAACCAGGAAGGCTATCATTTTCTTTTTCTTCTGATTTTATAAGTTTGGATAGAATGGAAAGAGTTTATATTGACTCCAGAGTATTCCTATTTACTGTTGCAGACCTAATCCACAGTAATGGTTTGGGGTCTGTTTGGACATAAAGGTAAAAAAGAGCAAAGGAACAGTTAAGTCCAGTCAAAGGCAACTATAGGGTGCGGCGCTCATCTCGCTTTTCAGGCCGAGGGAGCTGGCATTTGTCTGGATGGCTAAACCACTTCTGGCGTAATGGAACACTGTGAGCGCATGGAAATGCTGTTTACCTTCCCGTCGCAGCGGTACCTATTTATCTACTTGCACTGGTATGCTTTTGAACTGCTAGGTTGGCAGAAGCTGGGACAGAGCAACAGGAGTTCACCCCGTCACACAGATTTCAGCATATTCATAACTGGGGCATAAGTCTTCTTAGAACTTCTGCAATTACATTGTAAAAGATAAATTGGGAGGTTCTATAAGTATGATGGCCCGTGACTGTCAACAGTCTTTCCTCCTGGCAGTGCTATGCTGTTTTCTGCTAGCCCTGTCCTTCTTGATGCAACTGGGCAATCTGCTTTAAATTATTATTATCCCATATTCTGGCCCATGGTCTGCAGGTCTGAACAGTGCTTGGAAGAAAGATTTCCTCACAGGAATGCCAGCTTGGCCCTGCGACAGTGGGTGCCCGGGGCCATGGGTGCCATGAAGCGTGCATGGCCCTGGTGCCAAATTTTGTGGGTGCCTGGCCCCTTCATGGGGGATTTTGTGGGTGGTCAGGGCCCCAGGGAGTAGGGATGAAGGTATCAAATTTGTAGGTGATACAAAACTGGGAGTGGGTACATATTGCCACTGAAGACTGAAGCTGAATTCAATATGACCTTAACAGAATGGAGAACTGGGCCAAAACTAATAAAATGAATGTTAATAGGGACAAATGTCAGGTTCTGCACTTAGGCAGGAAGAACCAGCTGCACAAATAAGATGGACACATGGCTTACTATCAGTACATGTGAAAAGGATCTAGGGGTCTTGGTGGACCTCAAGCTTAACGTGAGTCAACAGAGTGATGCAGTGGCAAAAAAAAGCTAATGCTATTGCTATAACTGGCTGACTGACCGAACACAAAGGGTGCTCATCAATGGTTCCTCTTCATCCTGGAGAAGAGTGACTAGTGGGGTGCCACAGGGTTCTGTCTTGGGCCCGGTCTTATTCAACATCTTTATCAACGACTTGGATGATGGACTCAAGGGCATCCTGATCAAATTTGCAGATGACACCAAACTGGGAGGGGTGGCTAACACCCCAGAGGACAGGATCACACTTCAAAATGATCTTGACAGATTAGAGAACTGGGCCAAAACAAACAAGATGAATTTTAACAGGGAGAAATGTAAAGTATTGCACTTGGGCAAAAAAAATGAGAGGCATAAATACAAGATGGGTGACACCTGGCTTGAGAGCAGTACATGTGAAAAGGATCTAGGAGTCTTGGTTGACCACAAACTTGACATGAGCCAACAGTGTGACGCGGCAGCTAAAAAAGCCAATGCAATTCTGGGCTGCATCAATAGGAGTATAGCATCTAGATCAAGGGAAGTAATAGTGCCACTGTATTCTGCTCTGGTCAGACCTCACCTGGAGTACTGTGTCCAGTTCTGGGCACCACAGTTCAAGAAGGACACTGACAAACTGGAACATGTCCAGAGGAGGTAAACCAAAATGGTCAAAGGCCTGGAAACGATGCCTTATGAGGAACGGCTAAGGGAGCTGGGCATGTTTAGCCTGGAGAAGAGGAGGTTAAGGGGTGATATGATAGCCATGTTCAAATATATAAAAGGATGTCACACAGAGGAGGGAGAAAGGTTGTTTTCTGCTGCTCCAGAGAAGCGGACACGGAGCAATGGATCCAAACTACAAGAAAGAAGATTCCACCTAAACATTAGGAAGAACTTCCTGACAGTGAGAGCTGTTCGACAGTGGAATTTGCTGCCAAGGAGTGTGGTGGAGTCTCCTTCTTTGGAGGTCTTTAAGCAGAGGCTTGACAACCATATGTCAGGAGTGCTCTGATGGTGTTTCCTGCTTGGCAGGGGGTTGGACTCGATGGCCCTTGTGGTCTCTTCCAACTCTATGATTCTATGATTCTATGATTCTATTTTAGGCTGCATCAACAGAAGTATAGTGTCCAGATCAAGGGAAGGTATAGTACCACTCTATTCTGGAATACTGTGACCAGTTCTGGGTGCCACAATTTAAGAAGGATATTGACAAGCTGGAACATGTGCAGAGCACATACAGAGTTTGGAAACCAAGCCTTATGAGGAGTGTTTGATGGAGTTGGATATGTTTAGCCTGGAAAAGAGGAGACTAGGAGTAGATATGATAGCCATCTTCAAATATCTCAAGGGCCTTTGAAGTTCCTTCCAACTCTACAATTCTATAATTCTCTGATTGAAGATTGAAGGCTTCAGACCTGTGCTCAGTTATTTGGAGTAGGCTCCATGGAAAACAATGGGACTCACGTCTGAGTAGACATGCATAGGATTAGAATCAGATGGTCAGAACAAAAGGAAATGCCTACTGGTGAGATCAAGAAAGACCAAAGTGCTCCTTATATACAAATTCAAATACATTTGTTTTTGGACTACTCCAGTCTAATCTGAATGAGGGGAAACAGCTAAATAATGCTCATATGTGGATAAGCCTTAATGCCTTGACTAGAGCTTAGGCCTGTTACTGTGGAATACTGTATATCAGATTTCCTTTCTCAATTGCTTTTGTTCCTTGGCTTGCATCCCTTTTGTGATTTCCCAGGCACACGTGCTAAACTGTTGTTATTAGTTTTGGCACTTGCAAGAGAAAACAGTATGTAACACTGAAAAGTCCCCTGTGCTCTGTGGTCCATTCCATAAGTGTCTGGAAAAGCATCCACACGGATGTAAAACAGGGGCCATAACCAACATCAAAACACACACAAAATCTAATATAATTTGAAGGAAATAAAAGAAAACGGATTGAATGACAAAGAACCACCACTTGAGAATTTATTGTAAAAAATGGAGTAAGATGCAGCAAATGTATTAGTTGCCTTAAAGTTACAGTTCCACAAGCTTGTACTTTAGAATTTGTTTAATCAGCTCAACCTTTCATGCAATACTTGTTTAGCTTATCAACTTCAACTGTTTAAAAATCTGTCATTAGCATGTGCTTAATCATGAATAATACTTGTTGGAAGATATAACTATAGTTTAACATAACACCTTTAATTCTTTAAGTTTCCCTCATTTATATGCAGACAACAAAAACAAAACACATGAGCCCATGCATAGAATTCCATGCAATTTTATCTTCCTCTCAAGTGACAGGCCCTTTAAATATTATGCAAACCACGTGCAAGTTGTCTTTCCATAGTTTAGCACTGCATGCACTCATTCACTTCTTGCCTTCCTCCTCCAGCATGGCCGCAACAAAAGTAGAAGCTTTTACTTCCATTTTCAGCTATCTGTGATTCCATGTTATGTCCAAGTCTGGGCAAAACAAGGTCGATATTAACTATGGTTTATTGAAACAAGCCAACTTCAAACAGTAGTTGTTATCATATTGCAATAAAGTAGCCACAGCTCCCAGTTCAGACATAACAAGAAACTATGGTTAGGTTAAAACGGAAGTGAAAGCTTTTGATCTCATCACAGCAGTGCCAGCAAAGGAAAGGGGACTGGTTAGATGAACCCAAAGCTTGTACGTGTATTGGGTAAGGTATGGTGACGTTATGTGGAATCCTGGCCAATGCATGAAGAATTCCTACATTTTTATTTCAGAAGTCTTTATCTGGAAACATATATTGCTGCTTCCTCCAATTTTCAGAAGATGGAGCTCATGTATTACAAATACCAGTTTCCTCTTCATATATTTATGATATTCTGTTTAATTTTTATCAATTCCTCACATACACCTAATTCTTTTTGTGAGATGATTGCTATACCAAATAATTTTTTTGAGAAAATACTCTTTGAAGATTTGAAATTGCTGTACTGCTTAAACTGAGAAAATTGTTTGTAATCAAGCATATATCTAAGTTTGGTTTTAACCTTTTTTAAGGTGCAGTAGTTATAGGGAAAACAAGATAATCATTTGGTGGAAAGTAATATGTGAATGTATTTTATTCCAATGGGAGGTTTTTTAAAAAATGCAAAGAATTGGAGTTTTGAGCATAGTTTCATGTATTTCTTAATAGGTTTTCAGTAGCTTCATTACTAGCAATACATATCTTCTGACATTATTGGATAGTGCAAGCGGCCCATTCTGCATCAGGAGTGTCCCTTTGATTTATTCTCCAAGGCTTTGCACATGTATGAACCTGTTCCTAGTATTAAAGACTCCAGCATGGAATCCAGATGTCTAGATGAATGTATTTTTCAAATGTCCAGATGAACATTCAAGATCTGTGAGACATCTAGTGGACAAAAACTGGTCATCATTGTCGGTCCGTCCCCATTACAGTGTAGAAACATTTTTATTCAACATCCAGAGGATGATGTTTTCTGTTTTGAAACTCATTCATTTTTTAATGTGTTGATGTTTTGAGTTCCTGGGGGCACCCACCCCCTCAAAAAAAGGAACCAATATTATGTCCGGATCAGGTTTTGTTTCTTACTGTGTGCATACACATGTGTTTAACAGCCTGCTATTATTTTCACTCCAGTATAACTGCTGTTTTAAGCTGTCTGAATTCCCATCTATGATTATTTTGACATTTAAACTTGCAAATTGTGACAGCCTTCTCCTCCTCACTAGCTGTATATTACAGTGTGTGCCACCTCTCTGATATGTATAGCTGGCGGAGCTCTGCTTGCTTCCAAAAACAGACCAATTTATTTTATGCTCAGTGATTTGGGCCAGGTCGCGGAGCGATGTCGGGAATTCAACGTAAACTGTGCTGTCTAGGCAAACATGCTAATAGTGCTGCTTGAGTCCCTCCATTTATACACAAAATTCTACTTACTTCAACACTGATGATGGGGCAACATCCTGCAACGTACCTGTTGGCAGTAGGCTAGGCTAGGAGACAGTTTAGCTTAAGGGGAAATGGTAGAGGGCTGATTTCATCCCTGGCATTTACTGCCTGAGGCAAGTGCCTCATTCTACCTAATGATAAAGGTAAAAGTACCCCTGACCATTAGGTCCAGTCGCAGACGACTCTGGGGTTGCGGCGCTCATCTCGCTCTATAGGCCGAGGGAGCCAGCATTTTGTCCGCAGACAGCTTCCGGGTCATGTGGCCAGCATGACTCAGCCGCTTCTGGCGAACCAGAGCAGCGCACGAAAACACTGTTTACCTTCCCGCCAGAGCGGTACCTATTTATCTACTTGCACTTGATGTGCTTTTGAACTGCTAGGTGGGCAGGAGCTGGGACTGAACAACGGGAGCTCACGCCATCGCAGGGATTCGAACCGCCGACCTTCTGATCAGCAAGCCCTAGGCTCAGTGGTTTAGACCACAACGCCACCCGTGTCCCTCTATTAGTGCCTATGATAGGGGTGATGAATCCCTGCTCTGCTGGTCTGATCCAGCCTGCCAAGGCTTTCTCGGTGACATGCCAGACCTCCTTGTCCAGTTTTCCATTGTGTTGCAGCCCTGCCAGTTTTCTTTCTCATCAGATCACCCTCATTATCTGATTAGCAGGGAGAGGTGATCTTCGAACCCATCATGGCACTAGGACTGATGGGAAAAGGAGAATTCTGTGTCTGTATGTGTGTGTGTCCTGTTTGTGCATATAGACTGTGTAATATAATGATTTATCCAGTCCCTAGATTTATCCAGGGACATGGTGAAGGATAAGCTTGTGGCAATTATACCGTAGCTGGTTTAACAACGTCATTTTAGCCCCAGGGAACAAACATCAAGATCAGCACCTTTCGGGAACGGTCACAACACGAGACCTCATCAAGCAGCTTTACAGGGAAATGATGGGCCATCTTGTTTGTGGTTAACAACTGAGAAACAGGAGATTAATTTGCAGTTTAGGGATGGAAATAGGAGGGGATCAGCTGCATGAAGCCTGCATTGCCATTAGCACCAATAAGAGAAGGAAAAGAGTGTTGTCTTTGTGGCAGCCCCCTCCCCAACCCACAAGAGTCCTGCGTGGGGAGCCTGCCTAGAACAAACAAACGTGATAGGTTTCAGCTAGCCAGTGATGAAGTAATTCAACTCCTCCATCGTCTACCTACTGTATGGTGCATCCTTGATTGGATAAAAACTGGTTTGTTTTAAAATGAGCTCTTCACATATTTTCATTAATGCCTTGGCTGCAAAGATGAGTAAAGATTCTGATAGGAATCAGACCCCAACAAAGGAAGATATCTGGGATCTACAGCCACTTGAATCTGTGACAAATCCTTTAGGTAGGCATTGCTGCTTCCGGCACTTGCCAGAGATCATGATGGACAATCCAGAGAATAAGCAACAAAGAGCTTAACCGATTTCTTTTCCCATAAGGCCCCAGGCCACATTATCAGATGCAATGAAATGTTTTCTGCAGTTGTGGGTGTATGCAAACAAACACACTCGTGGATTTTGTAAGCACGCTGGGGCCAAATGACTGTGAGGTGCAGTTTCTGACTGTTCTGTAGAAGCAAAAGCACAGTGATATTCACAACAAGAGTAGTGCAAAATGATTGCCCCCTATCCGTTATTCCACAGAATGTTTCCTATTCTTGGATCATTTAAATAATTTGTTGTCGCTAATCTAAAGATTTGGGGAATAAATATTACTTTTTAATGTAATGTGTCAGATCTACATGCAATCCACAGGTGATAATTCCGGAGTAGTATGGCGTTCATGGCGAGATCTGGCACCTCTTTTTCTATAAAAATAGAACTGATAGGTAGATAGATAGATCAATAGATCCCACTGCTGAATATTGACTGATGATGGTCACACATTTCATGCACATGATATAGCTGTGCATTCATAGCTGTCAACCTTCCCTTTTTTTGCGGGAAATTCCCTTATTCCAGCACCGTTTTCCGCTGCTTCCCACTGCTATCCCAGATTGTTAGATATCCCGTAGACTGTCCCCGGGACAGGTGAGGCTGCTGATCCCTTATTTTCAAGGCTGATTCCTTATTTTCAAATCTGAAAGTTGACAGCTATGTGTGCATTACACTGTGGCAGGGCCCATTCATAAGTTGTTGGACACCAGCTCCTCTCAGGTCCAGCCAGCATAGCCAGTGGTCAGAGATCATGGGGTCCAGCAATATCTGTAAGGGAGGGACAGCTTACCTACCCAGGTTTTAAAGTATAACTATTCAAAGCACTTTCTGAAAACCCTCAAGTTCTTGCATTATATAGCTCAGTGGATTACAGTCCGTACACTCGACTGCTTTGTCTACTCCATCATATTTATTCCTTAATACAGTGAGCCAGAACGCTTATTATCCTCTGTTAAAATAATAGCAATCTTTTGATATTTGAAACGGCAGGAAATCAGCATATTAAGATACTGTAAATAAGTTCTTAGTATATTATGCCAATCAAGTTAAAGGTCCCCACCTGCTGGGAAAGATGAGACTCAATATGGTTTCTGCTGGTAAAAGATCTCTTGTGGTTTTGTATTACAGTGTTAATGTGTGGGGTCAACGAGCATGGCACGTTCTTTTTTTTTAGCCTTTTATCTGCCAATGTCCATTAAGCTTATAGGAAGCTAGATATGATCTGAGGAACTTCATGACATATGAGCCTGTTCATAATTTTCCAAAGCTTGTCCTTGATTTGAATGCACATGATTAAGAGATAACTCTCTTCTTGAAAGGTGTTTTTAATAATCAGAATAAACCATAATACACCTCTCTCCTTCCTTTTGAATCTTAAAAAAGTCTCGATCTAAAAAATTAAAAAAATGTCTCAATCACATTTTCGGAACACACTGAAATGAATATATTGTTGTAAAGAGGCCTAGCCTAGGAAAACGTTGGTAATTTAAGGAGCAGATGGAGAAAAACCTGTTTCTGTCAGCTGCACTACTTCAGACTGCAGGTGGAGGAATCGTGTAAATGAATGCTCTTCCACTCAAATAAATCCCTGCCTGGGAAATTTAGATACCAGAGGAAAGGGCACCGTACTAGGCCAGCGGCCGTCCCCACAGCAGCTACTTTTCTATGTTTGTATATGTATTCAGATCATAGCTGTCAATCGTCCCTTATTTGGTGGGAAACTCCCTTATCCCAGTGCTGTGTCCCACTGCTGTCCCTTACTTATGATGCCCCTTAAATTTCCCGGGTTTCAAAGGAAGCAGCTCCTCTCCCTCCCTGCCGCCAGGGACGAGGGAGGCTCCAGCTGTGTTGCTTGGCTGCCCGGTCTGCCCCCCTCCGGCCTCCTCTCACCAGCCTCGGCCCCCGGGAGCCCCTCCCTGCCAGGACTGGCAGGAGACTCGGGCCCTTCCGCCACCATCCTCCTTACAGCCGCCAAATGGAGCGTCTCTGCCTGTAGTGTCCCCTCTGCCCACCGCTCCCGCTAGGCTGTACTGCGGCTGCGCCACCAAAGGACCCGGATGAAATGGGCAGCCTGGTGCACCCTATGAATTGCTGAGGAGCCTTGAGAGGAGAGCGAGGGCAACCATAGAGAAAGCAGTTCAGAGAGAGGAGGCGGAGGCACGGGCAGGTGTTCCAAGGGCTAACCATATTGGGGGAAAGTGGAAGAAGGACCTCAAGCGCCTCTCCCATAGAGGCTAGCATAGACTAGCATAGATGGTCTGATCTGCGGGTTTACTTCGGGCGCTATTTCCCCCCTCCTCCCGCCCCACCTGATGGAACTGAGAGCTGCAGATGGAGCATGAGAGAAAAGATACAGATACATCTTCGTAGCTTCGACTTCGCTTTGTGCGAAAAGTGGTTCCTGCTTGTAGTTATTGAATTGCAGTGTTTCATCAGCTGGTGTCTTGAGCAGCAACCTCTGGAAACGAAGGGCTAAAAACCGGCGCTGCTCTCCAAAATTATCTGGTCCCTTTTAACTTCGTATTTCAGCTGGTTGACTAAAATCCCTTATTTTGGCTGCTGATCCCTTATTTTCAAGGCTGCTGGTCCCTTATTTTCAAATCTGTAAGTTGAGAGCTATGATTCAGATATGTGACCTCACACCTGCAATCTAAAGGGCTACCTCTCAGAAGGCGATTTACCTAGCAGTTGTTGTATAAGAACTAGGCAATATAATCACTAAGCACCTTGATAAAAAAACAAAACAGATAAAGCTGCTGAGCTGTGGGGTAAGGAAAAGCACCGTGCTTGGGATTTGGCAGCTACATCATCATACACACATATGCAAACCTTTTCTGCTAAGTTCTAACCTGCCATCTTGACCCGCTTGCAACACTCTCCGCCCTGATATTCCCTTTGGTTTTCTCGGATAAATTATGGCAGCAAGAAATGCCAGCCCGGCAAACAGGAGTGCTGAGAAACAGAGAAATGTGTGTGGCAACGAACGCCAGTTTAGAGGGCTGAAAAGGCTGAAAGAAAATATTTGTGCTTCAAATAATAGACCGTAGTTTTGTGGTGAAAAGACACAAACAGATTCATCGATCTACTGGAAAAATGTATTGCTTTCATTCTCTCTCACACAGCTCTTTCAATAAAGCCCTTAAGATTATTGTTAAATACATGAGTAATATCTCAACCTTTAAAAAAAAAACTAGCAGGGGTTGGATTTAAAGGGCAGAGGGGGCATTTTTAATAGTTTGCTGTACTCTTTCAGGGCCAGCCCAAGACATTTTTCTGCCTGAAGCAGAGCAGAAAATGGTGTGGACACATCCCAAGAAAAGTCTGCGTGGTAGTCAAGACAAGCTGGGTAATTTTGGACCTGAGGTAAAAAATCCCACAAGGATTGATCCCCCACCCATTGTGATGGTAAGAAGAAATAAAATAAATTGTATCACAACTGTTTGCCTCCCATTCATAACAAGCAAAAGCAGTGGCCTGAGGCAGCCACCTGATCCGCCTAATGATAGGGCCGGTCCTCACTTCCTTCATCCTGTCTACTGTGTCCCAACTGTGCTTCCATTGCCTCAGTTCTTCAGGGTGTGGGTGTGGTGAGGGTGTGGATATAGATCCACTGGAAAGACCTGGTTCAAAAATCACCATTCAGACGTTAGACACACTTGGACCGATCCCTCACTCTCTCAGCCTATTCTGCTTCACAGGATTGTTGTGAGGATAAAACATATGCACTACCATGGGCTCTCTGTGGGCCACTGGTTTAAAAATCAAATAAACCGCCATGGTTCTGAACAAAATAAATGCACCTAAATTGACTGAATGTTTGTGAGGTGCGTTCAAAATAAGCCCAGTATTATAGTCATCAAATGATAAAATCTGTGTTTCTGTTGAAACCAGTTTGATTTCCCTGCCTTCCTAGTTCCTTAACCTCAAATTCTCATGTCATTTTAAGAGCCAGACAGCAAATTGGGATGAATTGGGATCTGAGTCACTCCAGTGCCCTTAATGCAGTTCTGTTGCATTGGGCCCATGAAGATTTGGATTGTAGACAAGCGTTAAAGCTCACATTAATACTAAACAAGGTGTCAGGCAGTATGACAGCAAAAATATACACATTATTATGGTAAACATTCCAGAAAATAGAAGCAGGGGGAGGGGGAAATTGAAGCCTGCCTAGATAGACACATACACCCCCCCCCATTGTTTATTTTGTTATTCACTGGCACCTTTCTGAAATATCAGATTATAACCTTAATCAACAATGTAAAACCCTATTGGTTTTTTATTAGTACAGTTGTACCTTGGAAGCTGAATGCCTTGGCTCCCAAACAAATTGGCTCCCAAATGTACCCGGAAGTGAGTGTTCCAGTTTTTGAATGATATTCGAAAGCAGAACATCTGGCGCGGCTTCCAATTGGCTGCAGGACACTCCTGCAGCCAATTGGAAGCCACACTTTGGTTTTCAAACAGTTCTGGGAGTCGAACGGACTCCCGGAAGGCATTCTGTTCGAAAACCAAGGTACCACTGTAATTTGAAGAAAGCCACATTTGTTTTCATGATGCTATAGCCTGAATAAAAAGCAAGAAATAAAAATGCGGGGCTTTGTAAAGCATCGTGTTTTTCTACATTTAGATAATGTAGATTTAGATAATGGTAATATTGCATTTTATTTTGCTCGTCTAAACTCCGAATTGCACATCAGAAAACAAATATTTTTGAACTTTGAGAAAGAATCTTAGATGAGCTTCTGATATATCAGAAGGATAGCATTCAGAAAGGCCTTGACTTTTCAAGAGAGCCTTGACTGGGCATTCTGCCATTTTAATAGAGAAATACCAAAGAGGTGAAGCTTGCAGCTTGCCAAATATGTGGGGACAGTTGGACACTCTTGTGAACTTCATTCCCAAGTTTCCACATCTTTCTCTCTTGCTTGCTAGGCTCCATACATATTCGAGCAATCGCGCATTATATTGACTTTTGCATGATGGAATCAACCCATTTACTTTCCCACCTATTAGCAGAAGGGGGCTATAACTCACCATAAATGAGTTTTGACAGGACCATTGATTTCCTGGCTGAAGAAATAGGTGTACCTTTTCATTTTGTCTACCTTGTTGCCAGTGTCTGCGCTCCAGTTGTCTCAGAGGATCAATAGAAGGTCTCTTCTATGGTTACGACTGGGGCTGTGGTTTGTCAATTAAATGGCACAGCACAGCAGGATTTAGGAGAACATTGCTCACGGGGAGCCATGTCTGAGAGCTAGAAACCGAGCTGTAGGAACGCTTTCCCCACTTGGTCTCCTCTGCCGGGAACACTTGTCAGTCACGAGCAACTGAAAATAGCAGAGTGAGCTCATAGTGCAGCTGCTAAAAATATAAGGGAAAAGATAGCCAACAAGTGCTCTGGGTTATGGGGTTCTAAAGCAGGCAGACGAGAAGGCACAGGGAAAGTCCACCTTAGTAGTCTCAAATTTGGTTTCACATTCTGTACTTGACAGTATGAAACTCCATTGCTGATGGCTTGCTAAAAGTCATGGGGTGAAGAAAAACTTGTAGAAGCAGATTTGTTATAATTTATTATAAAAACTATAACCCATCCTTCAAATAGTGTCTCAGGGTGTTAATAATAATAATAATAATAATAATAATAATAATAATAATAATAATAATATATTTATACCCCGCCTATCCGGCTGGGTTTCCCCAGCAAAATGATAATACAGTAAAAGCATTTAGAAAGCATAAGCACAGAAGTTAAAAGAAATGGGGTTTGAAACTTAAAGAAGAGCAGCGTACAAACTTCAAAACAATAAAACGGTTTTAAACTGAAATTATTATCATTATTATTAATAATTTTATTTATACCCTCTCCCCCCCCCCCCACATCTGGCTGGGTTTTCCCAGCCACTCTGGGGAAGGTGTGGGAGGAAAAAACAAAAAGGGGAGTTAATTTACTTTGTTGTAGAAGTTGCTCAGGATTGAGCGCCACACTGGAAATATATCCTAAGCCAAAGGAGTGCAGCGTTGTGTGGATTTCAGTACAACAGAATTAGCAAAATTTGTGCTGTGAACTTGGCAAATGCAGTTTACATCTAAAATCAGAAGCATTGCTTAATGGCAAATACTGTACGTACGTTATGGAGAAAAGTTTCTTGAAAATAAACGAAAGAACAATCCTAGCATAATTCCAGTAATTCTACTGGAAATTTTTTAAATGGTAAGATAACAGTCACAGATCTTATGTTTGACTGCCAAGAGATGGAAACTCAGAGAAAGCTTATCTATTCATAGATTTTTGGGAGGGGAGGGGTTAAATGTGTTGCCAGGTAGACAAAGCTTTTCCCTTCTGCAAAGTGGGTATTTTGTCATTGGTAACACAGCTGGCTTGGCGACAGATACAAAAGTTGTTTACCATCAACAAAATGGGTGGTTTGTGAAAGGCCACGTATGTATTAGGGTTATGGTTAGGGCAGGTATGTCCAAAGTCTGTTTCAGGGACCTAAACCCTAAAAAGCTCAACAACTTCAATTCTAAAACAATGTCAATAACTTTGGTCCGCCCTTTGTCAGCCTTCAAATCTGGCCCTCTTTGAAAAAAGTTTGGACACCACTGGGTTAGGGTTAGGGTGCATCAGCAGCCATTTTGTGACATCTTTATAAATGACTTGGATGAAGGAATTGAGGGGATGCTCATCAAATTCGCAGATGACACCAAACTGAGAGGTAGCTAATGCCACAGAAGACAGAATCAGAATTCAAAATTACATTAAAACACTCATTGCAAAGTACTGGAAGACGGAAGACTTACCCACCTTGGAATAATGGCAGATGCAAGTAATAGACTATATGGATCTGGCAGAAATGACCGGCAGAATCCGAGTTCAAGGAGAAGAACAGGTGGAGGAGGACTGGAAGAAGTTTAAAGCCTATCTACAAAAACATTGTACAATTTATGAATGTTGAAGGCACTGAAAATGAAATGAAGGGGTTCTAGTGATTAAGATAAATAAGAGTATAAAGTATGAAAATAAATAATGAATGAGCTTGCTGAACTAATTTTTAAAGTGGAATACAAGAAAGGAAAGCGGGTGGAAGTAAGGAAAATAAGGTTTTGAAGGTTATTAAGTTGAAAAAGTTTTTCTTTTTTTATGCTAAATTTTCTTTTTTATGTTTTTCTTTTTTTCTGTTTTGTCTGTATTTTTGATGTGCGTTATTTGTTGTTTTTTCTTGAGATTTTTGTTGATTGTTAATCTTCTGTAAAACTTAATAAAATATTATTTTTAAAAAACAAAATTACA
Organism: Podarcis gaigeae; assembly: GCF_964106915.1. Taxonomy (NCBI): domain Eukaryota; kingdom Metazoa; phylum Chordata; class Lepidosauria; order Squamata; family Lacertidae; genus Podarcis; species Podarcis gaigeae. Next base: position 68,535,218 of record NC_139686.1, on the reverse strand, counting down.
TTAACAGATTGGAGACCTGGGCCGAACTAACAAAGTGAATTTCAGTAGGGACAGATGTAAGGTTCTGCACTTAAGCAGGAAGAATCAGATGCACAAATAAGATGGGTGACACCTGGCTTACTAGTAGTATATGTGAAGAGGATGTAGGGGGTTTTAGTGGATCACATGATTCTAGGTAGCATCAACAGAGGTATAGTGTCCAGATTAAGGGAAGTAATAGTACCACTTTATTCTGCCTTGGTCAGAATACTGTGGCTAGTTCTGGGTGCCACAATTTAAGGATATTGACAAGCTGGAACAGGTGCAGAGGAGGGCAGCTAAGATGATCAAGGGTCTGGAAACCAAGCCTTACGAGGAACAACTGAAGGAGCTGAGTATGTTTAGCCTGGAAAAGAGGAGACTGAGAACAGCTATGATAGCCATCTTCAAAGATCTCAAGGGTTGTCACGTGGAAGAGGGAGCAAACCTGTTTTCTCCAGCTCTGGAGGGTAGGCTTCAAGTCACAAGAAAGGAGATTCCAACTAAACATCAGGAAAAAACTTTCTGACATTAAGAGCTGTTTGACAGTGGAACCGTCTCCTTCTGGAGTTTGCGGACTGGTCTTCCTTGGAGGTTTTTCAGCAGAGGTGAACGGCCATTTGTCATGGATGCTTTAGCTGAGATTTCCCTTGGGGTCCCTTCCAACTCCACTGTTCTAAGATTCTATAAGAGCAGCCCAGGTATAGCAGCCCAACTTTCTCTTTTCCCAGAGGCCAGCCAGATGCCTGTGAGAAGACCACCAAGCATGGAGTGAAAGAAGTATGTTCCTGTCTGCCCCAAATTTGCAATGGTGACAACGTACACAATTCTCAAAATTCCAAATGAGCCCATAGATTCAAGAGGTTGTGGAGCCCTGTTACACAGGAAGAAAGTTGTGAAGCTGCAGGAATGCAATTTGCATCTTGCTAACAGGCCAACTCCCTGAAGGCAGAATCAAACAGTATCCCTGCTAAAGTTTTCTCTACACCGCAAAAAGTTGACTTTCAAGTCAGTGGAGAACACTGTGTAAATGAACTGTTAGGAACTTGTGTGCACACCCTCTGACTGTGTTACCTGGGGCAAGGCTTTGCCTGAACATATCTTTTGGCAGAATGCATTATATTGAGCCACCACTTCTGTGGTTACTTGCTGGAAGGAATGGTCCAAAGATTATTCATGTGTATTATCTCACATCTTTTTATTTGGATGTAGAAATTTACATGGTTACCATCTGTTGAAAGACTGCCACTGCTGTCTGCTTCAAAAAGAAAACAAGTTGTAGCCTTCCAGGTTATATATGCACAATGCTCTCCATTTCTCAATACCTACAAGGGCAGGCCTATACCTCAGTCATGCAAACAAATCCAAGTTCTGCTGCCTGCAGGGAGGAAGTTGGACCTATGATCCATTAAAGCACATAAAGGCAACCCCCCTTTACGTGCATTCAATATGCGCGTGACTATGTATACGTGCTTCGCCTGAAGTGAATTTTAAAAATCGCTAAAACGGCCCCCAGAAGAGGCACAAAGAAGTCAGAAAAGGCGTGAACCATCACCTAGCAATCCCACGGGCCTTTGGATTTGCAATCCCAACCAAGAGCCCTTCCACTGACCATTGAAGCCTGTGGAGAGCTGGAGTTTGAGGAAAGTTGGGGGAGAGCGGATGTGTTGGGAGTTTTGGGAGGAATTTCTTTGAGATGGCACCTAAACACACAGCACTGTCATCTTCCATGGCTGATGACAAACCCAAGAGGCAGAGAATGGTGCTCACGCCGGAGGAGAAATCGGAAGTGTGGGAAGACTGTTTGCAAGCCCACGCGCTAAACCCTGTCCCCGGTGCCCGCCACGCCCCCAAGAGATGAGACATGGCAACAATGTATGGGTTCATAATAAGTGTAATTTTAATAAGGTTATGATTTATGTCTGTTTGTTTGTTTATCTGCTTGTTTGTTTATAATTTTGTGAAAATCAATTTTTAAAAATTGGGGGGGAACAATGTATGGGTTCAAATTAGGCCACAACTTTATTTACGGTAATTGCAGCTGTAGGAACCTTGTCTTAGGCCTTCGGAGGTTTCCCTCTCATACCCAACAGGGGCTGAGGATGTGCAGGGCAATCAGGTGTTGTGAGAGGGGACTGGAAAGTGCAAACTTACCCAGCATGCCCTCCCACTTCACCTAGCCGGGAGTTTGACCTATATGCCGCCGCTGTAGGGCCAGTGACTCCCACAATAAACCCTTTAACAGGCCCTGCAAATGCCGCTGCATGGGCGTGCATCAATATGCTGCCCCCGACTATAGACTATAGAATACCGACCAAGGCCTAAAACCGTCACCCGAGACCCTAACTAGGGTTTCGCTGCCAAGATACCTACAGCTGAACATCCTCTCCTACTGAGGACTAGACCCTGCCACCCACCAATCCCTGAGGCTCTAGTGAGTTTGTGGCCTATCTAAGCACTGCTGGGGGATGAGTTTGGACCATAGGATGGTCGTTGCCCGACTTAGGACATATCCCTCCAGGTCCGCCTTCGCAGATCTGTGCCGCTTAGGCATCTGCGCACCCCATCACATGTCTCATTGTCAAGGTTAGGCCTCCAGATGTGGGAGGCAACAGGAGTTGTGCCCAGTGAGCGCTGCCATGCCCCAGACCTCTGTGCTGGGCACACCTGCAACAAAGTCAAAGGGAAAACAGTAAATGAAAATACAAAGAGTGACCTGAACCTGGGACGAGGAGCATTGGCTACTTATTCTGGCCCTTGCTCCACCCCCCAGCATACGTGGCATCAAGATTTGGGAGGCAGTGGCAGCGAGTATCTGTACACCTACAATTGCCAAGGTCCCCAGCTATGTGTGAGACAAGGCACATGTAATGAATGTTAGAAGGATGCTGGAATGAAGTTACATGGCTTTAGCAGAAATAAAGAGTTAAGTAAAGATAGATTGTTAATGGGCCAAAGGGGGGGGGGAAGTAAGGTTAGATTGTGTTAAGATAATTTATAGGACAAAAACTGAGAATGATGGAAAGGATTTGCTGAAATAGCTAACTGAACTAAAATACAAAAAAGGGAGGTGTGAGGAGGTCGATGAAACAAGTAAATGAAAGATAAGATATGGAAATATTGGATGTGTTTTTAATTTTTTCTGTTTTTGTTTTTGTTTTGTTAAGATAAGTAGTGTTTTTTATGTATTGTAATGTATGTTTTGTTCTGTTTAACTTTGTTTTCTTTCTTTCTGTAATTCTTAAACTCTTAATAAATATCATTTTAAAAAAAAGAGAGAGACAAGGCACATGAAGCACTGTATCTGTGGCTAGAGGACATGAACTGCCAGCATATGCCCGTCGATGGCGGCACCTTGAGAAAGAAGGCACTTCAAGGACCCTACAAGGGAGGTCAGCGCCAGTTGGCTGGCCCGCTTCAAACGACACTTCCAATGTGAAGAACATCAAACTGTATCTGCAGACCAAGCGTGCCCTGAGCAGCTGAAGAGACAAAAGTACTCGCTGCTCATCGCCATGTTCCTCAGCAAGACACCATCAGCCCCATCTGACCCACAGCCAAGCACTTTGGGGTACTGGTCTAGCCCACTTGTTGTCATTTGCAACCTGTCCTCTAGTGATGAGGAAGACAGCGCCACCTTTCCTGTCCATCCAACATAGGGCTGTTGGTTTTTTCAATGGTTTCCAGAGGTTTAGAGGATGTTTGCAGCCAGTGTGGTGTAGTGGTTAAGAGCGGTAGTCTTGTAATCTAGGGAACCGGGTTCGCTTCCCCGCTCCTCCACATGCAGCTGCTGGGTGACCTTGGGCCATTCACACTTCTCTGAAGTCTCTCAGCCCCACTCACCTCACAGAGTGTTTGTTGTGGGGGAGGAAGGGAAAGGAGAATGTTAGCCAAGTTGAGACTCCTGAAGGGGAGTGAAAGGCGGGATATCAAATCCAAACTCTTCTTCTTCTTTTCCAACAGGTGCTCCAGTTATATGCAATTTTATGTATGTGTGCAGTGCCTCGGAGCGTTGCCCATACCACCACACACAATTTTGCTCATCGCCTATGTGCCATGAGGATTTTTTTGCTGACACTTATTAAGGCTGCTGTGATGAGCCACCAAACAAAGCCACATACCTATGAATCACATTAGCTTTTTTTGCTGCAACTCAATATTGGCTTAAATGCAATAACTCCCAAATCTGTATTTGCGATTCTGCTTAGCATTTGGGTCATCCACTCATTTTGTAATGAGTAAAGATTTACAATAAAGCCAAGTATAAAAAGTTAATCTGCCTATTTGAAAGGTGAAATGAGTTCATATACCTTCCACTTTGTAAGGTAGGATAGACTGCAACAGACCCTGTTCTGTCACCCACATGCAGGGATTTGGGATCCCAGCAAGGCAAAAAGCACACCACTTCCTAGGTTTTCTTAGAAAGGAAACTGCAATGAACAGCAAACCTGACCTTATGTCCCCTTCAGTCGCTGGGATCCCCTTTGAGGTGGCAGATGAGTCCTAGGCAAAGTTCAGAGACTTGCCTGGCCTGCTTTTATGCTCAGTTAGCTCAGTTGGTAGGGACGCGGGTGGCGCTGTGGGTTAAACCACAGAGCCTAGGACTTGCCGATTTGAAGGTTGGCGGTTCAAATCCCCGCCACGGGGGTGAGCTCCCGTTGCTCGGTCCCTGCTCCTGCCAACCTAGCAGTTCGAAAGCACATGAAAGTGCAAGTAGATAAATTGGTACCGCTCCAGTAGGAAGGTAAACGGAGTTTCCATGTGCTGCTCTGGTTCGCCAGAAGTGGCTTAGTCATGCTGGCCACATGACCCGGAAGCTGTACGCCAGCTCCCTCGGCCAGTAAAGCGAAATGAGCACCGCAACCCCAGAGTCATCCACAACTGGACCTAACAGTCAGCACAGTAGATTCTGGTCTCAATTCTGCCCATCACACAAAGAACAAATAATCGTTGGCATCTAGAGAGCTTTGAGGCATGGTTCTTTGGTCAGGGGCTTGCTACAGGGGAGCAGGGTTAGGTTTTTGCCACAAAGGCACATGGCATTTCCACATATTGTTAACACCTTGTCATAAATCCTACACATGAAATTGCTCCACTGGTCTCAAGAAACTCAATGAAACTAGACCTAAGTACAGCACATGATCAGCACTCCTTTTGCTTTACAGGAAAATAAGGGTGCTCTATTCCAATTTAATTTTAAAAAGCAGCAGCATATATCTGCACTTGTGCAGCTGCGTCAAGGTGAGAGTAATGTAGGATTTCACAGGGAAAAACATTCATTTTTGAGTTTACATCTCAGACAAGCGCTATATGAATCTAACACAGGTACAAATTTTTAGCTCTATGGAAGAAAAGACCATTTGAGCCCAGTGCTGACTTCTGAAGGGACAGTGGCTCCAAAGTCGCACACTGAAGTCTTTATCAGAAGATGGCAGGGAATGAGCCTGGGACCTTTGTCATACAATGCACATTCTCTAGAAGAACTACAGCACGTTCGCAACTTGTGCTTGACAGAGAGGTTGAAGATGCTTAAAGCAGACATTTCCCAAGTCCTCAGCTTACTGTTTTGCTAGCTACACACCATTTTAGAAGTATAAAGCACCAACACAATTTTTTTAAAGTATTTTATTGGAATATTTGTGTTCCATCAAAAAGTGTGAGACTCAAGACACACCGTAGACCACTAGAAATCTTTAAGAACTGTGTGTTTTAACCAGGTTATTTGGGTTACAGAAGGGATGATCAGCTGGCAGGCTGTGGCCTGGATGCATCAGAGAAAGTATGTGTCGTCCTAGATGATCGTATCATATTTTATTCAAGGTGCAGCAAGCAAGGGGATGGGGACTGTTGCCCTGAGTGTTGCAGACAATATATTGTATTGCTGTTCCTTATCAAGGCAGACAAAGGACTTCTGCTGATCTGGCAGATCTTTTAGGAAGCACATTCACGTTCAGCTTCTCGAGTCAGTGACCTCACACCATGCAAGCCAATGAGCTCCATACCTGTGAAGCCATTTAGTGCAGTGTGGTGCCAGTTTGATTATAGAACTTGACTCTCCACAATGGGTTCAGGTTGCACGTTGAAATATATTGCAAGGCTTGGGAAATAAAGTGGCCAAGCAGAATACAGTGGCTGGCCATCCCTGGCTTACAGCATCACCCTTTCTTCTGTAATTTTTGACAAACAAAAAGAACAAGTCTGAAATAAAATCAAATAGCTATATGTTTTACTACTGGAACTAAAACTTTATTTCCATGTTTATTACATTTGTCTTTAATGCAAAGTACATTTTGACTAAAACACAGGATTTAGGTGAAGAATACTTACTCGGCTAAGTAGGTTAAGAAGGAATGTAAAACTAGAGAAAATTCTGTTTACTTTTTGAATTTTGGCAAACAATAAATACATCTCAAATCTTCCAAGGTGGATTCTTTGCTATAAAAAGATTTCATATCAATTTCATAATCATTCCTCTGAGAAAAAAATAGTCATAAAAATAATTTCTTATGTTAAATACAGGTTACAAATAAATTAAACACAAAGCTTCCCAACTGCCGTTTTTAAAAACAAGTACTGCACTACAATGAAATGGGAGCTAAAGATCTGAGTCCATACGATCCTAATTGATAAAAGCAAACCCAAACACAGTGCTTGCTTTTGCATGGAAGAATTAGGATATTTAAGGTTCAAGCTCTGTAAAGTTGTATCCAGCACCAAACTACTTCACGTTTCAGGTGTCAACCGTCTTAACACTAAATCCTTGATGGTAAGAGCCCAGGATTTTCCAACCAGGATAGGTGAGGAAACCTAGTGTTTTATAAAGAGGGGGGAAACCACACACCAGCCCCTCCCAAAAATAATTAGAAATCAAACACCCAGGGAATGCAGGGTGCATAAAAGAGTGCCTCTCCATTGCCCTCAAATATAAAAATATCAGTTGAGAGACTTGCCAGGTTTCTTGTACCACTTATCATACAGTTCTTTCTTTGGTACATTATGTGGAAGCTTAACCTTTCATCAGTTTTGAACTTTTTCAGCCCAAGACAAGCTACTTCAGTTATTTCTAGGAGTGAAACTCACTGTTCAGAGTGCTAACCAAACCACTATTTCTGATAGCAATAACGTAGAAAACCTTCTAACACAAAATAGATCGAGACTGTGGAATTAAGTATGTTCCATAGCAGGAATATTAAAATATGGCTTTTCAAGCATTTTTAAAAGTATATTATCTTTGTTTTCTCCATTATGTTAGAGCTCTTCTGAACCATTTTCCCGATAATTGTTTAAACCCACTTACGCGTCACCTATACAGCGATCCGAGATTTTATCCCTCAGCAGAGCTAACAAACCAAAATTTTATTGCTTCCTCTAGAAAGGCTGACAAATCCATGTCTTCTACCAACCTGAAGTATGGCTGTACACCTGAGAACTTGATACAACATGCCCAGTCATTCACCAACAGACTTGTTCTTTAGTAAGAAATTCAAAGCATGTGCAGAAAGTGAATCAAGTGCAGTCATGAAAAGAGTACCTTTCGTCACCTTTAGTATTTAAAATAGTTAACCTCTGCATAGTATCCCCTATAGGGGAGGCTACCAATGTAAAAGGAGTTTGCTAGTATAATGTTTTATTAAAGTTGTTCAACAAAAAAAATAGTTAAGACGTCTATACAAGGTCAACATCCAGTCTGACAAAAAGGCAAAACCAAAGACCAAAATACAAAAAGTAAGAAAGTGCACAACTAAGACCAGTATTCTGCTTTTAGGTTTGTCACAATATATGTAAAAATAAACCCCGAAGTGTAGTTACTTTAATACATCACTTCCCTACCTGTCAATATTTTAGATATAAATATATGTTCCGTAGCGGAAGGAAATCCCTTAGAAGTTCTGCTGCCAGATCTCCTTCATGCTTACTTGGAAATGAGTTGCACTGATTTCAGATTCCAATATTATTGGAATATTGAGGTGCATTTGGCAATCTGTGTTGCAGTAAGAAGTCCTTCCTCATTTGGCATTCCAGTTATATCGCCTACTGTCTAGCAAGTGTTTATGTGTTTATATAGGAGGTTTCGCTGACCAGTAGCTACAATGAACAGCAAAGTCCCTTTCTCTGTGGGTTTTGAGGGAGCTATCCTGATTAAAACTTCCAAATAGTACAGTTGTCACAACAAAACTTAAGGCCATGTTTTATTTGCTGATCAATGGACACAAAGGCAATGTATTCCCCCACCCCAAAATATTTCCTTGAAAGTCTGTGCTCATAAAAATCATGAAAAGTTGGAAAGACATTATAATTGTAACTTTTAAATATATTTTACACAATCTTGTTTGTACAAAAATACAAGGTAAATATAAACATAAAGCAATGATACTTTTATGCAGATCTGTTTTGTGGTATGTTGCTATATATATATATATTTATATGTATAAAAAGTCTCAGTTGTGTCTCATTAATGAGGAGCTCAATACCAGATTGAATACCAAAGGACCCCTAGAAGCACATATTTTACACTGCAAGTGTTTTCCCAACTCCATTTTTTTTCTAAAGGTTGGCAAAAATAAAGGAAAAGAAGAGAGAGGGCAGGGATGTCCATAAACCAACAAATAATTTGGCTATAATGTGGCAAACAGAAACACACAGATCTGTACAAGAAATCATTAGCTATGCAATACACAGTTGTTACACAAATACAAACATGGAATGAAACTTTAGTGAGATGGCTCTGTCAGTTCACTACTCTTCAGCTTGGCATTTTTTCTTACTTCATCAAACGAGTAGGACTTCGTTACTATTCCATTCTTAAACACTGTATGAAGGAGATCCTGCAAACAGACACCATTTTCTCTTAGTTTCAATAATAAAACAGTATTTGGCCTGTCAATGTCAAGGAGTCTGTTTTGGCAGATGAAGACCCTCACTCAAGAGCGACACAGCTCATCATTCCAAACTCAGACACATATAAGCCAGGCTGGTAGGAATTTGAAGTCCCCCAGAGACAGGCAGGGAACATAGATTTTATTATCCATATCTGTCTTTCAGACTGTTGCTTTTCTACCTACTTGTTTTTAAAGTTGGTTGATTTTATCTGTATTTTAATGAATATTTTGTTTTATTTTATGTAAACCACTTGGAATGTTGGTGTTTTTGTTAAGCAATATATAAATCTGTTTGAATAAATAGAGAAAGCATCTTACCTCTTTTAGCAGCTAACTGTGCCTAGGGTTTGAGAGTGGACAATTGTATGGACAATTAGCCCCTAAATGAACATTAATGTCCAACAGATTCTATTTCAAACTGGGCTCCTCAAACCTGGCAAAGTGTGCTTGCTTCAGCAGCACATAAACTCAAAACTTGGAGAAACCACAGCTTTAACTCTGAGTTTTTTAATTTACATATCATGGTAATTATGATTTAAGTTAAAACCCATATTAAAATATAACCATGGGCTGATTCACACACTTGTAAGTCTTATCCCTTTACGGCTCTGTTAAAAACGTGAACTATTGCAATTGAAAATGATTGCCCTGGGATAGGCATTGGTTAATACTCAGGTTCTTCCCTGGTCTGATTGGTTCACACGTTCAAGTAATCACCTGATGCTACAATTAATGAACATCAACTGTATTCAGCATGCTATAAAAATTAGTTAAGTCCACAGATGGGACTATGCATGACTAACTTTTGATATCACCCTACATCAAGGGTTTAAGGCATACATACCTGCCCATATTCTTCAAGGTCTCCCTTGCCTTCTTCTAGCGTAACGAAGTCTCCATCGGGAGTCATGTGTAAAGACAACCTGCCTTTCTTTGACCTTTTGTTGGGATCAGCTACAGGATCTTTAAACACGTTTACCTAAAATTTGGAATAAAAAGATGCTATGAGTAAAAGATGAGCACATTCACACTGAAGAATGAAATCAAGGCCCTTTTTTCTAATGTAAAATCTACATTTAAAGAACATACCCCAAGGCCGTTGGTTACCACATAACTGCATTTGAAGGAACAATTCAAGAGATCCCTAGTTATTTTCTGCAGTAAAGCTCCACCAGACCCAAATGAAATATTTTCAATACTCCATTTATTTTGTTTCATTCCTTCCACCATCTGATAAGAAAGCAATAAAATAAAATTAAGAGGTGCACAAATAAGACATTTTTCATATTAAGCATTTACCATGGTGTTCTTTTACAGACTAGTGTATATTATGGGAACAGGAACTTTAGACTATTTAAGGCTCAGTGATACTTCGCAAACCCTCTGAAAATATTTCATGTAGTTACAGCAAACTGCTGCCAACAAATACCATAATATGCATAAAAGTGCAATTAATTATCTTTGGGGGAAACAACTGCACTGGTAGGTAGGCATATTTTACACACAAAGATACTGACTTTACAGCAACATGTGAGGATAAAAACACCATTTATTTTTCCAGCTGAAAGACAAACACTCAGACTTCACTTCCTCCCTTCTGCTAAGGTTTGCTCACATGTTATTTCAGTTCAAGGTTAGATGGTGCTTTTGTATGCCAAGTGACAACTAGCAATGTTCCTACACTACAGCTGTTACTACTCTATTGAACCACAGAAACACACAAATGAGTGAGCAATTGATTTCTGTGGTTTAATGGTCCAAGAAATGCCTTTGAAAGCACAGATCAGCTCCTGCTCTATTTACACCTTCATAACTCTTTGCGCGGTGGGACGCGGGTGGCGCTGTGGGTAAAACCTCAGCGCCTAGGGCTTGCCGATCACATGGTCGGCGGTTCGAAACCCCACAGCGGGGTGAGCTCCCGTCTTTCGGTCCCAGCTCCTGCCCACCTAGCAGTTCGAAAGCACGTCAAAGTACAAGTAGATAAATAGGTACTGCTTTATAGTGGGAAGGTAAAACGGCGTCTCCGTGTGTGGCACTGGTGCTGGCTCGCCAGAGCAGCTTCGTCACGCTGGCCACGTGACCCGGAAGTGTCTCCGGACAGCGCTGGCCCCCGGCCTCTTAAGTGAGATGGGTGCACAACCCTAGAGTCGGACACGACTGGCCCATACGGGCAGGGGTACCTTTACCTTTAACTCTTTGCGCTCTCCAATTTCCCACACCCTATTTCATCTTCCTGTCTATACTGGGTTATATACTGTTAGAAGAGCCCCAGAGAAACTTCCAGCAGAATTGCCTGACCAGGTGCGCTCTATCACCTTCCAAAGGCTCTTCTGCACCTGATAATCTGCATCTTTGGTGGCTTCCCTCCATAGGCTGGGGGGTGGGTCGCTATCGAGTGTTATCCTGAGATTAGGCAGCTCTCAGCTATCTGATCGGCTGCTTCAAGACATCTTCCTTCAAGGTAGTGTCTTTCACAGCACTGGATAGCCTTCAGTCTGAAGACAACTTTCAAAGGCTAGATGCAGCCAGTTAACAGCAGGCCAGATTTCTGCTTTCAAGGGCAGGAGTGTTTTTGGCATCACATTAGAGGCCAGATGAAACTAAGCTGTGACATACAATCTTAAATCATAAAATCGTAGAGTTGGAAGGGCCCTGAGGGTCATCTAGTCCAACCCCCTGGTATCCTGGGTGGGCTCAGGCTAGCAACCATCTAGTTAACAGTCAAGCACACTGACCCATTTGGGAATAATATGAACAAAAACGTGAACAAAAACAAAGTTGTTCTTATTTAATTGCTGTGTCAGAGAAGACACTGAAGACGCAATCTACATATTAATAAAAAGGCTCACCTCTTGTAATGTGTTGATATCTACACCATCTCCTTGAATAATTCTTAAGTAAGGGGGCAACACTTTATAGCCTTTTTCATTTTCTGTAATAGGGAACTTCCTTCCTAGAATCTCCAAAACCTGCAGAAAGCCAAATTAAACAATTAGTCCATTACTTCGCTGAATAAGCCAGTTCAGTCATACAAGTATGTGTGCCTTGGGTCAAAATTTTATGCTTCAAGAAGGTGAACATAAAGGAACTCAGCCACTGTACTGAGGCATACAACTCCCAAGGCTCAATCCCTGCTGGGAATATTCCTTGTCAAGAAACCCGCTGCCATTCAGTGTGTGGAGAACACTGAACGAGATAGACCAATGCAACAACTTGGTATAGGGAAGCCAGATTGTGACATTCTTAAAAGTAATCTAAGTTTGCGAGGTTGGATTTTTAGTACAGTTGTACCTTGTAAGTTGAACAGAATTCATTCCGGAAGTCCGTTTGACTTCAAAAACATTCGGAAACCAAGTGCGGCTTCTGATTGGATGCAGGAAGCTCCTGCAGCCAATTGGAAGCTGCATAAGCCACGTCGGAAATTCGGGTTCCAAAGAACGTTCGCAAACCGGAACACTCACTTTCGGGTTTGCTGCGTTCGAGAGCCAAAGCGTTCAACTCCCAAGGCGTTTGGGATCCAAGGTACAACTGTAGAAGGCTTCCAAAAAGCGGTAGTCCTATTTACTTAGGATTAAGCCTTAACTACTTGTGTCTCTTGACTGGAAAGTTAGTTGAAAATTTCTTATAGTAAGAAGTGTTCAAGTCTTATTGTTACCTTCTGCATGGCTGCCTGCTAAAGTCACTAGCTCATCCGAAGCCTTAATTTGAGATTTACGGCTCTATTTAATTACAAAATTGTTTGTGCCTACTCAGGTCTTTCCTCAGGTCTCAGTAATGCCTTAAAATTGTACAATATTCTGCCACTGGAACCTGTGCCAATTTAAACAAACCAGATATATTTGTATTTGTTTTTGTAGATAGCAGCAGCTGAAACATTTGTCATTGTTTATCAAGCACTCCATTGTGCTGGTAAACTGAAATCATTAACTTTTATTGGCAACGCAGCGGCACTATACAGTGTTGTTTTAAATTTCTGAAAGCCAAAGCTGGAATCCCCAAATTTCAGAAACTAGTCTGGAAGTCACCATTCTAAACTATTATCCTGGAAATGGTGATGTCACCCCCACCCCAAAATGCTGTTGTAATTATAATTGAGATGTGTCCTATGCAAAAGAACAAACTGATAGCTTAGAACTACTTCACTTAAATACAGTGGTGCCCCACAAGACGAACGCCTCGCAAGACGGAAAACCCGCTAGACGAAAGGGTTTTCCGTTTTGGAGGCGCTTCGCAAAACAAATTTCCCTATGGGCTTGCTTCGCAAGACGAAATGTCTTGCGAGTTCCTGCGGGTTTTCCCCCCTTTTCCTAAGCCGCTAAGCTGCTTATCAGCTGCTAAAAGCCGCTAAACCGCTAATAGCGCTAATCCGCTAAGCTGTCAATGGGCTTGCTTCGCAAGACGAAAAAACCGCTATACGATGAGCCTCACGGAACGGATTAATTTCGTCTTGCGAGGCACCACTGTAATATGCTATCCTGCTACCATCCATGACGGTTCGGAAAGGAAGGGTTAGGACAATCAATTTACAGGCAGCTATATGTAAGAATGAAAAGACTCAGTGGTGCAACCTACTAGTCAAAACATATGTATTGCAAACAGTTTAGTTTTATGGGATTTTGATTTTATGGGGTTGTGAATGTCTTTTTAAAAAATTGCATAGCTAACAAGAAAAAAATAAAAGGATTAAACAAATATAATACATACATATCATTAAGGATACACTAATAAATCAAAACAAAAGTTAATACAATATATATTATTATAACATGTTCAAATAGTTATCCACACAAAACTGGTGTCTATATGAAATACATCCAAATATGGCCAGGGCAGTGAGGTCCTCTGTTCACTGCATGACACACCAGTATTATCTTTATGCGCTTTTAGCAACCATAAGGGCTTGTGAAATCCACTTTCTGCATAGCCAAGTGCAAAGCCACCTGCCCATTAGGTCACTGGTTCCCATGCATGGCCTGAATTATCTTGCTTTGGTGGCCTCACTCCTATGTCATGATCCATATGACTTATTGGGACCATGCAAATATGCTTGCACTCACTGCGCTCCTCCAGAGTCCTTTTCATTTTAGTCCTTTTAGCACAGAAAAGGCTTGAGCTATCATTACAGGCTGTGGTTAAGGGAGAAAAGCCCTTAACCAAGAAAAGCCTAATCTTGACTTGGCCACTACACTGTGCTAAAAGCACTGGGAAGGAACAAAGGGAGGCATAGGCAAATACAGCCCTCCAGATGTTTTGAGACTACAACTCCCATCATCTCTGACCAATGGTCCTGTTAGCTAGGGATGATGGGAGCTGTAGTCCCAAAAACATCTGGAGCACCGAGTTTACCTATGCCTGAACAAAGGGGTTGCCAGCTTCTCTCTGGAAGTCAACACAGTATGCATGGTCCCAAGCATAATTTTGCTTACCATAATGTGTGAACCAGGTCACTTTATGAATTTCAGGTTAACGATATGAGATGTTTAGGTCTTTCTATAGAAACTTAATATATGCCAGACACCAGTTTAATAAACGTCAGCATAGCTCATAAATATATTTAGATACAGAAACTGAACAGATCCAACAAAAATTATCTGTAGGCATAGCTAGTGAAGTCCACATAGATATTTCTAAGTAATTTTAGATAAACCATTTTGTCAATCATACAATTTTGTAACAGAGTAGAAATGGCATTAGACTAAAAGAAAAGGTCTTCCCCAAATAACTTCATTAAGTAAGTTTAAAAACTGAAGATTTTTTAAAGAATTACCTTTAGCACAGTGTCAAGAGGATTTCCTGAATCTGGCCTAATAATCAGTGGCGCTTCTGCACTTCTTGATTCAATTAAATGTCTTAAATCTTCACCCCATATCTTTTCACAAGCATTGTAAATGTCGTAACTGTCACTGACCACAGATACAGGCACTGAAGAAAATTGTGTCACAATGTGTTCAAAAGCATCTTTTTCGTGGTCTTTCCCCCAAGCTGTTATAGTACTGGAAGAACAGAAGAGATTTACTCATTTGATATTTAGTTGCCACGCTATGTTTTCCTTTTAGCTTACAACAGACAACTCTAATCTATGCTAATACAAATGCAACCATTCCTTATCTTCACACTACTTTTTAACCAACCGACAGTACAGGTTTCAATCAGTGATGCTTTCTGGAGCACTACAAAGTTTATTCATGTTCTGCTTTCATTCATGTGGAACAATTTTTGCTGCCTAATTAAGCCCAGTATCTTAACTGCCTCTTAGAAGTTCTTGGTTACGCCCAGGTTTGGAGGCCAGGTATCAAGACAGCAGTAATAATGGTCACCCTGATCAACTGCATGCACACAAGCAAACACGGGATACCAGCAGAATGTCAGGCTACAGTCGTACCTCGGAAGTCAAACAGAATCTGGCGTGGCTTCCAATTGTGCAGGTGCGTCAGAAACATTAGCGGAAGCTGCACCAAATGTTTGGCTTCCCCAAAAAAGTTCAAAATTCGGGACCGGAAATCTGGTTTTCAATCATTCAGGAGCTGGAACGTTCAACTTCCCCAAGGCGTTCGGGAGCCGAGGTATGACTGTAATTGCTGGGACATTAAATCTGCACTTAATCCCAAGTGTGTAATCAGATTTCTCAGGAAGTGAGATCTTATGTATACTAAAGAACCATCTTATACAAAAACAGTTCCAAGGTATACCAAGTATCTCTTAGACAGTTGAGTAGCAAAGAAAGTACCCAAATCATTAACATTCTAAAGACAGTGTAAGTAAGGAACAGAATATAAAAATCAAACTATATTCTTGCCAAAAGGTAATAAGGACTGTGTGTAGTAGAAAGGCACTGGAATTTACCACTGACTTCAGCAGCTCACCTCAGCATGATTTTTAGGACAGTTATGTACCTGATCATAGCGAGTTATCAACTTTATGGTACATTATTCCCCACGCTGCATTTCACCCATACAAATTGAACAACACTTGGGAGTGTTGTTTTATGACCACCGAAATGTAGTAGCTTGGCAAGACCACCAAAAGGAATAAGAAAGATTGAATATGGGTTGAAACCGAAGTGCAAGTATCAAATATTTAGGCACCCTGGTTTTTTCCAGCGTGACTTTTCTTTGAACGTTGCATACCAGTTATTCAATCTGTTCATACTGACCTATGAAACGTGGTTATTAATGGGTTAAGCAGCACTTAGAATTGGGGGGGGGGACTGGGTTAAGCAGCACTGACTCATTTTGCTGTGCGATACATACTCAAACTTTCTGCTCTGGAACACTCCAAAAACCCAAGCTTTTTATATTGTGGTGGAAGCATTTGACAGCGATGGAAAAATTGGACATGCTGACAAAAGAGGTACTCAGTTTCTAATTAACTAAATATCAAGCTTGCCAATTATGACACATTAAATAATTATTCTAATAGTTATTGCTCAGATCACAAAAATATGGCAAGAACAAGCTGTAAAAACATGTTACATATTAAAGTTGCTGAATCAAACTTCTATCTTCCTGGGACCTGGTAACTAACTATTCAGGCAAGAATTTACTGACTAATTAAATAATGTAAAATCGGAGTCAAAAAGAAAATTGAATGCTACTACATTTGAACATATAAAACAAGCAGAATCAACAGCTATAATTGCTTGTCTGTAATTATCAACTTGTTTTATCAACTTGTTAATGAACTGTTTAATAATTTGAGTTCAAGGTGTGTGCTTCCTTTAAAAAAAAAAAAAAGGACAGGTGGTCCTCAAAGATGCTGGAGGACCAGACCTTCAGCTAATCTGCACTTTGATTTCCACATACAATGCATCAAAGAAATACAAAGATACCTGTGTTCTGCAGCTGGTACTGAATGGCCTGGCACAGGGTCTTTCGTTCCATAGTACTTCTTAATTAAACAAATTCCCGCTACTGTGTCAGTTCCTTTAAAGTTCACTAAATGTGCAGAGGCTCCTATTCCTGCAGTCTGAGAATAAGACACAATTATGAATTACAGGCATGCAAAACCAATAGCAATCACTAGAAGATTCCATTTCAGAGCAGAGTAACTCCACATTAATAAGTACTCTCTTCATTTGGTCCTAATATCTGCTGGACAATATAAATAAGATATGAAGTGCCACACTTATTGACTATTACTGAAGAATTTAAGGCTGCAAGAAGAAATATACAGTACACTGTGGAGGTTTATGGGTTCCAATTTTGGAAAGAAAAAAAGATAATATGTAATTTCAATACATTTTTTAAAATAGCATTACCTCTTGCGAAGAGACTCCTCTGTAACCGAAATCATGTAGCTTGTACTCCAGACCTTCTAAACTGCCTGAGGTTTCTAGCAGATATTTTGCTAATATTTTCTTTTGTTCTCTTGAGTTTGTGGCCACTGTGATGGGATACCATGACTGAACAAGAATAGTCTATAAAGATGAAAAATGTTTCATGCGTAAGTGAAGATACCCACTCTTAGATACAATAGGGAAAATTAACCTTTCCACTAAATGGAAACTACAATGCAGAATCAAATTAGATATGGCAGGTAGTTTTCATATATGCACAAAGGTAATTCAGGTTTCTATTGGCGCTTTCCAAGTTTGAAAATTATCTTGAAGTATTAAAGGTTTTCAAACCCACTCACAGACATTTAAGAAGTAATTGCAGAAATATACCTCCATCATCCAACAAATATTTCATCTGTGGAGAAATAAGCACCACTGGGCTTAATTTCACTTGGTTTGGGAGAGGGGAAGGATGGCAAAAGATGGTGGTTGTGATAGGAGCCTAGTAAGTCTTGGAAAACTCAAGGCTCTATTTCTACAATGCACTTTATGTGAGGCTCACCCTTGTATCTGGTCTGGAAGTTGCAGCTACTGGCAACATGCTACTCCACTTGGTGCAAAGTACTGCCTGACTCCTTACTGCTCCAAATGCTGAGGTCTTCTGATGGGGCATTTTTGGTGTTCCCCATGACCTTGAGGTTCATCTGGCCTTTATAAGAAACTGGCCTTTGGCGTGGCAGGTCCTGCCCTGTGAAACTCCTTGCCAATAGAGGTTCAGCAGGAATCCTCCGAGCTTGCTTTCAGACATCTTCTGAAACCTAATATTTAGACAGGCCTTCCAAACCGGATTTTCTTCGCCAACCAGCTTTTACAGATGTGCTTGATATAGTTTTAGCATAAAGAGATGGGGGGAAATAGTGACACTCTAAAGAACCAGTTGCCCCTTTGGGGACAGAAGGGAGAGGTGGGACCATGCACACAACTTGACAAGAGGCCTGTCCACAGCACAGGCTCTCTTCCGCATAAAAGATGCATTGGCACCACTTTATACCAAACAGGGGACACATGGCTTCAATCTTAAAACTCATAACCCTAGGAAACTTGATTAAGCAGCTTGTGGGCCAATCAGTAAGAAATACAAACCGCCTTACATACATCTGGGAAAAAGAGACCCATGCAAAGGAATAAGCCAGTGCCTTTTGAGTGTAGTCTAAAAGCACATGGAACGCAGTACAATTAGCACAACTTGCATTTAATTATGTGTTTCCTCATATCAAAGGGCAGAATGACGTCTTTAAACGATAGATTCAAATATATGATCAGGACATGTTGAAAATAAAGCAAATTAGCTAGAAAGTTACCATCAATCACAGAGATAATTTTTCATTAATTACCTCGATCCAGTTTGTGAGCCAGTAACAGTCCGGATCCGTGTTTTCAACAGTGAAGAGCACATTCCCCCTGGGAACGACACTGCCCTCAGGAACAGCCTTGACTTCTATGGGAAGACAACCTTCGTATTTCTGTAAACAGAGACAATAATTATTTGGAAAGGGTGTTGAAGACTTTTTCATTGGGTGAAAAATAGGTTTTGTATCCATGAGTATTTTTTTTAATTTGACAGTATATTCCTTTAAATGGGGGTTAATCAAAGTACAAAGCTACACAACTTTCAAATATGATTCAAAAAACACTTTTTCTTTTTCAGTTACAATGCTTATAATTGAGTTGACTTAAATTTAGCAAAGCTTAGCTCACATGTAGAACTTGTGCATGAGTCACAGTGCCTCTTTAAAAGCAAGTGATTTCACAAGGGAATTTAAGGCTGTACCTTCAAACTGTGGGGTAAGCTTCCTTAGAAGGGCAGTGACAAATTGCTGGTGCATCAACATGTTGCCCAGTTTCAACTCACCTCTGAATTTAAATTAATATAATATTGTAAAAAAACTGGTTTTTATCAGTCAAAAGGCATAGAACAAGATTATAATGCTCTTTCCAAATGTGTCAGTTGTCAATTCTATATGGATTCCTCCTCCCCCCCCCCCAAAAAAAACCCTCAAGCTCAATTCCCACATATTTTTGTGTACAATAACAACTCCCAGTAAAGGATAGGCATTGCCTTTGCTCTATTAACTATTAAAAAAACCAAAACCCACAAAAACCAATACCAACAAAGTAGCTATGCTATTCCTATCAAACTGAAGAAGCTAAGCGTCTGTCAGCTACAACCACATAGTTAAGACCAGATAATATTAGGCAGTTTAGTATGTTTGTGTCTTCACATTTGAAGTGTTCATCATTAGTTTTTTACCTCAAGGATGTAGTTCCACCCAGTTTCGTTGAAGACATCATCCTGAAAGTGTTCCTTGTATACCTCTTTGGCTTCCTGGATTTTCTCTTTGGTTACCACTTTGCCTATGATGAAAAATTTTAAAAGATGTATAACAATTACAAAAAAAAATAAATACGGAATCATAAGAATATGTTCTAAAAGTTGGTTGGGCATTGCCATTTATTGTTTTATGGAAGTCCTGAGGGGAAACAAACTATGCAAAAATTGTGATTTCTTGGCCACGGCTAAGTGCCGTTCTCTCTAGGACTGTACAGGCTTGTGGTCCTATACCACTTACCTGAATGCAAGGCCTATTAAATCAATGGAGCAGGTCTGAGTAGACATGCCAAGGGTTGCATTGCTGGGCTGCTGCTGGGAGAAGACCTGACGAAATTGGAAGGATATATGTCCAAGTAAACGTGCCACAGATTGGGCTGGGTGCATCCAGATTGTAAATACTACTTACTCAACAACAGATTCCATTGCTTAAAGTGCAATTTAATTTCAAATGAATGATTTACAATTAGGACATAGAGTAAATCAAA
This sequence comes from Podarcis gaigeae, assembly GCF_964106915.1. Lineage (NCBI taxonomy): Eukaryota > Metazoa > Chordata > Lepidosauria > Squamata > Lacertidae > Podarcis > Podarcis gaigeae. The sequence goes on along the minus strand of NC_139686.1, from coordinate 68,515,169 downwards.
TAGCCAGTTAATGTACCAGCAAAAATAGCATGCTTATCTCTACCAATTGGCTGTAATCAGATGAGTCTGACAGCGATTTCATGTACTCGAATGAAAGTTGCAGTTGTCACATAGTAAATCTTAGATTACCATTACATTCCATAGCAAACAGAAAGCTTTTCCTTCAGATTGGGTCTCTAGACACTATGCTGATCAATATAAATCAAGAAAATGACGACCTGGCTGCATGCCAGTGACAAAATGATGACCCTAACCCAGATTACAGAGATATATATTATCATCACTGTACTTGCAGAAGCTGATATGATAAACCAGACAGCTCCACATGTAAATAAAATAAATAATAATAATAATAATAATAATAATAATAATAAATTTATACCCCACCCATCCGGCTTGGTTTCCCCAGCAGTATATTAAAAACACAGTAAAAGATCAAACATTAAAAACTTCCCTAAACAGGGCTGCCTTCAGATGTCTTCTAAAAGTCAGATGGTTGTTTATTTCTTTGACATCTGGTGGGAGGGCATTTCACAGGGTGGGTGCCACTACCGAGAAGGCCTTCTGCCTGGTTCCCTGTAACTTCACTTCTCGCAGTGAGGGAACCACCAGAAGGCCCTCAGAGCTTGACCTCAGCGTCTGGGCAGAACGATGGGGGTGGAGACGCTTCTTCAGGTATACTGGGCTGAGGCCACTTAGGGCTTTAAAAGTCAGCACCAACACTTTGGTTCCCAGTAAGTTTCCGGGCACAATTCAATGTAGGTCCTTCAGGACTGGTGTTATCTGGTCTCAGCGGCCACTCCCAGTCACCAGTCTAGCTGCTGTAAAGTATTGGAAGAATTATTACATTATGGAAGAATGTAAAGTACTTCCATAAAATGCTTTGCCAAGTTACACTATCATATTTGGGAATAATTTTTAAAATTAGATTCTGTGCAAAGATTGTGTTTGGTAATCATTAAACTGCATTCAAACGTTGTTACATTTGTATGCCGCCTTCTCACCAAACATATAAATAGAAACAGTAAATTGAAGGAATTGCAGCATTTACTGAGGCCATACCTTTCAGCTTATAAGGCCAAAGGCCATCACTCTTGAATAAAATGTCTTTGCCTGCTGCTGAAAGGTCAGCAGAGAATGAGCATTTGATTTTATCAATATTTTTTAAATAAATATGTTGAAGAGTCATAGAATTGCAATGTTGGAAAGCACCTTGTCCAACCCCCAGCTATGTAGGAATCTCAACTACAGGATCCATGACCTGTGGCCATCTAACCTCTGCTTAAAAACCTCCAAGGAAACAGAGTTCACTACCTTCTGAGGGAGAAGCTTCCACAGTCTAACAGCTCTTACTCTCAGAAAGTTCTTCCTGGCCCGTGAGGGGTGGGGGAAACAACAATAGGATCCAGTGACCATATCCAGTCGCCCACCCCGACCTAAGTCTTAAATTAAGTCAACCATTAGAGTATCAAACAGTATCACCCTTTGATAGTTATTTTATCATGAATGAAGACATCTTCATAGCTGCTCCTGCTTAAAGGATCCACGGAAAAAGTTGTGAAGTTAAAGAATGGGTGAGTAATTTTATTTAAAATTCCAATATGAAATACCTTTTAAGTATTTATTAAGAATGTACTGCAACCCGTAAAAAACCGTTTCCTCATATTTCACCTTCCTGAATTTAGAGTTTTCTGTCTTCTTTTCACGACATTCGAAGTAGGAATAAACTTTACTTGTATTGGGTGGATATTGTTTATAATGTGTCACCTAAAATGAGAAAAACTTGGGTAAGAAAACATTTCACCACATACAAAAAATGGTTATCCAAACGAGCTTTGACAGTGCCATACACATTGTAGTGAGGATCCCTCTCACCCTTCAACCTCCAGCTCAGCCTGGCAAGCTTGAAGTAGTTCAGCTTTTCCAGGATTTGGAAAATAAGGAGCAGTTTAGCACTCTGCTTCTCTTGTAGCATATCGAACAGACGATTTCCAACCAGACATCCCTTTGTCTGTCCAGATTTCAGCTGACCAAGCAAAAATGTCCACTGCTTTATTACCTATGGGGTTCCTTTTCTATCTTGCTTATCTAACAACTTTTCCATAACTGAGAAGTGAAACTGACCAGAATTCAGAACAAATGGGAAAAGCGACATGTTTGGTTAATTTTTGCTTAGGGGCTCCAGTGTCAAACTTAGTATAGGAGCCTGACTTTAGAGGTGTCAGTGATCTGCAGTATTTTTGCTGTCCTTATTAGAAGTTTTCCTTCAAGCACAAACCGAATGTAACAAGCATTGCTTGCAACCAGTTATTCTGGTGGAAGATCCGTATGATCTCAACACCCACCACCATGTGCAGTTGTGTGTTTTTTACTTGCACAGCAATTATAAAGTGCTTTGTCTTGTCTATAAACAAGCTCCTTTTAAACTTCACCTGTCAATCGTGTGCTTCCTGGGGAAATTGCACAGCTACACACAAGAACTCCATATAAGCAGGGGAAGAAAGATTAACCAAATTTTATTGTCCACATTAGTGACACCACAGGTAATGAATGACATGGTACAGAATATTTCCCCCCTCAATTGCAACAATGGTTATTAAATTACAGGAAGCTTAAGAAAAAACAAGAGCTTTGATTGATACAGTTTTCAATAAATGACTCTGCCAACGTTCTATTGAAACTAAAACAAATCTATAATAAGACATGAAAATGGGATAATTTTACACATAGAACATCATTTTGATGGCACCTCTTCTGAGAAAGATTTCCCAGCTTACTTTAAAATATGTACTTCTGACATTTTCAAGACAAAAGCATTTTATTTTTCCCTTACCTGCAAACTAAAGCTGTAGATTAAAAGTTTTTTAAAAGTCAAATTTCCTTTCCACCATTTATGCTTTTTTATTTTTTTGCATTTCTCTCAGGTTGGGAAATGAATTAGACTGGTCAGTTTCACTCTCTGTTTCTGACACACCAGCACAATGCTGTAATATTTGGGTTTCCAACACTGCAAGGGAATGTTTGATAATGGTAAAAAAAATTTAATATAGTGAAAATATTTTCAGTCAGATTTTTTAATTCTAAAAATCCTAAATTTGAATTACTGGCGTATTACAATGTGTAAACAACTTCATAATTTTAGAGTTAATTTAAGCAAACCACTCTAAAGAGTTTGATGTAGCCCTACAAGCAGGACACCCATTAATTAAACAAACAGAATGGGGAATTATTTTGTTCTGTCATCTCCAAAGGTAGCATTTGCTACAACAATTGGTTGAATTGCAGTCCACAGCTAACACCAGCAACCTTTCTCTGAAATAACAGATCAGAAGGTTTGTTGGAATGCTATTAAAAGTTTTAAGAATTCCACACGGTCTGGAATTTTTTTTTTGAGTGCCATATTTGAAGATTAAATGTCACATCCAGGTCTTACTCTAAGGAATATGCCTAAACTGAAAACACTTGATAAGAAAGCTCTTTCATTTTGCTCTTTCACTACATTCTATGGTTCACACATCACATTAAATCATGGCGCTGCTTACATGTTCCTCACACATCCCACAGACTATGGTGCTACTCAAAAGTAACCACTCCTGCTGCCATCACCCCTTGAACAAAGCATCTTGTTGAATCATCTGAACCCCAGGCTCAGTGTATGTTTCCGTCAAATAAACCACAGAGTAGTGAGCCAGGACCAAACTGGTTTCACACTCATGTACGTTTGCAAAGAAACAAACTATGAGCCTGGGTATGGACAACCAAAGCCAGACTCTGCTTTGTTTCATAAGCAGCACAGTGGCGCAGGAGCTGAGGACGAACATGGGAGCTTTGAGACCTGGGAGAAGAACTGGTGGAGGAGAACTGGAAGAAATTTAAGGACTATTTACAAAAACATTGCAAATTGTATGAATGTTAAGAAAGATGTAAGATTTATATTAACATGGCTCCAATAAATTAGTAATAAGGAATATAAATTTGACTGTAAATGAAAGAAAGGATAAATTTTGGATTAACAATATTTTATAATTAAGCTCTAATAAGAGAGTGGCTAAATTTTAAATTTTGAGACCTTAATATTGGAAAACTTTATTATATAAATTAAAATAAGTTAATAATTTGCTGTTAAAATTTTTGAGTTTAGAAAGCAGGAACAAGAGGTGTGAGGAAGTCCAAGGAAGTGTATGAAATGTGGATACTGGAAAATGTTATGTTATTATGTGTTCTTTATTGTTAAACAGAAACTTAATAAAAATTATTTAAAAAAAAAAACATGGGAGCTTTGGAGCACCTTCCTTTTAATGTATGGTTTAGTGTGATGCTCGAACCAAGCCTATCTTTGCTTGAAAAACTGAATGTCCATACACTACAGCATAGATGTTTTCTGGATAGCAAACAGTATCTTTATGGATTTAGTTTTCTGATCCGGGAGCTACTATGTTCACTTTTAAATCTTGCATCCTAAACTTACTTGAACTATGTAAAGTGATATGGAACCTAGCAGGACTAAAAACATATAATTATTTTTTAAAGCTTTCCAAAACTCTGCTAAAACTCTGATTAAACACTTTTTCAGGCAGGACTATGTACGCCTGCACATTGTTCTCTGAACTAGACAGCATTCCAGTTGCAGAATCTAGAAGAGTGATTTTAGTGCAAAAACAGACAGGAACTCAGCAAATTAAAGCCTGGATGCCTAGTAAAATTAGCTCCATATCAAGGGAGTTCCCTTGAATGTGAATAGAAGTATTTTTCAGTCTGGAATGTGATGCCAAATAATGAGCACTATGCAGCTTATATTAAAAGCTTCATGGCACTGATCATTATGCAATACTACGAATGGTTAAAACAGGTAATATACAAGAACGAGGTGGGTAGTAAAATACATATATTTCATATATATATCTATATTTCAAGGATCAGGGGCGATGAAATGTCTTTTCAGTGTACAACACAAACTATACAATTAAGGTGACAGTCACAGACAATTCCACTGCTTAGGGCCTGCCACAGAAGGTAATGAGGATATCTGAACTGTTTCAATTCTAGCTGGTTGTTTTAAGAACTGTAACTTTCAGAACTTTTTCGTGAGCTTACTTTTTCTCTCTTCCCTCCCCAACCGCTTTCCCTTGTATGTCACATCTTTCAGACTGTCATTTTGAAGGCAGATACTATTTTCCTGGGATCGTATGGTGGCGCTGTGGGTCAAACCTCAGTGCCTAGGACTTGCCGATCGTATGGTCGGCGGTTCGAATCCCCGCGGCGGGGTGAGCTCCCGTCTTTCGGTCCCTGCTCTTGCCCACCTAGCAGTTCGAAAGCACCCCTAAGTGCAAGTAGATAAATAGGTACCACTTTATAGCGGGAAGGTAAACGGCGTTTCCATGCACTGCGCTGGTGCTGGCTCGCCAGAGCAGCTTCGTCACGCTGGCCACGTGACCCAGAAGTGTCTCCGGACAGCGCTGGCTCCCGGCCTCTTAAGCGAGATGAGCACGCAACCCCAGAATCGGTCACGACTGGCCCGTACAGGCAGGGGTACCTTTACCTTTTTACTATTTTCCTACTGATCTTCGTAAGCCACTCTGGAACCCTTTTTAGCAAAAGATTGGGGCAAACGTGTTTCAAATAAATAATAAATGTGCTGCTGTATGCCAGCGAGTTGGTTTAACCCAAACTACAAAATTTTATAAATCCTGGGAAATTAAGGTCATCTGTAACCAGGTAATGTGTTTAGTTTAGTGTCTTATATTTCCTCTGAATCACAATCACTTATTTCCATCAACAAAGTCTCCATATTAAAAGGAAAAGCATTCTAATCAGATGAGCAAGATGTCTCACAAATGCTCTTCCAAGGGAACACAGCGCCAAACTTTGTGTTCTTATCCACCCAACACTTATGTGGCTTCCCTTCCAAAGTATTTGAAAGGTCCAGCTAGCGGAGAACATGGCAGCTTCTCTGTTCAACTGGGAAAAGGCACCGTGAATGTAACGCCTGCTTTGTGTTAACCACAATGGCAACCCGTTAGTTTTCTGGCGCAATGCAAGTGTTTTAACCCACAGCTAAAGACTTTGCACATTCTTTCCACCCATTAAAATGGAAGTCCTGCTCTGAGTGCTAGTGACTTGTGAAAGGAGCAGGGCCTTCACAGTGGCAGGTCTGGTTCTGCGGCGATCTCTTGTTAAAGGAGTTCAACCAACATCCTTGCTTGACTTTCAGTGATGAACTTAACATGCTTGCTTAAGTTCTGTGCAGGAAAATAAAAGACTGCCAGTGTGGTATAGCGATTAAAATGTAGGACTAGAACATGGAAGACCAGGATTCAAATTCCCACTTGGCCATGAAGTGCGCTGGGTGACACTGGGCCAGTCTTATCACTCTCAGCCTAGCCTATCTGATCTCAACTACCTCACCAGGCTAAATGAAGAGGGAGAGAACCATGTACACCATCATCTTGAGCTCTTGGAGGAAAAAGTGGAATGTAAATGCAATCAATAAGAAACTTGGATAAGCTTACTTTTAAATTTTAAGCAACTCCAAGAACATCTATAAAGTGTTTTTTATAGATCTTCTTCAGATCCCTCTAAAACATTTATCACCTCATATTAGCTGCATGTTGCCTTCCCAGTGTAAAAATTTAGACTGTAAGGTCCATAGGGCAACCATTTGTTTGGGTTTTTTTGTTTATGGCACCGACATTAATTTTTAATTGTCCCTATATACTGGTACATGTACCCAGGTTAAAATGCCAATTGCCTCTATTTTGCCTTTCAGGCAGCTGTTTGGGGCACGTTTTTTAAAATGATCAGTACACACGCTGTCAGGGAACTGACATCAGAGCGAAAAGCGGAGGCAGGGCTCCAGAGCGATGCCGGAGAGGGAACCAGTCGGGGGGGGGGAGGATTTCAGCGTGACACCAATAGAGAGGAGAGGGAGATGGAGGAATCGGTGTCAGGGCTCCAAGACCCTTCAACCAAAACCAGCGGAGAGCGCGCTGGCACGCCCTTGCCGTCCCCTTACTTGCGCAGACGCGTTCCGCGCAGGGAACATAGGAGGAGACTTAGGGTCAAACAGCTTTTATGCTGGAAGAGGTTCAAGAAACGCCCACTGACGGATTCTGCAAGTGACTAACGGGTCACGGAGGGTAAGCTCTAACCCTAAACATGGTTGAGCAAACGTTCTAACTGAACTGGGGGCAATTTATGCACAAGTAACCCACCCATAACCATTACACCTGCACTCTACAAGTTTCTTAGCCTCCATCCAAAGGTCTGTACAAATGAAATGTCTTTGGTGATAAATCTTCACTAGTGCATATACACAGAAATTCTCTAATTTGAATGTCTATGCCGTTTTAACATTTCTTCATTCATAAGCCCACACCATTTCCACATTCTACATTTTAGACAAATGTGCATGAAAATTCATGTTAAACAGCTATTTAAATACACATGTTCAAATGTGTTATCTTCAAATAGATTTCTAAACCAATTTTCTATTAAAATGAGCATTTTTTGTGCTGAAAACTTTATCAGAAACATTCAGAAAGTGCAAACGCTGGTGGATAACTAAGTTCCAGTCAGCTGTGGGGGTGCAGATCAGGTCACCTCAGATCAGAATTCAAAATTCCCTAAGCATCTGCACACACACACACACACACACACAACGTGATGGTACTCCTTCCTTTCCATCCTTGATTCATAACTATCTCCCTCTCTAGATAGTAGAGGCTGACGAATCTGTCTGAACTGCAATTAGGTCTGCTATAAATAAAATCAGCGGGACGTGGGTAGCGCTGTTGGTTAAACCACAGAGCCTAGGACTTGCCAATCAGAAGGTCAGCGGTTCGAATCCCCGCGGCAGGGTGACCTCCCGTTGCTCAGTGCCTGCTCCTGTCCACCTAGCAGTTCGAAAGCACATCAAAGTGCAAGTAGATAAATAGGTACCGCTCTGGCGGGAAGGTAAACGGCGTTTCTGTGTGCTGCTCTGGTTTGCCAGAGGCGGCTTAGTCATGCTGGCCACATGACCCGGAAGCTGTACGCCGGCTCCCTTGGCCAATAAAGCGAGATGAGCGCCGCAACCCCAGAGTCAGGACCTAATGGCCCTTTACCTTTACCTAAATAAAATCAGATCATTTGTGGGGTTCAGCATTCCTCTGTAATAAGCGTACAGTCAGGTTACTAGCACACTTGCTTCAGAAGCAAATGTTGGACAAGATATTGGACAATGTTGGACGAGTACATCAAGGTAATACACAGCAAGTGGAAAAAACCTTCAGCAATACAGTGCTACCTCGGGTTACATACGCTTCAGGTTACAGACTCTGCTAACCCAGAAATATTACCAGGGCTTAAGAACTTTGCTTCAGGATGAGAACAGAAATCGCACAGCAGCGGGCCGGCGGCAGTGGGAGGCCCCATTAGCTAAAGTGGTGCTTCAAGTTAAGAACCGTTTCAGGATAAGAACGGACCTCTGCAATGAATTAGGTACTTAACCTGAGGTACCACTGTATTTCTCCAATAGCCACCAGCCACCAAGAATTCCATGCAGTGATCAGGCTGGTGGAGGTATCTGTCCATCACTCCTTCAGCAATTCACTTGGGAGTGGGCTCTTTTTACTGGCAGTCTGTGTTTCTATGCTGGTTACTGGTGAAAGGCTCTCCTTCCTTCAGGGTCAGCATGGAAAGAAGGCTACTAGACTCTTAGCAGTAACCAGTGTAGGGCTTTGTACAAGGCTACTGAAGATTGCTAAGGCATGGATTACAGGGGTACTGTAAGTAAACAAGACTAGTCCATTCAAATCTAGTCTTCACTCTGAATTCACTAGATGCCCACAGGCATCTAGCTGCCTCTCTCTTTTGAGTCCAGCTGCAATCTGGGGGCCTAGAAATACTGACTTACCTTATAGGGTTGCAGGTAAGGATTACAGCTAAATACAGATGAAGTGCTTTGAACGCTTGAAAGCACGATTTAAACAACCTTTGCTATTTGATACTATAGCAGCATAAGGCTCTCTCTGAATTGCTTTCATTTACTGTTAAATGACAAAGTCTCTTGGGCAAAGATTAGGAGACTCCTTATACATAACAGAAGGATCTCTTTCACTGCTATTCCTGTAAAAGCTAGTCATTGTTTCTAGCAGGGCACAATCTAGCAATTAAGGCTGCAATCCTATACTCACTGACCTATGAGGTTGCACTTAACTCAATGTGGTTTAGTTCTGAGTAGACATGTAAAGGATTACATTGCAAATTACACTGATATCTGCCTGCAGCAGGTAAATCACTACAGCAAATCTGAATCAAATGCATCATTTGAAATTATAATCTTAAACCAATTATTTCCATTTATCATTTATTTTAATTCCATAAATTGGTCATAGTTTCCCACAAGAAGAACTTTCCCCTGAAATCAATGTGGCTATTTTAATGCTTTTATCATCAGTAACAACTGTACGACTGGTTTAATGGTTTCAGTTTCACAATGCTCAATCTACCACCATATACAGCTCCAAGTTTTTAAAGACTGACAAATGTGTAACAGAATTAAACTCTGGGTAGTACTATCACTACTGTAATTATAATCCAACCATTTATGCACCAAAGGCAGGTCTTGCTAAGAAACAAATATATGTATGCTGAAGGATAGCTAAACCAGTAATGAGTCCAAACGAAAACCCTGTGATTTAAAACCTTGCCGGAAGAGCTTAACTTCCTTATCTTTTCTCATTAACCTCCTCTTTTTTGTTTTTCTACAACACTGTACTGTTGTTGTAACAGTTAGGAAATACCAAAAGTATAGGAAATACCAATTATAAGTGACGCTTCAGAGCTGTTCAGTTCTGTACAGATGAGTAGCTAGAATCTACTATCTTGATAAAAAGCAAACAGCATGCTTACTTTCATCAGGTTCTTTCCCACACAGAAACCTGGTACTTCTACTATCAGATAAGTGTTAAGTCAGTTTGCCTGCAAAGATTACCTTTCCTCAGAAACACTCCCTTTCCTGCCACCAGAGAACTAATATTAGCGCTTCCCACAAGTCTAGTAAGTGAAGGAGGCAGGTGTTTCACTATCATTGCAATTCCCCCTGCAAGAATTTGGAAGTGAGATGAAAAGAGCCAAGTGCAGTAGGAGTTACAGTGGGGAGGCATCTCCTCCATGCCACAGGTGTCACTTTCTATCTCGCCCCATTTTCTCTCTCTGCACTTGCCTATTACTTACTAGAAGCTTCTCAGCACAAAGCATAAAGGGAGGGGGGCAGAAGGAGTAAAGCCAGTGTCTCCTGCCCACCCTCCACCTATGTCAGCATGTGTGGATGATAAACCCGTAAGGATATGTGAGGGATGGAGAGATGTTGCACTCCAAAAGAAGCTTCACTGTCGCTCGCTCCCTTCTCCATTAAAATTATATACCACTTAATACATTCAATGGGGTGGGCAGGTGGGAACAGCTCCCCCCCCCCGGACTCCAATGGCCAGACCAAGCCATCAGAGCTGACAATTCTGCCCTCAGGAAACAAAACAGCCCCTTGCAGGCGAGCTAGCAAGCCAAAGTGTACAAAGGACCGCAAGCTTCAGCCTGCGCTTTGCATTGCATAAACCAAGGCGAGCCCGTTGAAAGAGCGCGCGCAGGAGAGAAGGGCAAAGGCCAAGCGGGGTGGCTTTCCCACCCCCTCGCAGCCTCTCGCATGTGGGCATGGCCTGCGAGCAGCCCCACACGTAGCACCGGCGCCCCCTCGCCATGCAGGCAGCCCCAGCCCCGTCCTGGCCCGGTGCCTGGCCTGGCGAGGGCGGGGTGCGAGGCAGGAACACGAAACAGAAAGGAGACTGGAAGGAGGGGGGGGGGAGAAGCCCAAGGCAGCGGGGGGAGCCCAGCCAGCCTCCCTCCCCAAGGGGCCACAGGGGAGCCCCTCCCGCCCGCCCGCCCGCCCGGCCTCCCCCTCCCGCCCCAGACCCTCCTCTCTCCCTCCCTCCCGCTTCGCCCCCAACCTTGTAGGAGTCGGTGGCCAGGAGAATGTTGAACTCGGCTCCCCCCGTCGCACTTTCCATCTTGTTCGGGGGCTGAGGACGGAGAAGCACGACGACCCCCGCGAGCCGCTGAATGGGGAAGGAGGGACGCGGAACAGGGGCTTCGCCGCGAGGCAGGCAGGCTGACTGCCACTGGCTGACTGACTCGCTTTCGCTGCCCGCTTGCCAAGCGCCTCAGGGGGCAGCCGGGCGGCGGGGCGGGGCCACGACGTCACGGAGGGCCGAGGGACCGCCCCGCCGCCGCCATCCCCGCCCTGGATTGGACGCCGTCCCCAGAGTGGCGGGAGGGACGGTACAGAGAAAGAGCTGTGAGGTCACCGCGAGGAGGAGGCGGGGCTTTTCGGCGTCTCCGTCAATTGGTTCCGCAACCTCGGCAGCGGAGGGCGCGTGGGGTTGGTGGAGGGCAGGAGACGTCGCACGACGAGCAGCGCGCGCGCGTTCTCCCCTCGTCCTCCTCTGGATTCAGGAATTGACGTCACAGGGGCTCGCGCTCCGCTTTGCGTCCCTCCGATTGGGCGGCGCGGTGGGTTTCGCGGGCGAAGGACTGGAGGGAAGGAGGGCGGGCGTGAGGCGGCGCTCGACGCGGATGGCGAAGGTTGCGGGAGACGAGAGAGAAAAGGATCTACGCGCATGCGCGGCAAGCGGCCGCCTGGGCTACGCTTTCGATTCTCCTCAGCTCACGGGCGGAATTTGCTGAGGCGTCTGAGGGGAATGGAAAGCGAACCTGGAGCGCGAAGGGACATTCCTCCCCTCTGCGCCCTCGTGGGCTCTGAGTTTCCTGGAAGCGGCTGGGATTCCCGTAAATCCCCTCAGGGGACGCCACAAGATTGCTTGTAGGCTGTGATTCGGCCCTGAACCAAATATATTTTTAAACCTCTCAGCTTTCAATGGTGCTTTGTGACCGTGCTTGGGGGTTGCGTTTAAAAAAAAACAAAAAACCACCGAACGGTCCAGGTGCAAGTCCTGCTATGTCCAAAGGCACTTGTCTACTCGAGAGTAGACCTTACTAAATTCAGTAGGGTTTGCTGCCAGCGAAGTGAGCAGAAGATGGCAGCCTCGGCGCGACACTATAAAGTCCTAACGTTTCCAACTATAAACTCCATAAAATGTGCTCTGGGGAAACGTAATTCTAAAATACACACGCACACACACTTTTTTTACTAAAGAAATGTTTAGGGATACTCTCCTTTTCCTATCATACTGAAATACTGCCCCTCTGAGGCCAAACTTAAATTCACAAAATGTTTAGGAGTATGCGTACCCCCAGAAAAAAAGCACTGTGTGTGTACAGTGGTGCCTCAGGTTACATACGCTTCAGGTTACAGACTCCACTAACCCAGAAATAGTACCTCAGGTTAAGAACTTTACCTCAGCATGAGAACAGAAATCGTGCTCCAGCGGCGCAGCGGCAGCGGGAGGCCCCATTAGCTAATATGGTACCTCAGGTTAAGAACAGTTTCAGGTCAAGAACGGACCTCCAGAACGAATTAAGTTTTTAACCCGAGGTACCACTGTATTCGAAATCTGTTGTGATGGCTAGGTATCCCAAACGTGGTTAATGCAAAATAGGAAGACATGTTGGGGGGAGGAACTCCAGATTTGCGGATCTACTTTGCAGAAAAACCTTTGTGCCATTGCAAAACTGGGGCTCTGGTAGTTGGAATGGAGTATCCTGAAAACGGCACGGCTGGGCACAGAAATCAGGGCCTTTTCAGTCATGGCAAAGGGTACTTGAGGAAGACCCTCCCCAGGGAAGCCCATCCAGCCCATCATAAATTTTCTAGTTGTGTGAAATATAATTGTTTCTGAAATATACTCAGAGTCGTAAAGTGATTTCATGCTCTTTATTCAGCTCACAGTGGTGAGGAGGAATGAATGAAAGTCCCCTCAAAGTATCTGCTTTATATACATTATTTACACAATGGGCTGCACATGATTGGCTATTTCCGGAATTCTACTGTAAGCCAATCAGGTTGTGGATTCACTTCTATCTGGAGCATGATTGGGTGGTTCCTGCCAACCAATCATACTGCTGCATTGTTCTAGGACCAATCAGACTGCTGCATTCTGAATCCTATTGTTCTAGGACCAATCAGACTGCTGCATTTTGGATCCTATTGTTCTAGGACCAATCAGACTGCTGCAGTTTGGATCCTATTCAACTCAGTACATAACAGTTTCCAAATTACATTCCTCTCCCCACCTTTTTTTCCTGACCCCATACTAGTTTTCCTACCTGTTCTCAGACATTATTTTAAAATAGTTGGCTTCCTCTGTTTAAACTCTCCAATCGATTCTGTTCTGCATCTGAAATAAGCTAATTCCCTTTTTGATATAATAAATTTACTTGGGATTGATCTTCCTGTCGACACTTGGGGTGCCATCTTTCAGAGCACATCCAGCCTGCGCTGTGGGAAAATCCCTAGAACTGAGTGTTAGGATTGCATGTGACAACTGCAGGCTTCCATGCAGACTGAAGACTTCGTAACAGGAAGTAGCCGCTGCTGAGCATAGCACAAAACACACTAACATGAGTCAGTTCCTATTTGTAGTGGTTTCAGCAAAACCAACAAGTAAATCTCGTGGCACGTTAGAGTCTACCAAATTAATTATGGCCCACATATACTGTGGACTACAGTGCACATTTGTGAAATTTGTGGCCCTCCAGATGCTGTTGGATTCCACATCCCATCAGCTCCAGCCAGAAGGATCAAAAGTTATGGATGATAGGAGATGTAATCCAGCAACATCTGGAAGACACCATGTTGACAACCACTGTTTAACCCTTCACTTGAAAGAAATAATCCTATTAACCACACACTGTTGCTGTTTTCTTTTGTTAACAATGTAGCATAACCATTTTTGGACATTCTTTCTGCCAAGAGGGGCTGAAAGGGGAGATGCTCTGCATTTATGTGGCACAAAGGCAACATTTTCACCAGTGAGAACAACCTTTTTCATTTGGTTGTTTGATGTGGCTATTGAGAAATCAAAGCCCAAAAGATCAAAGGATTACGGTATTAAAGGAAGATTATTGTGCTTCAGTTTAATGGAAAATACTCCGCACAAGCTTTAAAAAACACACAAAAACACATTGCATCACAACTTTATGAACAGTAGTTTGCTCTTTAATCCACTTATAACCTCTTGGGACATTATCAGGAGTCCTTTAGGTGTGCAGAAGGGGTTCCTCGCATACTCTGCCATCTAGCTTAAGCTTACCCTCCATGCAGCCTATAAACACCACCTGGTGTTGCTATGCAAATTTATTCTTCAAAAAATCCTCAGGAGATTGTCAAAAAGTAAGCAGAGCAGCTATTACCAAAGAAGAAACAGGTTTCAATCCTAACTCTTGACTACAGTGGGATTTAACTTGGAGCAGGTGTGGGGAACTTTTTGCCCACCAGATGTTGATAAACTACAAATCCCTGACCATTGACCATGTTTACTGAGACTGATGGGCTTTGTAGCTCAGCCACATTTAGAGGGCGAAAGGTTTCCTAATGCTAATTTTGAATAAAACTGTTTAGGACTGGACACGCCGCTTGTTTGCAGTCTTCAGGGTGGTAGCCTAGGATTACCTTGTTATTGACCTTCTGCTTGTTGACGCCTTTTCTTCTTACTTCACAGACAACAGTAGTCATGGTGCTGCCTCCAGGGTGGAGCTGCTGCACACTTCAGGTGCTAACGCACATTCCCCACATATTTCTTCTAGGGCGTATGACATTGACTCACAACAAAATTGACTGTAGGCATCTTGTTATGCATGGTGGTTGTGTTGCCAGCGCTTAAAGTAATGGCGTGTTGCTGTCATTCCATTGACTCAGCAATCTCGCCAGTCACAATGCGAAGCACATGGTTCTCCTCAAGCAGCCTTTGGTGAGTCATCCTTGTAGTCTCTTCTACACCAAAGGCTTGTTGGACTTGCAGGGGTGGGAAAAGTTCAGCGAGAAAGAGAAAGGTATCCCTTCGTTTTATCACCTCCCTGAAGTGTTCTGAGCTTGGCCAAGATAAGTCTCCCTCAGGTAAACATTCAGTCTCAAACAAATGTCTCTTTATGGTCTTCCCTTCATAAACACAATCCTTGTTGAACAAGATGAAAATGGCAGGAATTGCCTTGAGGGAGCATTCCAGGTTTTACTTTCAATGACTTATTTCCCGCACTTTTCCTACCCTCAACCCAATCCTCCAACTGGTCTGCCTGGTCTTCCTTGTCACAGCTTCTCACTTTTGTGCAGAGGTAGGCAGAATGTAGACTAGGATCCTAGATCTCTTGGTGATTTGCACTAGAGATTCATTCATTTATTGTATAACAAAATGTATGCACCACTTGAGCGTAGTAAAACCTCCAAGCAGTTTACAAGAAATATTTTTTAAAAACAGTTAACAACAATTTAAAATAATATTAAAATGATTAAAATAAACAAGAAGAGATTAAAAGGCATCAACATCTACACGCTTGGGTAGGCTTGCCTAAACAAAAACATTATAGCAGGCGCTGAAAAGAGGACATTGAAGTCAGTGGTCTGATGTCAATATGCAGGGAGTCCTAAAATGTAGTGTTGCTAGACAAGAAGAACAATTTCTTACAAGTGTGGAATGACTAGTATCTGTAACGGTGCCAGTTCTACAAATCAAAGCGGTTATGTGGACACATGTGGAGTAAAGCGATCCCACAAAATAAACTGGTCCCAAGTTGTTCTGGGCATTATAGACCAGTAGGAACACCCTGAATTGGTAAATCCGTAACCTGTGGATATCTCTCAGCTGACAAGGTCACACTCCTGTCAAGAACTGTGCTGCAGCATTCAACACTATCTGCAACATTTTTGGATCCAGCTCAAGGGAAGCCCCACGTTGTTGTTGTTGTTTAGTCGTTTAGTCGTGTCCGACTCTTCGTGACCCCATGGACCAGAGCACGCCAGGCACTCCTGTCTTCCACTGCCTCCCGCAGTTTGGTCAGGCTCATGTTTGTAGCTTCGAGAACACTGTCCAACCATCTCGTCCTCTGCCGTCCCCTTCTCCTTGTGCCCTCCATCTTTCCCAACATCAGGGTCTTTTCCAGGGAGTCTTCTCTTCTCATGAGGTGGCCAAAGTACTGGAGCCTCAGCTTCATGATCTGTCCTTCCAGTGAGCACTCAGGGCTGATTTCCTTAAGAATGGATACATTTGATCTTCTTGCAGTCCATGGGACTCTCAAGAGTCTCCTCCAGCACCATAATTCAAAAGCATCAATTCTTCGGCGATCAGCCTTCTTGATGGTCCAGCTCTCACTTCCATACATCACTACTGGGAAAACCATGGCTTTAACTATACAGACCTTTGTTGGCAAGGTGATGTCTCCTGAAGCCCCACATACAGTAGTGCATTGTAGTAATCCATGTTCGAAAGTCATCAATGCCTGAACTAATGTGACCAAGCTCTCCTAGGTCCAGGAATGGTCAGAGTTGCACCGCGGCAACTTTGCCTCCCAGTGACAAAGTTGGATCCAGAAACAACCCCAAACTGTTCTCACAGGGCCAACTTGAGGTGAGGTAGCCAGAGCTGTACACAGAGTTTGGCACCCCAAGAGTTAACACAGGCAGCTGAGACAAACATAAAATTTATTATGTCAAGAGGGAGTTAGTGAATTTACTAAACGTGCAGACCTTTATAAGCAACACCGTATTATGAGGTGGAGTTTAGAAGAGTTTAAAACCAATGCAAGAGTTCTTAAAATATGTCTGGGACTTCTGAGGGAAAACCTCGTGTGCGTTCAGAGAGAAAAATGGGCGCTGGTTAGAGCTGCTTGCTTTCAGAAAGAGAAAGGGGATGTAAGAGGAATTAGGGAGGTTGGGGTAGTGGACTTTGGTGAAGTTCTGAGATAAAAATGAGAGGAAAGCAGGTGGGGGAGTTTGGGGCAATGGCTAAACGTAAAGGTCTGTTTTTGCAGAGGGTTACTGTGGATTGTGAGGAATTGGGTATCTTAGATTGGGAGTTGAGACATCTAAGGGGGAAGAGATGATAACAGGAAGAAGGAGGAGCAGGGAGTGGGGATGAAGGAAGATTCCAGACTTGTCCTTCTTCTGTGTGGTTGGGGTTCAGTGGGTACATCTTTAGCAACAAAAGGGATGGAAAATGGAGTGGGGTGGGAGTCCACAGAAAAGTTTCTGAGCAGAGAGGAGAGGTCTCTTGGTAAGCCAAAGGTTCCTAGTTGGCAGGGTGAAAAGCATCAACCTTTAGGCTTAAATTGGGCTTAAAACATAAAAAAGGCTGAAAATCACATCTTATTGACAGTGAGAGGACTTAAAATTAAAAAAAGGTGCCAGCCAGGGAGAGCCTATCAAAAATGTTTGCGAAATAGCTTCTAGAAATGTGTGTTATCCTGCTGTCCAGGTGAGATGGGGAAAAGAGATTAACATATATTTTGAGCTCCCCAGAAAGGAGTCTCAGGCCACAGAAAACAGCATGATTGGTGATTGTGAGGAGGGGGGAACAGGAAGACCCTCACCCCTAGGTGTTCACATCTTTGTTGAACACTCCTTAGAAAGATTCTGGTGCGCTTTTGTTTCTTTTACATTTACAAATGCTACAGGAGGGAGGGTAGACATTTAGAGTAACAGAAACCATCTACCAGGTGCTGATGCTTGCTTGGAACATGGCTTCCTGTAATGAAGTCTCTCTTGAGGTCTCCATGTCAAAATCAAATCATGCTTCTCTGGTGCTGGCTATGTTTGCAAAAGCTGGATATTTTTAGGGGTGCTTCATAACACTGTACCTTAATTCTAACTTGCACTGGTTGGTAAGGAATTCTTGTAAACAGCAAAGTAGCTCCAGCAAGCTGGAAGTCTGCCCATAGAGCAGTTAGTGTCTACTTAGCTTCACTCCTGCCCTGATAATGTCCCTCCACACACACACACACACACACACACACACACACAAGGATACCACTTCATTGTCTTTTACCCCATACTCCACACACTGTTGGGACACATATAAGCCTATTTCTGACTAAGGTGGTAAACAGGTATCTGAAAGAGTGTACTACTTCTGACTATTGAACTCTTATTACCCAAGCACTGTATTTTCAGTAATAGGATGTCAATGACCCATGCAATTTGCACTAGTATAACAGAATACAGAACACAAAGCTGATGTAGCATATTGGGGGAAAAGACTGTGGTGCGAACAAGGAGGTATTCATATCTCTTCTCTGCCATAAACTCAGTAGCTGACTTTTGGCAACCCAGCCTCTGACTTCCCACCTGTAGTACGGGGTTTAAAAATACTAACTTGCCTTAAGTTAATATGGGGAACCTGTGGCCCGCCAGAGATTAGTAGTTGGCTTTTGTCATTTTCTAACCATTGTTATTGACTGCCCCCTCATCCCACATCTTTAAAATATACCTGCTCAGCGAAAAGGTTAATATTTTGATATGTACTGTCCTCTGCCCTGCAACTCAGCCTGCAGAACAGGAATCCTTCGCAAAGCAGCTGAAATATTAAGCCTTCAACTAATGTTTCACCTGAACACGTGTGCGTGTGTTTTTAATTTCTTATTCCTCCATCTGCCCTTCCATATATCACTAACTGCTCTCAATTGTGGTATGTTATGCCTGCAATAAATTCAAGTGTGAAAGTGCTTTAATTATACTTAGAAAGCTAAAGCTCTTAACACCCATTATGTAGGCAAGACACAAAAACTGTCAGTTGTGGCTGTGTGAGTAGCTACTATACACAGCTCCAGCATAATTCCATAGCTGGGATTTGCCTTGTATAATGCACATCAAACCTAAGTTGAAGAGTGTTCCAAGAGCAAAGTGGCTGAATGAGTGTCATTAAATATAGCCATGCTGCTAAGTTAAATGGAACAAAAAACAAAACAAAAAGATAGTTCCTTTTTGAGAAATGCTGCTGAGCTAATACCTGGCTAATAGCTCACATGAGTACTTTTCCCAAAGCCATAATTCAGATGGGCAAAGCTAGCTGTGAAGTTTCACAGCCACCTCAGCTAAGCCCGATGACTCCTTCTGATGTTTGCAGCAAAAGCCCCGATATTTTATTGTTATCATCAAGGGGGAATTCACATCTCCTCTGGCCACTATCCATCTCAGCTCATCACAAGAAAGCCTGGTGGGGGAAAATGCAAAGAAGCACACTCCTTTCTTTTATGTCAAACCCTTTACTGATCTGAAACTGGACAGAAATCTACTGTGGCTTTTTGAAAATAACAGCAACTTCAAAAGAAAAGAAAGAAAGAAAGAAAGAAAGAAAGAAAGAAAGAAAGAAAATCTTGAAAATGCAACAAAGCTACTCAGAAGGGAGCTGGGGAGATTAAAATGTAACCATGCAACAAGCAGTCCTCTGTTCGAGAACTAAGCATTCCCAGGAGGGCTTAAATCCACAGAGTCTGCAAATGGAGACAGTTCTCCTTAAAATGCCATTTCCCCACTGGCCCTATTCATCTCAGCATAACAGAAGACTGCAATATAAAATTTGGTAGAATTTCTGCCGTTTCCCCCTTCCCAGTGTGGACATAGAAGCATGCGAGCCATGATGTTGCATAAGGCGCTTGTCAAGATAGAAGCAGTATTTGGGTCACTGTGTTTGGTCTCAGTGTGGATGGCACCACTCAAAGCAAAAGCATCAGTTTCATGCACAGTACTTGGGATGGCTACCAGCCTTTTCCACATCAAGTGACAGCGCAGTTAAGATGTCCCTGGGTACATTTTATAGCACGGGGATGATCCCGTGGCTCTCGATATGTTTGCTGGGCTACAGCTCCCATTGTTCCTTGTTGTACAAAAAATATGGGGTTGGCTTTTACAGTCCTATTCCCTGTTATAGGAATTCTAAGGTCTTATATATAAAAAATAAATGTTCATCAATGTACAGTACAAGGCAAACACATACATAAGTAAGGCTGACGTTTATTTGTCTGTTGGAACAGAGTTCACACACATACCCCTTGCAAGGAGATGAGGAGGACCCAGAACAAAGGTGTGTAACTTTTAAAGACTTTAGATGTTGGCCAACCCTTAGCCAAAGACCATCCAAAAGTATCACAGAAAGAGATGGTCTACAACAAAAATTCGACAGTGTAGCTTGTCTCCTGTCTGTCAAGATATCTGATAAGGCTTGCTGATTGCCCCACCTTGGCCAGGCTGGGAAATGCCTTAGTTCTTGAATCCAGTTCACAGGCCTACCCTGTTCATACACAAAACATCCCTGTTTGACAGGATTTGAAGGATTTGTAATTCAAAAGAACCATTGGGAGAGGTTTTTCCAATATATTTCCTTTGGGGTCATTAAGAGCAAGATGGCTTCAGGATTGCTTTCATGTACATGTGGTTTATATTCTAATGTGTGGGTGTTTACCTTGTGCACTGATGAATATTCAACTTATTTATGACAACTTAGAATTCTTACAACAAGAAGCTGGTATCCAACTTCTCAGATGGTTTTATATAAGCATGAAGAGAGACTTGCATGCCAGGCCTTTTAAGCTATTAAGAAGCATTCTCTCCCCTTTCCTTTAGAAAATGAGGGCCTGTCTGTGCTTTGCATTCCCTGTAGGTGATGGCCCTCCCTGTGGAAAAAATGCCTGCACCTCTTCAGCTAACTGCTAAGGGACTTTACCTGGCTCAGCAAGTGGCGGATTGCTTGAGCTCAGGAGTTCAGGGCTGCTGCTGTGGGCTACGCACAAAGTTTGGCATCATTCATGATCGTAAGAACATAAGAAGAGCCTGCTAGATCAGGCCAGCGGCCCATCTAGTCCAGCATCCTATTCTCAGAGGGCCAACCAGATCGTTATGGGCTATCTAAAGCAAGACCTGCGCGCAACACACTCTTCCCCCTTGCAACTTCCAGCAACTACCATTCAGACCATTGGCCTTCAATGGGGTTGATGGGCATCCAAGAACAGCTGAAGGGCCACAGCTTCCATGGGCCTGTATTCTACAGTATCTGTGACAATGCCTGGTGATGATGGCACCATTCTATTCTCACCCTGAGCAACTTTGTGAATACCGTATATCTATTTATGGCCTAGTATGGCTCCCCTTGGGACGCAGGTGGCGCTGTGGGTTAAAGCCTCAGCGCCTAGGACTTGCCGATTGAAAGGTCGGCGGTTTGAATCCCTGCGGCGGGGTGCGCTCCCGCTGCTCGGTCCCAGCGCCTGCCAACCTAGCAGTTCGAAAGCACCTCCGGGTGCAAGTAGATAAATAGGGACCGCTTACCAGCGGGAAGGTAAACGGCGTTTCCGTGTGCGGCTCTGGCTCGCCAGAGCAGCGATGTCACGCTGGCCACGTGACCCGGAAGTGTCTCCGGACAGCGCTGGCCCCTGGCCTCTTGAATGAGATGGGCGCACAACCCCAGAGTCTGTCAAGACTGGCCCGTACGGGCAGGGGTACCTTTACCTTTACCTTTATGGTTCCCCTTGGGAGTAACTGCAGACAGACACTTAACATGAAGGGACATCTTAGCTCAACCTTAAAGCAAATCTATACGAAACCTTTTAAAGTCAAGATAAAAGGAAAAGCAAGGCATAGAATATGATATCTGTGCTTGCTCACCTGTAGAATGATTACTCACTGAAAGGAAAAAACCAACCCAGGTTGGTTTCCAGAGAAATGCATAAGGTGTAAGAAATGTTAGCCTCAAGAAATGTAAACTGTAAAAGCTATGCATGTCCTTTTTGAAAAATGCAAATATGTCTAAGTAGGAATGAATATATTTGTTGCTGCTACTACTACCAAAAAAATGATAGGGATTTTTCTTTTTAACAAAACAATTGTTTTAAAGCTTCGTCTCAGCTAGCATAACATTCCCATAGTATGGTCAAATTACAGATAGATATACATGCTTGGGCATGTATATATATATATATATATGTATGTATATATTGAAGTTCAACAGATTTATATCACAAGGCATTTTCACCCTTTCTCAGGGTGAGATGATTGACTCAGCAGCATTTTAATCCATTTGTATCCAAACAGTTGTAAACAGGTTACTTACATAACACTATTTTCTTTGGCCTCCTTAAGTGCTTTCTCTATCAGGTTTGCAAATCAGTGTGTTGTAGTACTTATTTACTGGAGTGTTATGTTACTGGGTTCACTCCCAAGTAAGCATGCTTAGAAATATAGCTTCAAACTCTGATATTATCAGTTAATTATAGCACAATCCTATGTGTGCCTACTCAAAAGTAAGTCCTGTGGTATTAAATGGGGCATATTCACAGGAAATTGTGCACAGCATTGCAGCCCTAGATGCAGAGGCGTAGGAAGGTCAGGTGGTACCCAGTGTGGAAATTTTCTTGTGTCGTTCCCCCCCCCATTAATTTTTTATTTTTATTTTTGCCTACAACAATAGTTTTACGTTATTTCATATTTTCTTACAAAGGAATGTGGATTCTGGGCCTCTGATAACAAGCAGGCGACTGTAAAATCTACAGGATGGATTGTGTTTTGGTTTGTGTTATTTTATTTATATTTATTTTTATTTATATTTTATATACATTTAATAAAATTTATGTTTAAAAACCTGCAAAGTGGTTTACTGAAACAAAAAACAAAAAAAACACCACAGCAGTAAAATCAAGAAAAATTAACAATCCTACCTTAAAACATTCAAAAGCTAAAATATTAAGGTTAAAATTACTTCAGCTTCCTAAGCATCTAGGTATGCTTGCCTAAAGAAAAATGCTTTTAGCAGGTGCCCGAAAAGAGTCTGGCAAAGACACGAGCTTTGTTGCAATCGGCGGGGAGTTCCAAAGGTCAGGTGCAGTAAACAATGCAGTACGGATATTATGTGGAACCTGTAGCAGTGCTTGAAACTACTGAAGGGGAGGTTTTATTGATTGTGATTTCACCATGCTCTGTATTATCTGGAACAGCCTGAAGACTTTTTTTTTAAATAAATATTTATTAGAATTTCCAATTTAATACAAAAAGCCAACAAAAACCAAAAAATGCACAAAAACTAACAAAAATACAGAAATACACAATTAAAAAAAGCAAACAAATATAATTCCCATTACTTATTTCCATTACCTTGTTTCCCAGACCTCCTCTCACCTCCCCCTTTTGTATTCCAATTCACATTCTTAACTCAGCAAATCCTTATTTAACTTATTGTAACTTATTTTAACTTATTGCTCAACCTTTACATTACAGCTGGTAACCACTTAATTTCTGTCCAACATCATTCTAACATTCATTAATTTTACAATATTTCTGCAAGTAGTCTTTAAATTTCCTCCAGTCCTCTTCCGCTGACTCTTTTCCCTGGTCTCGGATTCTGCCAGTCATTTCTGCCAATCCCATATAATCGATCATCTTCATCTGCCATTCTTCCAGAGTGGGTAAATCTTGTGTCTTCCAATATTTTGCGATAAGTGTTCTTGCTGCTGTTGTCGCATACATAAAAAAAGTTCTGTCCTTCTTTGGCACCAAGTGGCCAACCATGCCTAGGAGAAAGGCCTTTGGTTTCTTCAAGAAGGTATATTTAAATACCTTTTTCATTTCATTATAAATCATTTCCCAGAAAGCCTTAATCCTTGGGCACGTCCACCAAAGGTGAAAAAATGTACCTTCAGTCTCTTTGCATTTCCAACATTTATTATCGGGCAAATGGAACAGCCTGAAAACTTGATGCAGAGAGGAACCCCACCCGGGTTTCCCCCATGTAAGGTAACAGGCAGGGAGCCAGCTCAGCTGGAGAGAAACACATTGGAGGAGGGGAGGACAACAGTCCACCCATTTGATCCTCTTTGGGATGCTGGCGCTGGGCTCTGGGACCCCCCTCCCCCAAATATTTATTTGTCTTCAATGTATTGTGACCACTGTTATTCTATAGGACAGATCCTTTTTAAATTAAACACTTTCTCTGAAATTAAAATGGCCTCCTCAGCAGCCAGGAAAGTCAGCCTGTGTGATGAACAGGAGACTAGGCCAAGTAGATTCTGCCTGGCCTGGCCTTGGCCCCGCCCCCAACCCAGCTGGCCAATCGGCTGCATGCAGGGGGCGGGGCGAAGGCAAGGCCTAATCTATTTAGCCTAATCTCATGCTCTTCACACAGGCTGACTTTCCAGGACCCAGGAAGCCCAGCGGAGGAAAGGGCAGTACATTGGTGCCCCGCAAGACGAATGCCTCGCAAGACGAAAAACCCGCTAGACGAAAGGGTTTTCCGTTTTTCGAGGCGCTTCGCAAGATGAATTTCCCTATGGGCTTGTGACTTTTTTCGCTTCCCCCCCCCTTTTTCTGAGCCGCTAAGCCGCTAATCTGCTAAGCCACTAATAGGGATGCTTCGCAAGACGAAAAAACCGCAAGACAAAGAGACTCGCAGAATGGATTATTTTCGTCTTGCGAGGCACCACTGTAGGGCGGTTCCAAAGGTCTTATCTTACTAAACTAGGGATTAGATAGCTATATCTGAAATTTCATGCGTATCAGTTAATATATTGACCCTGCGCCACTGAATTGAAATTTCAGCCTTCAGGACACAGGAAAACGGCCAAGTAAACAGCTGTTTTCGTGGAGGAGGGTCAAGATATTAACTGATATGGACAGCAAATAGCCGAGACGGGGCAGGCCATCAGAAGCGCGCCCCCTTCGCCGCCTTGACTGGGCTGTGGGCAGGGAGCGATGGCTGACGCCGATTTTACGGCAGCCCCCTCGCCTGCGCCCCTGGCAGGGACCCACCTCACTACCCCCTAGCTACGGCCCTGGTTGGTGCTGAACTGAACTGAAAATGAAATATACCCTTTAACTGTCAAAAAAAATAATCCTAATGTATAAAATGTAAACAACCAGGAAGACTGAACATGGAAATGCTGCAGAATGTGCCTTATTAATTTTTAAAATACCAAACCTCAATATTTATTCAGTATTTCAGTATAGCTCATTAAAGGAAAATACATTTTCCTCTTAGAGGAATTTTTGAAAAGACATCCGTTTCTTGAAAGCAGAGAGCAGAACACAGCTTGACAGGTAAAGTGTGTATTTCATTTTCAGTTCAAAGCTGTAAAAATTTAAATACATCAGTCAAAGGATGGGGCGTGGGGGTGGGGACCAGGAAGGAGACCTGAATTGTCCCAGTCGAATCACAGTACTAATTAATCTACCAAATCCAGAACACCACACATTCAGGTACATTTCCCCCCCTGTTGGCTTCTTCTTTTATAATCTTATATATTGAACTTATCCCATGCAAAATTTAGATATTAAAAGGTAAAGGTAAAGAGTGTTTAAAGCAGTATCATACCACTATAAACAATAATGGCTTTTTCTCAAAAATCGTGGGAACTGTAGTTTCTCAAGGGTGCCGATAGTTATTAGAAAACCTGTTTCCCTCATGGAACTGCAATTCCCAGAGTCCCGATGGAATTGGATGGATTGTTAAACCACTCTGAAAGTTGTAGCTCTGTGAGGCCTCGCATAAACATGACCCAATACCATTTGAGCCAAAGAGTCAACGGCTTTATTTCCCCAAAGCAGAGAAAACACTTTATTATGACAGTGTGGCCTTTGCTCTTCAGTCCAGGGTACTGTACTTTCACTGTGAGCCCCAACGCTTGCTCTATTGCATACCTTTGTGGAGGAAAACTTTGGACCAAGGTTATCAAGTCCATTGCACTCCTGCCCTGTACTTGCTGGAGGGTGCTGAGGCAAAGATACTGATGACTTGATACGGGACTATTTGTTTTGAACTCATTTTCGCTGATATAAAGAGCAAACAGGAACCTCTTACCATTACTCCAGATTTATATTAGTGCAGTTCAGTTTTACAGCTTCTCTGCTTAAACCACTGGCAAACCCCTTATGTTGTAGCACTTAAGTTTAATTAGGGTGTTATCAGTAGCACTGGTGCTTCTGAGATGTACATTTGTAAACCACAGGGAGCTAACTTGTGATAAAGATGTCACAAATGGGGGGGGGTCATGAAGGGTGTAACTAGGGTGATATCTCCATGGACTATGGATAATTGATTAGAGTACATTTAGAACCCTAATGTAAGGTTTGAATAAGATATATATGTAAGAGATACTCTGTGTCATTTCCATAATTGTTTTGCAGTTATTTATTATATTCTGTATTTCATTTGTAGACATGGAGCATTCTCTTTCTGGATCCTGTCATTGCGACCCTCACACTTGAAAATAATAATAATAACAGAAGACAAACGAGGGAGGCGGTCAAAGACAACTTCAGGGTCTTCTTCAGTCAGACTGCTTTTCCCCACCTCTCTGCAGCAGGACTAAATGGACACCCTCTGCTCTCCGGGAAGGAAGAAGGAGGCAGCAGGCAGCCAGCCAGGGGTAAGCTCAGGAATTGCTCCAGGCAGTCTGTTCCTCCCTTTGTATCATTTTTTTTTTAGTTGTTTTAAATTTGTAGATTGCCTTGAGTAACTTGGCAAAAAGGCAGTAAAAAATGCAACAAGCAAACAAGGAATGGAACATCGCATGGGCAGCTGTGGCATTATGTGGCCGGAACAGGAAAGGCTGTGGCCTTAACTATGGGGCCAGATCAGATCCGTCCTCCCTGCTTAGCTGTCACGCTGCACCTGCTCTCCTGCTCAGTAAACCTGAAGCACAACCACACAAAAGACACTGGGTTGACCATGTACTAGTATACACTTGTCTCATACTTCCCTTTGTACAGTGGGCTGATTTCTACATGAACTCACATACCTGTCTCTGTCCTTCATCCAGGCAAGCACATGTTATTATCAGAGTTCAAGGACACATTCCACCTGGGGCTGTAGTGTACTTCTTCTCCCCCCCCCCCCGGGGCGGAACATGCTTTAAATGTGCTCTAAAGCATACGTATGTAGGCAGAGGGCAAACCCTTAAAGAGGATTTTGGCATGGAGAAAGGGGGCATCACCTGGGAGAATTCTGAGGGCAGATAAAAAGGCCTGGAGAGTCACATTTGGCCCCTGAGTACGTTCCCTGCTGCCACAGCAATACAATAGATACTGAACCTCCATGTCCCTGCAGTTGTGCTGGCAATGGCCACTGGGCCTCTCTGTAACCCAGGTCCATGGAGGGGATACTCTTAAAAGTAGGACGATAATTCCTCCTTCACCCATCACACTGCAACCTACCATTTTAGGAGCACCCACTTCCTATTTTGTCATTTCCTAGCAGGGCGTTCCATTGTTTTGTAATGTCAGCGCTGTTGTCCTCATCTAACCTTGTGCTGCAAACAGTACCTTGACAACGAAAATGGATCCTGTGAATCCTCATGGTTGCAAATTGACATACTTCAGCTGGTGTTGGGAGTGGGGGAGCCTAATTATGGTGAATCTGTATGTAAGAGTCAGACAGCTGCTGAATTCCTTGAAGGCATTGTGGGCTAAGAGCCTAAAGGAGCATTTCAATTGCAGCAGAACGCTGAGGCAACCACATTGAGGTTACTGATGTACCAGGCTCACAACTAGCTGGCCGGGGGGCGGGGCAGAGCCTGAACTTTATTTATTTTTTTTAAAAGAAAAAGTATGTGCCTAGCCCCTCTAGAAAAATAAAAGTTATGAAGCAAAATGTGCAAGTATCCTTAGAAGCAATTTCTGTGAGATGAGCCAGCCTACCTGCTGCCACCTTTTAGTGTTTTTAGCCAATGAGTGACAGACAGATGTCAACAACAACTTGAAATGCAGCTGGAGAAGTGATGAGTTCTTTGCAGTTAAAGCTTCTCTAGTGTGTGCATGGTTCTAATAAATTAAATGAATAGTCGTAATAGTAGTGGCAATTTTCAAGGTTTTGGAGCAGGGTTTGTTTTTTTGTTTGATGTGTCTGTTTGCAAATGTAGAGCAAGAAGCAATTTATTGCCCTGTTGCTCCTTACCTGGCTGTTATCACAAATGCCCTAAGGTGACTTCTTAGGATAAGGATATTTAAATCTTCTGATAGCTTCTGCCCCTTCACCCTGAGGCTTGACAATATCCACCCTCCCTTCCCCACAGGTGGGTGGAGTTTGTGGCACCGAGCAGGGCTCACCTGGGCGGGTGCCACCTACCTGCTTGAGCCGGCCTTTGACCCGCCCTCGGCCAGGGAGGACAATGGACAACCGGCCAGGGGTGGCGTAAGGCCAAAAGAAAAGAGGAAGACTCTGTTGCTCAAGCCTCTTTTGCTGTTCTTCCTTCCAGTATCATGCTCTGATCACTGTGTCATGTGCTGCATGAGATCTAGTCTTACTCATCACAGGTGATGTCTGTGCTTTATAATGCAAATTACCTAAATGTGGGTTATACCTGAAAGAGAGATATACAGTTTATTCCTTGATAGCAAGGCAAGATGTCACTGCTGGGATTTCAAAAGAAGGCTGTGCAGCCATGTCACTGTTGTACATTTTTTTTGGAGGTCTGAAGCAAAGTAGGATGAAAGGTGGTTGTCCTCATTTGACATTAGTTACTAGGTTCTGTATTTGTGTTATTTACTGGCTCGCTATAATCTGCACTTGCTGAACGCCATTTTCTGTTTGGACAGTGAATCAAGCACTAACTTCACTAGCATCAATAAACTATTTGGTTTCCCCCAAGGACGCAATGGTAGAGAACTATGTTGTGACAATGTAGGACATCTAGAAGTAGGGACTTCTGCTGCAAATCTTGCTCTCCAAAGTTCAGCGGTTTGGCTATCCCTCAAACTCAGCTGCGCGGACTAGCCCTTCCTTCCCTGCCTGTTTCCAGGCCCTTCCCTTTTGGTCATCCTAACAAAGTTATTACAGCACCGAAAACATGCTATGTACATGCATACATAGTAGATTAGGGTAGTCCTGTATAGAAAACTTTGGTTGCATGATCTGATGTCATGAAGAAGGCCTTTAAATTATAACTGGCTGCAATGCATCAGGCTGCTTTAAAATCCTCATTTTGTCAGCAGCTTGAGAAACCATCTCTTTTGTTTTGGGGTTCATTTTGGATACCCCACCACTTTTTGAATTTTATTTTTTTAGGATTGATTATGAGCAGCACAATTCCAAACTCTGAGTCTTCATGCCAAGAACTTATTCTGTTGCTCAGCCTGAAAAGAGAAACTCCCAAGGGACCTGGAATTATTGCAACGCGTCTCCATGCTTTGCTTTAGAGCTCTAAATGAGATCAGACTTGTCCTTGGGTGAAACTGTCAAAGGGAGTCTCTAGCCTTTACCTTGCTATTACTCAGTTTCAGCTCCTGTGCAAATCCCCTCTTGGGTGCTGGAGCCACACACCATCCATTAAAGAAGTAGGTGGGGTCAACAGCATTACAGCCAAGAGGGGTCCATCTTCTCCATCTTCTGGGTGAGAGGGCTTCCTTTTTCAAGTCAATGGATGGGTAGATCCATCTAGAAAAAAGGAATCTGCATATCATTACATCCCTTGTATTAAGCCAGGCTAGTTTCATCATAAGGTGATAATCTTGGGGTTGAGTCATTAAGGGGGATTAAGGTGCAAATGGGTGGGGCCCTTCTCTCATCTCCCAGAGAGTGAGAAGGACA
This sequence comes from Podarcis gaigeae, assembly GCF_964106915.1. Taxonomy (NCBI): domain Eukaryota; kingdom Metazoa; phylum Chordata; class Lepidosauria; order Squamata; family Lacertidae; genus Podarcis; species Podarcis gaigeae. The sequence continues at coordinate 68,485,689 of NC_139686.1, read as the reverse complement.
AAGCCAGAATTTAGGGCAGAATTTTGCAGCTATGTCTGTGATTTAGATGCAAAGTGATAAGCAGAGAGAGAGAGAGAGAGAGAGAGAGAGAGAGAGAGAGGGGTCCATGCCAGATCTCTGCTTGAATCCGAGGCTGTGGCTATGGGTGATTTATGTTATGAGCCCTTCCATCCCAGGCTAAACTTGTGTATATCATAAAAGACGCCACCATCTCCACTGTGCCTCACTTCCCAAAGGAAACACGAATCCTGGGTAAGCACCCCTGGAACTTTGCACCACTCAGAGGTTGGGGCGGCATGCAACAATATAAATAGTCCACAATGCTCTGGTGACAAGACAGAGAGCAGTTATCATTTTCTTCTTAACTAAGAAGTCCCAAACTGATTAACACATCCCTATAGGGTGCTCCAACCCTACAAGTGTTTGTTATGGTCGGGTCGTTCTTTGCTACAACCCCTGCAGCTCCCCGACCCCACAGTGTCAGTATGCCTTTCAGCCGATGCCAACGGGGGGGGGGGGCATAAAATCGGCTGCCGAGACCCTCCAGCCAGCACTCCCTGTCCAGCCAGCGCTCCCTGCCCACAGCCCAGGCAAGGTGGGGAAGGGCAGTGGCTGCTCTCAGACACTATTTGAATGGCAATGCTCATTAACGGGGGGGGACCTCCTCAAATATTTTAGGGGGGATGAAGAAACCTTGGCTCCTAGGCCCTTCTCCCTATTAAAGTGGGGTGCTCCCCACTTTATGGGATTTCACTTATGCAGGTAGGGGCCTGGAACGTAACCCGCACGTAATTGCGGAGACTTCTATATACTGTGGTACCTCTGGTTACGAACTTAATTCGTTCAGGAGATCCGTTCTTAACCTCAAACTGTTCTTAACCTGAGGTACCACTTTAGCTAATGGGGCCTCCCGCTGCCGCAGCGCTGCCACCACACGATTTCTGTTTTCATGCTGAGGTAAAGTTATTAACCCGAGGTACTACTTCTGGGTTAGTCTGTAACCCAAAGTTTTTTTAACCCGAGGTATCACTGTACCATTATCTAGGTCAGCCTTCCCCATCTTGGTGTCCTCCTTTATCAGAATTCATTACAAAAAAGAATTTATTACAAGGTGAAGTGTGTGAGGAATTGAATGGGTGCCGGGGGGGGGGGTGTTGGAGGAGAGGCAGAAAGAAGAGCTAATTTGTTCGTGGTGTGATAGGAATTTTATGGTCTTAGATATATGGTAATGTTCATAAGTATACCAACCAAGCACATACATAGATGAACACAGGAAGGCCAACCTGGAACCATTTTGATTCCTAAACTGAGCAAATGTTTTCTCTGCAAGGTCAAACTGGAAAAGTCTCCCCATTGTCTCTTTCCTCACAAATCCTGTCTTAAGGACACATTTAAGATATGAATAGGGTGTGAGCCTGTAACCTGGCCCAGGAAATAAGTATTTTACCACTACAAAAGACTGGCCAGGCTCCCCAGGAAATCCAATCAAGTAACTTGCCAGACAGGAGATAAACTGTAACAGGAGAAAAACAACATTTAAATTTCTGTGATGTAGGTGGGATGTATCTGAGGGGTGGCCTTAGGTTACACCCCTTCTGTGATGTATGCATAATGTTTCTGGGGGTGGTCTTGATCTAGAGGATGGGAATTTCAAAAGTCTTTATAAGCCCTTGCACAGCATTTTTGGGGGTCCTCTTCCTCTCCTGCGTGTGAGGGGAGCACCCTGTTGCAACAGATCAGTAAAGATCAAGCTCACTAGCTGCTTTGCTTCTCAATATTCTCTGGTTGGCCTCTGTTATTCTCTCCTACCAATAGGGAACCTACGTAAGGACTCTATATGGGCTCTTGGATACCCCATAAGGGAAAAGGGCATATTTTTTATTTACAACAGTGGCTAGGGGGCGCAATCTGGACGGTTCTGCCAGGGGCGCAAGATCACCTAGCTATGGCTCTGCCACAAATCTACCTCTCAGTCTTGCCATTCCCATCCTCCTCCTTATCTACCAGCCAAGGGGATGGAGCTCGCTGTCTTCTTTCTCCTCCTTACACTAAAGTTTGCCTTTTCTGAACAGGACACATAGGCAGGATGGCGACCAAAGTGGAATTTGTTATTCCTCTAGCTGTTGGTCTCCTTGCCTTCTGTCTTACCAGCCACCACTCTCCCATATTCCAAATGTTCCTGCTCTAACTTTTCAACTTGTAATGGTGTATTGTCCGTAGAGATCCACACTCTGCACCGAAACTGTCAGCGGACTAAGACATTCCTGTTAAGCTGGGCCTTTAACTTAGTTCAAACTGTGTGTGGCATGACTGCGATGTGTGTGTGTGTTTAGTCTGTGTACACACTATGGCTTTAGAGCACACTCAAAGAACATTTCCCCCCTGAAATATACTCAGAGTCGCAAGGTGATTTCATGCTCTTTATTCAGCTCATAGTGGTGAGGAGGAATGAATGAAAGTCCCCTCAAAGTATCTGCTTTATATACATTATTTACACAATGGGCTGCACATGATTGGCTAATTCCAGAATTCTACTGTAAGCCAATCAGGTTGTGGATTCACTTCTATCTGGAGCATTGGGTGGTTCCTGCCAACCAATCATACTGCTGCATTGTTCTAGGACCAATCAGACTGCTGCATTCTGAATCCTATTGTTCTAGGACCAGTCAGACTGCTGCAGTTTGGATCCTATTCAATTCAGTACATAAGACCCCCTCAAAGAATTATGGGCATCGGAATTTCTAAAGGGTTGCTGGGAGTTGTAACTCTGTGCGGTGCAAAGGGCAGTGCCCAGAATTCTTTGAGGGAAAGAATGTGCTTCCAATCTGCTTTCCAAGTATACTGTGTATGCAGCCCTTGAGTGTCCCCACCTAGCTGCAATGCGTCCTTGAACTCTTCCTTGATTGGATAGAATACAGGGACATGGGCAGGAGAAGGGGAAGGACCTCGGTACTGTTGGCAGCACAAGCTTAGATGAGGACACCATTGAAAAACAACAGAGCAGACTGCTAGGAAATGACAAAAGAAGGAGCAAATGCTCCAAAAACGGTGAAGGAGGAATCATCATGTAACTTTTGAAAAATGTCCTCCCATCCCTACAGACCTATGGTACACAAAGGCTCAGCAGCCACTACCAGCCCAGCTGAGTTTCTATGTCTACCATAGTACTGTGGTATCGTGGCAATAGGGGAATATTGTTCACCCTCTGATCAATTGGACGCAAACAGAAGTTACTGCAGGGGTGGGGAACCTCAGGCCCAGGGGACAAAAGTGGCTTCCCGAGCCTCTCTCTTTGTCCCTAAGAACTTTTTCCAGAGCACATCCCTGCTTGAGGATTTGCCTTGTTCCACACTTCCTTGATTGTGTACACATTGTACCTTTAACACACATTCAAAGCACATCCCCGCCCCAAGTTGGCCAGTTACCTTTTATAAGGAAAGGCCAAGGGACTTGAGATACGTGACCAGGACAGCTATTGGTCCACCTGCTTGTCTCCATCATGGATGCAGAAAGCGGGTGAAATATACTCAGAGTCGCAAAGTGATTTCATGCTCTTTATTCAGCTCATAGTGGTGAGGAGGAATGAATGAAAGTCCCCTCAAAGTATCTGCTTTATATACATTATTTACACAATGGGCCGCACATGATTGGCTAATTCCGGAATTCTACTGTAAGCCAATCAGGTTGTGGATTCACTTCAATCTGGAGCATGATTGGGTGGTTCCTGCCAACCAATCATACTGCTGCATTGTTCTAGGACCAATCAGACTGCTGCATTCTGAATCCTATTGTTCTAGGACCAGTCAGACTGCTGCCTTTTGGATCCTATAGTTCTAGGATCAATCAGACTGCTGCAGTTTGGATCCTATTCGACTCAGTACATAACAGCGGGTTTAGGGAAATGCCTAACCCAGCGGCGTAGCGAGGGTTGTCAGCACCCGGGGCAAGGCAAGTAATTTGCGCCCACTAACCCGGGGAAAGACAAGTCATTTGCGCCCCTAACCCCTAACCTGCCGCCGCTGCCAGCTTCTTCTTGCTGCTGCCTGAGCTGGGGTATTTACGGTAAGGTAGCCACGACGGCGGTGTCGGGTCCGTGTCAGGTGATCTGAGGCAAGTTGCCGCTGGCGCTGCCGCCCAAACGACGCCGCTTGCCCGGAGGAGGAGGAGGGCAGAGAGGCGAGGAAAATGCAACATGGCCCAGCAGCTGCAGCGGCGGCGGTGGCGGCGGGGCTGTGAGGAGGGGCTGCCTGGTGCGCCCTCCATGGTCCTGATGCGTGGGGACCGCGGCGAGCACTGAGAGCCGCTGCCTGCCGGACGCCTTCAGCCCGGATGCGCGCACAGCTCGTCGGTTCCGCGAGACACGGGACTCTGCTACAGCCTGCGCCCGAGGCTCTTCGGCAACTCCGGAGGCGGCGAGCGCGCCCCCCCAGATGTTGCGCCCGGTGCGGCCGGCCCCCCTGCACCCCCCACGCTATGCCACTGGCCTAACCCTTTGAACACAGACACCCAAGGGCCACGTAGGTGTGTGTCTTCTTTCCCCCTACCTCTGAGAGGGTGGAAAAGATGCAGGGAAGGACCCCAATGCTGGAATCTTTTGTATACAGCTTCTGATTTTTTTTAAAAAAAGCAGATTCACATTTTCAGCTTACTTAAATCATGACTATAAGAATAAGCTGGAGTTTGCTTTGGTTGCCCCGGTGCTAAATGTATTTACTGGGAAGCAAGCCTCATTTTGTTGTAGAAAGGAAAATAGGTAGACTTCAATGTCTAGCTGAGGTGATCCTTCTACCAGCGCAGCTATAGATAGATATTCTTAGAGCAAATGGTTTGCCGGAGTCTATTTGTTCCTGTGGCCTTAGCTGCACAGCCACCCAAAATGTTTCCTAACTGCATTTCTTGAACATAAATTCCGTATGAAACACAGAAAAGATTGTCAAACATTGTTTTGAAGTTATATTATATATGATTAAGGAAGGTGTAGATCAAGAATTCCTAACTGAAGAAAGAAACCAATTTGGTTCATGCACAGAAATAACATTTCCCCCCCTCTCATTTGCCAATGTGCTAATGCCAATTCATAAACCAGGGGGATTTTATTCTCAGCACAGTCAGTGCATCCCTCAAATTTATAATCCAGGTGCCAAATGGATTTCACAGCTGATACCCAAATGGGAGGAAATTACTGTGAGTTGGGATTTTGAAGTTGCTGTGAAAATTATAATATGAAGTGACAAGACAAAGGTTGGAGACTCTTAAAAATATCATTAGGAATAGCAGGTTGCCATCTGTTTTTCTCTGCTCAGCTAAACAGTGATAAAAAAATGTGTGTGTGTGTGAGAAAGAGAGAGAGAGAGAGTGTGAAGGAAATTAGATTGCTGATCTCTCCACCTCCAGTTAAACTAGCTGCATTGCTTTGCACACACTAGATCAAATTTTAAAAAACCCAAAAATTGTCAACCAGTTTAAAAAAAAACCACAATGAGAGGAACGGATGGAAATATGTCTTTATTAGTAAACACAGAGTCTAGAACACTACATAGGCATGTTTGCTGTGTCATAACAGCTTTTCTAGCTTAGAAAGCGGCGACTGTTTCCGGGATCCTTTGTTGTATATAAATAGAACAAGTTTCTAGCTCTCTTGGTGATTAAATCAAAACATGAGAATGGGGAGGCGGTTTAGAAGAGGTGGTGTATTTGCTTAACACAGTTCCATGTTTCCATTGGTCTCTTATGCCATGTAGAGGCAATAGAGGGCTATCTATACTTGGTTTAAGGCAGTCAGCTTCTTCTATGATGAGCTGTTGCTCAAGGCAATCCTGTATGGAAGAATTTATACAGTTTTTTATATATGCCAGCAGAGGGCAATGTTGAAGTGATTATGACGCCTGCCCTGGAACTGCTCCCTCCTATCCGAGGGCAGGAAGGGCTGCTGGAGGGTGCTGTGCCGGCAGGCTTTGTGGCACCTTTCAGCCACATGGGCTACAAGGTCTCTGTCCTCCCTTCATCGGGGACTCTCCTCTTCCCCAGCATCCTGCACCTGCTCTGTGCCGGTTACCTGCACTGCCAGAAGGCCCCATCCTTCGGGCTGCTCGAGGCCTGCCAGCGCACGCTGCTAAACGGCAGCCTGACGGGCCATGACTTGTTCAGGGGCGGCTCGTGGGCTGGTAAAACGGTCTTCGTGGGCCGCACATTGCCGACCCCTGATCTAAACGAAATCATAAACTGCCAAGCAAAGGCTGAAGCACCACAGTGTTTGAGGCTTGCATTGCTGCTAGGGTTGTGGACAGTGCTTTCCTCTTCTCCATCCCTGCTCCCTGAGTCACGGGGGGGGGGGGGAGGAGAGGACTTCATAAATGCTGCCTCTCTTTCCCACCTCTGCTTTGTGACCCGTAGACTGCTAGATTCCCACCCTTCTAGAACCAAGGCATAGAACCTAGATGCCCTGATAACAGACACTGCTGGAGAAAGGGGTGGCTTCTAGTCACCCTCCCTCCTGACCCTGAACCTAGGGAACATGGAGGAAGGGCCCCGATTCAGGGATATACCTGCATTGAATGCAGAAGACCCCGGGGTCAGACTCCAACACCATCTCAAGGTAGGGCTGGGGGAGAGACCCATCTGAAATCTTGCTGCTCAGCAGGGCCAACATTGAATTGGATGGACCACTGTGGTCTGAATCGGGCAGCTTTCTGTGTGTGAAAATCCCTGTCCCATGCAAGTTAGCCCTTGGCTAACTGCTCCCTCCACCCGCCCCAGGAATATTAGGCAGATGGTTGAGCTCAAGAAAGGAAAGGTAGACTTTGAAGAGAATCGCTGGATATGTGGTATAATGGTTAGAGTGTCAGACTGTGGCTTGGAAGACCAGGGTTCGAGCCCCACTTGGCCGTGAGGCTCACTGGGTGACCTCGGGGACCTGTCCCCATCTCTCAGTCTAATCTACCTCACAATGTTGCAGGGGGTCAGACTAGATGACTCATGTGTGTTTCCCACAGGATAGCCACTCTGGGAACAGGATGCTGGACTGAATGGGTCATTGGCTTGATCCAGAAGCCTGTTCTAATGCTCTTAACATTTGAAAACAGTCCTCTCAACTCTACTTACTACATAAATAATTTAAATTTCACACACAGTAGCATAGCGTGGGTTGCCAGGGCCCGGGGCAAGGATCCTCAGCACTGCCTGCCAATAAATAGGCTGCAACAAAGGGCCAGTAGCTCTGCAACCTACACAACTGGCAGCCGCAGCACCTGTGAGCATTCAGCACAGCGGAGAACAGGAGGAGGGAATGTTCGGGAGCGGGTATCTATCCAAGGCCCATGCAGAGGGTGCCTTCGCACCCGACTGTTGCCCAAAGCCACTCCTCATTCTGCCCACACAAACACTGGGAGATTTTCGGGGGGCATGCTATTTTTTATTTATGATTACTATTTTTTTTCCTTTGGAAATGTTGTGCCCCTAAGATATTTGCACCCAGGGCAACCGTCCCTGTGGCTACACCACTGCTTGGTTATCTAAGACTCCTACACTTGATCTTAGCCAAAAGGCCGAGACTCACTGCACATCTGAATAGACAATCAGGCAGGTTTGGAGATTCATCAGACAACAATTGGGGAATCTGGCATAAAACCATAAATTGATGCTTGGGAAATGTGAGTTTTCACTTAAAACAGCCCCAGCCTCTCCTTAAAGGGACCCCTGACCATTAGGTCCAGTCGTGGCCAACTCTGGGGTTGCAGTGCTCATCTTGCTTTATTGGCCGAGGGAGCCGGCGTACAGCTTCCGGGTCATGTGGCCAGCATGACTAAGCCGCTTCTGGTGAACCAGAGCAGTGCACGGAAACGCCATTTACCTTCCCGCCGGAGCCATACCTATTTATCTAATTGCACTTTGATGTGATTTCAAACTGCTAGGTTGTCAGGAGCAGGGACTGAGCAACGCCAGCTCACCCCGTCACGGGGATTCAAACCGTCGACCTTCTGATCGGCAAGTCCTAGGCTCTGTGGTTTAACCCACAGCGCCACCCGTGTCCCTACAGCCTCTCCTTATTTGCAGCTTATTTCCCTCCTCACAACACTCCCCCAAGGTGGGCTTGTTTAGAAACTGAGCTGGTGCATAAAATCTGGCGGCAGTGGTATGCCACTCAAACAGAGACAGCCGGCCTCACTGCAACTCCCCTTTGTTTCCCTCCCTGTCCTGCAGGTACTTGCTGGCTCCCGGCAGTCCTCTGGTCTCCCTGCCCTTGGCATCTCCCCCGGGGGCCCCTGACGTAGCGGCAGAGGCCGTGGCCGACCTCCTGTGCTTCTCTCCTCCGCCATGATGCCCGTCCTGGAACCGCTCCCTCCTATCCGAGAGCATGAAGGGCCTGCTGGTGGCGCTGCTGGGGGGCGTTGTGCCGGCTGGCTTTGTGGCGCCTTTCACAAGCATGGCCAAGCAGGCCTCGGGCATCGCTTCATTGGAGACCCTCCTCTTCCATAGCATCCTGTGCCGGCTACCTGCGCTGCCAGAAGGCCCCATCCTTCGGGCTGCTGGAGGCCTGCCAGCGCACGCTCCTGCACGCCTCGATCGGCGTCATCTCCATCAGCTGCGCCTACAGCTCCTTCATGCTGGTGCCCAGTGGGAATGCCACCACTGTCTGGAAGGGCTCGTCCACGATCTGCTCTATCCTGCTGGCGCTCTGCATCGAGAGCGGCAGCCTGACGGGCCACAACTGGTGCAGGGGCGGCTCGTGGGCTGGTCAAACGGTCTTCGTGGGCCGCACGTTGCCGACCCCTGATCTACAGGCCTCAAACACTGTCGTTGTTCAGCCTTTGCTTGGCAGTTTATTATTTCTTTTAGATAATGAGAATGACAACATAATCACTTCAACATTGCCCTCTGCTGACTTACAGGTGCATAGACACTTTGTTTGGTCACGGTTGTTACTGTGAGACTTGTTGATGCCCTCTTTCTTATATTTGTGAATTTGCATTAGTGCAAATTCACTAAAGGAATTATTTGGTAGATGGATATTCTTACAAAAGCAAGAAGTTTGCTAGAGAGCCAGTGTCTTGGTGTGAATCTGGAGGCCTCTCACATACATGACTATGTATATGAAGTGCTTTGAACAGTCAGGAAGCAGGAGGCATATGCCAGTCCTTATTTTTATTCGATGTATTACTCCTTGTAGCCCCCTCTGCCTTGCCATCCCAACAAGTTCAGATCAAGGGGCACAGGCCAGGTGCCCCTAGGGGAGACGCCAAAGGCAGGGAGGCCAGAGGATTTGCAGGAGCCAGCAAGTGCCTGCAGGAGAAGGAGGGGAAACAAAGATTTTAAAAGTTTTTTTTTTAAAAAAAGTGTCCCCGGATTCATTGAAAAAAAATCTGATCACCTTACCATCACTACAAACAGCAAGCTGTCAAATGAAAACACCCAGGAGCAATCAGAGTAGCTAGTGAGGTTGCTGATGCATTTGTGACCTCATTCTTATGCACACCACACATGTAAAGCAGATGATCCCCCCCCCCCAAAGAAAAAAAATAATAATCCTGGGCTGCTGTTTTTTAGCATGGACTGCCGGGCCTCGAAGAAGCCCGAAAAACGGGGTATTCGGGCAGTGCAGGGAGCCTGCAGAGGGCAGGTGCAGGATACTGGGATAGAGGAGGGTCCCCAAGGTAGGGAGGACGGATGGGAGGGAGCGGATCCAGGGCGGGTGTCATGGCGGGGGAGAGAAGCGGAGGAGGTCGGCACCGGTCTCTTTCGTTAGGTCGGGGGCTGCCAATGGCAGGGAGGCCAGCAAGTTCCTGCAAGGAGAAGGAGGGGAAACAAAGATTAAAAAAGGATGTTTTTTAAAAAGTGTCCCCGGATTCATTGAAAAAAGTCTGATAAGCTAGCTGTCAAATGAAGGCACCCAGGCCCAGTCAGAGTAGCTAGTGAGGTTGCTGGTGCATTTGTGACCTCATGCTTGTGCACACCACACATGTAAAGCAGATGACCCTCCCCCCCAAAAAATAATAATCCTAGGAAATGTAGTCCCACCCCCCACAGAGTTACAGTATGCAGCATGCTTAACAAACTACAGTTCCCATAATTCTTTGGGGAAGTTGGCTGCGTTGAATGTTCTTGAAGTGTACAGTGTGGATCTGCTCAACTGCTCCGAAGCCCCATTTATTTGAAATTGTGTGGATCCTTTTATACACACAGATGTTCCTGTTTATAAGAACCTAATAACGGCTCCTCTGGTCCACCATTCTGTTCTCACAGTGGCCAACCAGGTGCCTGTCAGAAACCCACAAGCCCCAATGTCAGCAGCTTAATAAGTGTTGGTTCACACAAATTGTGCCTTCGCACAAACCCAGTCCATTGGCAAAGCCATATGTGCTCCACAGTGACCACTAGCATGTAGAAGACAGCCATAGAAACTCAAGGGAAAGCCATGGAATAGGCAAGGACTTTATTGAGGTGTTGCGGGTCGACTTGTTGAGTTTTGTCATTTTTTTGTGGTAGACCTGTAATAATAATAATAATAATAATAATAATAAATTTTATTTATATCCCGCCCTCCCCAGCCGAAGCCAGGCTCAGGGCGGCTAACAACAATCAACAATCAAACAATCAGATATTCACACATTCTAAAAATATTTCATTATAAAAATCAATTAAAATCAAATTAATGGCAACTAATTAAGCAAGATTCTAAGCAGGTTGCCAGAGGAGGGAGTCAGGCTGCGCCCTGACCAAAGGCCTGGTGGAACAACTCTGTCTTGCAGGCCCTGCGGAAGGATGTCAGGTCCCGCAGGGCCCTAGTCTCTTGTGACAGAGCGTTCCACCAGATTGGAGCCGCAGTCGAGAAGGCCCTGGCTCTAGTTGAGGCCAGCCTAACCTCTCTGAGGCCTGGGACCTTGAGGATGTTATTATTTGCAGACCGTAGGTTTCTCTGTGGGGCATACCAGGAGAGGCGGTCCCGTAGGTACGAGGGTCCTAGGCCGTATAGGGCTTTAAAGGTTAAAACCAGCACCTTAAACCTGATCCTGTACTCCACCGGGAGCCAGTGCAGCTGGTATAGTACCGGATGAATGTGATCTTGCAGCGAAGACCCCATAAGGAGTCTCGCCGCGGCATTCTGCACCTGCTGGAGTTTCTGGGTCAGTCTTAAGGGCAGCCCCACGTAGAGCGAGTTACAATAATCCAGTCTGGAGGTGACCGTCGCATGGATCACAGTGGCTAGGTCAGGGCGAGAGAGATAAGGGGCCAACTGCTTAGCTTGGCGGAGATGAAAAAATGCCGCCTTTGTTATAGCTGTAATCTGCACCTCCATAGAGAGGGAGGTATCGAAGATTACACCCAAACTCTTAACGGACGGTGCTGGCACTAATTGCACCCCCGCAAGAGATGGGAGTTGCCCCCTCAATCCCATATCGTCCCGCCCCAGCCAGAGGACCTCTGTCTTCGAAGGATTTAACTTCAACCGGCTCCCACGTAACCATCCAGCCACAGCTTCCAAGCATCTCGCCAGTGTATTGGGGGCCGAGTCAGGATGGCCATCCATCAACAGATAGAGTTGGGTGTCATCGGCATACTGATGGCAACCCAGCCCAAAACTCCGGACAAGCTGGGCGAGGGGGCGCATAAAGATGTTAAAAAGCATCGGGGAGAGAATCGCACCCTGAGGCACTCCACACACCAAGGAGTGGCGGGATGACAATTCCCCCCCGAGCGCCACCCTCTGTCCCCGACCAGAGAGAAACGAGCGCAGCCATTGAAGGACTGTGCCCTGGATCCCCACGTCGGCAAGGCGGTGGTCCAGGAGTTCGTGATCGACCATGTCGAAGGCTGCTGACAGATCTAGAAGAATCAGCAGCCCCGACCCGCCTCGATCCAGCTGCCTACGGAGATCATCTGTTAGGGCGACCAGAGCCGTCTCGGTCCCATGACCAGCACGGAAGCCGGACTGGAATGGATCCAGAGCAGATGTTTCATCCAGAAACCTACCAAGCTGTTCAGCAACCGCTCTCTCAATCACCTTACCCAGGAATGGAAGATTCGAGACCGGGCGGTAATTGGATAGATCTAAGGGATCTAATGATGTTTTCTTTAAGAGCGGACGCGGGTAAAAGAGTATTGGGAAATAATTCATAATGAATTAAAAAAAAATGTTTAAAAGTACTTTAAAAAATGGGAATGGGAAGTTGATTCTATTTTTAAAAAATGGAATTTATGAGGAACATTTGGGAATTTGAGAGGGGGCGGAGATGTACACTGGGACCTCGGTTTTTGAACAGCTTTGTTCATGAACAACTTGGAACCCGAACGCTGCAAAACCAGAAGTAGGTGTACCAGTTGTAGCAGGAACCCCCCCCCCAAATCATTCAGTTTGTACAAACTTCACACACACTCACACTCACACACTACATACCCTACACTTCTGTTATAAATTCATAGAAAATCAACCATACATCGGATTTGCACTGTTCCACTTTTATTTTACTCCATGAAGGAAGGACTACAAAATGGGGAAGGTTTGATACAGGGCAGCCATAATCCCTTGAGCATACCAGCACATCCACAGGAGCCCTGCCCAGTTGCTATGCCAACCCTGATGGTCCTAGACAGAAGACCATCAAGATCACAAAGAACTTGCATATGGGAGTGGATTCAGCACAGACTGGAACAAAGGACAATAATCAGCTCTTCCCTCTGGGGGCAGGAAACTGCAAACTCCCCTCTGTCACCTGGAAAGTACTCATGGGGAGGGGGAAAGGGGGTCCAGCCAGGTGACAGGACACTCAGGTTACCACCACAACTCCTCCCTCAACCCCTCCCTTCTGTGATGTATGTGTGATGTTTCTGGGGGGTGGTCTTGGTCTACAGGGTGGAATTTCAAAAGTCTTTATAAGGCCTTGCACACTTTTTTTCTGTGTCCTTCCTCTCTCCTGCAAGTGAGGGGAGCACCCTGTTGCAACAGTTCAATAAAGGCCAAGCCTACAGGCTGCTGTTTTGCTCCAAGTTATCCTGGTTGGTGTCTTTGTTTTTGTCCAAGGGAGCCAGTGGCGTAGCGTGGGGGGTGCAGGGGGGGCCCCCGGCCTCACTGGGCGCAACATCTGGGGGGTAGGGTTAGGGGGCGCAAATCCATGGGTTAGGGGGCGCAAATTACTTGCCTTGCCCCGGGTGCTGACAACCCACGCTACGCCACTGAAGTGAGCCCTCGGATTTTTCTGGTAACACAGTTTTTGAACTTTTCCCCCTGAAGCCGAAAGTGCTCTGTTAAGTTGTGGGTGAACATATCAGACGACACAGCGATTCTTCAAACAGCTCTTGTTTATTCAGAGGCCAGAACAGAACTGAACTCAAGGGCTCAGTCAGCCTGCTTATATAGAGCTCCAGTACAACGTTACTGTAGCGACTTTCTAAAACTATCCAATCACTGAACGTCACTTTCAATCCTTCATTTGCATAACTATCTACAGTATCCCCCTGCTGGCCCAGGGTGAGAACTTCAGTACATAACCAGCTCCATGTTGAGTCCCCCTGTGTTTCTTGTTGTGCTGCTAAATTGTGCCCCCCCCCATTGTAATTCAAGCCTTCCATTTCCGATTGCATCTTTCTGAGGTGATATTTGGAGCTTATATCTGGAGCTTTTGTTTTTGCTATTTATTTTGCGTTTTTTGTTTTGAGGCTTTTTCGGTTAATTTGTTTTTGTGACTGTGTGGATCCCAGTTCAGCTTCTGATTGATTGACGGAGGAAATTGATAAAAGCCCCCCATTCAAACAATGACTATCATCAGTGCAGGTAAGAAAAAAAAATTTAATTTTTATCATCTACAATACTGTCTTATTTATTTTACAGTACAGCACATTGATTCTTGTTTTCATGTTATGGATCAATGGTCTTGTAAGATAGTAAAATTCATGTTAAATTGCTGTTTTAGGGATTGTTTTTGAAAGTCTGGAATGGATTAATCCATTTTGCATTACTCTCTATGGGGAAGCGCGCCTTGGTTTTGGAACGCTTCGGTTTTGGAATGGACTTCCGGAACGGATTAAGTTTGAGAACCAAAGTAGCACTGTATAGTGAAAATGCAGAGTATACGTCTGTGGGGAGGGAATCCCACAACTGAGTTTGAGGTATTGAGGGAGCACAAAGCTTGTTGGTGTGTTTGTGATTGTGTGATTGTCACATGACGAAGCAACGTAGTCTGTCCTGCCCTGAATACAATATAGAGCCCAAAGGGCCTCAAAGAGGCAGTCAGATAAACCAGGCCTTTCAACGTATGCAGGCTGCTTGCCGTAAGAAACATTGACTGACTTTTATACACTTGTGTAGGAGAGAGTATTTCGGCAGGAAGACTGGTTTCGGTTTTGCCTTTGGGTTTTTTGTTCATATCCCATCTTTCCCGCAAGTCCATATGCCCTCAAAAGCGGTTCACACACACACACAAAACTCCAAACGGTACACAAGACATATAATATCGCTGCAACCCAACACGGAAACATAACAATGAAGAAGGAACAGCTCATTTATCATATACAAAGGTTTAAGTAAGAATATAGCTTACTGATAGGTCAGAGTATCCCTTTCAGGAGCAGGGTCCCTCATGAAGGCTCCTAGCACTGGGTGGGGCGAGGCAGGTGGAAGAAGCCACTCCACAATGGCCAGCACAGAGCCTCTCTAATAATAATAATAATAATAATAATAATAATAATAATAATAATAATTTTTATTTATACCCCGCTCTCCCCAGCCAAGGCCAAGAAAGAGGGGGAGGGAATCAAATTGGCTCCAAGCCAAAGGCCAGGCGGAACAACTCTGCGTTCCACCAGGGTGGAGCCAGTGTTGAAAAGGCCCTGGCTCTGGTTGAAGCTAATCAAATTTCCTTAGGGCCCGGGACCTCTAGGGTGTTGCTATTTATGGACCTTGAGGCTCTCCGTGGGGCATACTGGGAGAGGCAGTCCCATAGGTACGAGGGTCCTAGGCCGTGAAGGGCTTTTTTAAAAAAAATAATTTTTATTAACTGGCCAATCACATCAAATTAAATCACATCGCATAAATTCCAAATTACAAAGCCAAATTTTTAAATTTTGTTGGGGGAACCCATACTTCGAGATCCAAAGGGGGATTCAGATCATCTTCTTATTACTGCGTTAATGTCCAAATCAGTCCCAATCAGTCCAAACAAAGTTCATAATTCTATCCAGTCTTATCTTGGTGTTTCCACATCATATCTTGTTCATATAATTTCTCTTTTTCCTTTACGATCTCTTCTGTTAGTCTCCTTAAGCTGATAAGCAAATATAATGGCTGTGAAGGGCTTTAAAGGTCAAAAGCAGCACCTTAAATCTGACCCTGTACTCCACCGGGAGCCAGTGCAGCTTGAAAAGCACTGGGTGAATATGCTCCCATGGCAGAGACCCCGTGAGGAGCCTCGCTGCAGCATTCTGCACCCTCTGGAGTTTCTGGGTCAGCTTCAAGGGCAGCCCCGCGTAGAGCGAATTACAGTAGTCAAGCCTGGAGGTGACCGTCGCATGGATCACTGTGGCCACGATTAAGACTCCTCAATGCTGCGGTAGATAGGTCAATGGATTCTGGAGAAGATAGATTCCTATGAAGGGAAGGGAAGAAAACAGAAGGGCACTAGTTAATATGGTCTGCTTTCCCTCTGAGTCAGTGCCGCAGAGCAGGGGGGAGGCACCAGCACTTGTGCTTATAATGGGAACCCTCGTTAAGAGGAGCCCTTGTGCACAGGAGTGCGCATTTCCCCGCTGGCGCCGAGGCGACGGACTTGTCAATGCCTGTCTCCTGCTGCCATTGACTTGGTGGCTTGAGGTATAGAATCATAGAATCATAGAGTTGGAAGAGACCCCAAGGGCCATCGAGTCCAACCCCCTGCCAAGCAGGAAACACCATCAGAGCACTCCTGACATATGGTTGTCAAGCCTCTGCTTAAAGACCTCCAAAGAAGGAGACTCCACCACCCTCCTTGGCAGCAAATTCCACTGTCAAACAGCTCTTACTGTCAGGAAGTTCTTCCTAATGTTTAGGTGGAATCTTCTTTCTTGTAGTTTGGAGCCATTGCTCCGTGTCCGCTTCTCTGGAGCAGCAGAAAACAACCTTTCTCCCTCCTCTATGTGACATCCTTTTATATATTTGAACATGGCTATCATATCACCCCTTAACCTCTTCTTCTCCAGGCTAAACATGCCCAGCTCCCTTAGCCGTTCCTCATAAGGCATCGTTTCCAGGCCTTTGCATGGGAGGAGGAAGGGAGTAAGGAGGGAAGAGAGCGACGAGCTGCCAACTGACTCACCTGTCTTTTGGCGCCTGTGCTTCTCCACGAGCCAGCTGACTCGCAGGGCAGGGCAGCATCCAAAGCCAGGAGTGGGGTAGGAGAGCGGAAAATAATTTAGGCACTGGGGTCATTCCAGCATATATGGTGGACTTGTCAAAAAAGTCTTGCCATTTTGGAATATGGTCTATGCAAAACCTACCCAAATGACTGGACAGCAGCTGTTGAACTCTCAGGAACTGGCCAGGATTTTCAAAACAACAACGGGGGTTGCAATTTCAAACTTATTATTCTTGCAACTGCCTGGCTCGTTGTTGCTCAATATTGGAAGGACCTAGAGGACGCCGTGTTAATTAAGTGGCATAAGATGGATTGGCCACTCGTTTTGGTGGGAAAATAATTTACATCTGGCTAAAGTAACAAAATAAAAAGATTCTTTTGTGGCAGATTGGCACTGTTTTATTGCTTATGCAAGCACAAAAGAAATACAAAACTTTCTGGCTGCTATGAACATAGTGGATTTCAGTGTTGATACTTCCTGATGGGCGGCACTGACAAATTCACGTTTTGTTTTATATTACTTTAGACTTTCGGTGCAGTTGGATCTGGTCCAGAGGGGTCCTGCCTGCCAGCCTTGGGTTTAGTGACACTCCCCGCATCAGGCTTAGAGTCAGGAACCTGGTCTGACTCTTTAGCTAGTGACTCTGCAGTCACTGGCTGATACTTATCCACACCGCACATTGAAAGCACATTTAGAGCACATGGATTCCCCCAAAGAACCATGGGAGCTGTACCTTACCCTTCACAAAACTGCAATTCCCAGCACCCTTAACAAATCTCAGGATTCTTTTGTGGTGGAGCCTTTGTGCTTTAAATGTGTTTTAAATGTATGGTGTGTACGTCATGAAGGAAGTTGCTGCTGAAGCCTGAGGTCATTACATAGGCATAAATTGTACCACACATAATCTGGCAAACTGTGGCAGAATCCTCTTTCTGACAACATGATTGTGCCTTGTGGATGGGAGAGAGTATGTGGAATGGGCCAAATAAGGTAACTGTGGTATTTCCACTATTGTCATGTGTTGATTCGTGCCTTCAACACACTAAGATGAGGGCATCATCAAGTGCGACCAGTGGCGTAGTGTGGGGGGTGCCGGCCGCACCGGGTGCAACATCTGGGGGTTAGGGTTAGGGGGCGCAAATCCACGGGTTAGGGGGCGCAAATTACTTGCCTTGCCCCGGGTGCTGACAACCCACGCTATGCCACTGAGTGCGACATATATACAGTAAATGTTTGGTGGTGATGGTCTCTTGAAATCAATATAGTAGGTGCAACTTTCATGCTCGTCTTCCAATTGTTCTTATTATGTTTTCCACATTACTGCTAGAAGTTTAGTTTTGCTGATGCAGAGTTGGTTGCTGTATTTCAGGAGGGGAAAATCTGGACACTAAAAGTTGTTGAGCTTTTTTAGGGCAATTGCCTGATAACCCTGCCACTGCCACCACTCATGCCAGAGCCTGAACCAGAGACACCAGCGCACAATTTTTAATAAACAAACCCCAAATCCAGGACATTTGCTTTAAAATGTAAAATTCTCCCAGAGGGGCATGTAGGACCTCCAAAAGAGGACATGTCCAGGAATTCCAGGACATATGGCAACCCTGTCTGGTGTAAGCTGCTAGTGCACTGTAGTGCAGTGGTGGCTATTTTAAGTGAAGTCCTGTGCTCATGGGAAAGCCAATCCCATTAAATTCATTGAAACATTTGCGTGTAAACATGTTTAGGATCAGGAAATGGTTGTACATATAGTAGCAGGTTTGAGGTGGGGTCCGTCTGTGTGATGCTGTGAGTCACCTCCAATTCTTGGGGTCCGGTACTCAGAAAGGCTTAAAAGATGGTGGGGGGTTCTGTTTCCAACTAGGCAATTATAAGATAATGGACTTAGCTTGCTATTTAAGTGCCTTCATTCATATAAGCAAATACTTTGCTTTGCTCCAGATGGCAAATGAGTGGGCTGGTAGTTAGAAGGACAAAAACCTGGGCAGTTGTGTGTGAGCTGAACAGAAAGGAGAAACTAGGAAACAGAGACATGCTTGATTTATGCCGGACCCAAAGCTGTGACTAGTGGAGAAGCCAGTTCTGTTGGGGTGTTAATGCTGTGAGCACCTCCACCTTAGGCTCAGATTGCATAGTGTTTAAGAATATATTGAAACTATCTTCATATTACGAAAAGCTGACAGATTATCCACTGTACCATTGTTAATCAGGTTGAGTTGTTGAGATGTGCTACTAACCATTTGCTGTTGGATCCAAGGGAGGCAAGCTGGTTTTTACAATACAAATTAGTTGCCATGGTGTGTCTTCTCTTAATCTCCAGGTATTTTCTGGAGGAGCCAAGGGCAAGCTGCATACTAGGGAATGCATTTGTTGGCCACACCCAAATGACTTATCTCAAGAGTTTCTATCAATATGATTGAGATAAATGTTTAGGAGCAGACTGTTCTCTCAGGCAGTGGTGACTTTCGCTGGGATCAATCCAGGGTGGAAAACAGGGTGTCAGATTCGTAGGGCAAGGTTTCAGATTACTCAACTTCCTGGCATCTAGCAGTTTCAGCGAGGTTTTGTTTCCAGCTGAACAGTTTTGCTGAACAGTCAAAGTTGACAGGGTGGGTGAAGAAAACGGAAAGCCATAAACAAATTCAGCATAGAAAGTGTACGTCGGCACTTAATCTGAGTCTATAAGTTTATACCTTATGCAGTACTTATACTTAAACAGGCCTGGCAAAACAAAGTTATATTTGCAAGGAAGAATTAACCAAGCAATCCTGCACACCATGGGTGGAGAACCTTCTATAGCTGTAGGGCAAAGGGAACAAGGTTCTTGCAGTCAAAATAAAATTAAAATAAAAAACATAAATTGTCCAGTAGCACCTTAGACACCAACTAAGTTTGTTCTTGGTATTAGCTTTCGTGTGTATGCTGTTGCAGGAATTTATGTATAGGTTGGGGGGGGGGGTGTTGCCCTTCCAGCAGATATCATGCACATGCAGCCCAATACCAAAATCACCACAATCACTTTTGTGACTTGTCCCCACAAAACACTTCATCACAGCTTCTTCCTATCTATTCAAAGGGCCTCTGCTGCACAATACCAAATGTAACAATTCAATGATAAATATATCTATGTTCTGGCTCACTGGGAAAACTTCAGAAATTCATATAGACATGTGAGCTCAGCTACTCAGCAGCCCCTCTGCCTGAGTGATAATCCCTGGCATCCTGATACCTGAGTGCCAGACAGGTAGCCATTCCAGAAACAACAAACCCAGATGAAGACAAAAGGGTGTGATTAATTTGGTTGGGAAACAGGGAAATGCAAATATCTCTTTTGTTACACTTGATGGGTGTTTGGTGGAGGGCAAGGAGAGGCATGGGGCAGGGTCCAGGATGCTCAGATTACTGCCACCCGACCTCTCCTTTCATGATGTAACCATGATGTATTAGTGATGTTGTGTAGGGCGGGGTGTAACATGGGGATTAGCATCTAATAAAAGTTTGGGTTCTCTTTTGTACGGGGCTTCCATCTTGTTTCACCTTGTGGCAGGTGGGAGTCCTGTCGCAACAGTCTTCAGTAAAGACCAAGCCTACTGGCTGCTGTTTTGCTCTGCTATTCCTGGCTGGTGTCCTTGTTTTTTGTCCAAGGGAGCTGTCAGATTTCTCCGTTAACAATGAACACTTCTTCCGATATGGTTCTTGCAGTACACGTAAATAATTTCATTGGCTGATCCAGCCCTGGAAGCAGGGAACCCAGTTGTGTTTCCTCAGTTACGCCTGTGTGCACTTTGGCCACAATCCAGGAAAACGTGTTGATAGATCCACAGCATCGCAATCCTTTTAGTCACAGCTTTCCCCTTGATACCAAATGATGAGCCACGTCTGAATTTCCCCAAGTTTAAAGCCTGGCCCCCGTAAAGGGAGTTGCTTTGAAGAATGAGGCATTTTCTTAAAATGGGTTGAAAACGGAAGGCAGCCTTCAGCCTTACCCCCAGACGGGTTTGTTTCTGGAGCATGGATGAGTAAGGATTAGTCTACCCAGTGGAGCCCATCCTCTGTGTTTTGACTTGAAAGAGTCCTATTCTGGGCATGTCTCCTTATTGGAAGGAGGCCAGTGCAGGGCAGCTACTCCTGCCGAGGTGGAAAGGGAAGCCTCCCCTGAGAGCTTACATTTCTGCTGCATCTTTCCATTGGTAATGATGGAATCATCCAGTCCCACACCCAAGGCAGAGAGCATGCTAAGACTAGACCAGGGAATCATTCAGAGATGTCACAAGCAGCCTCCTCTGCGGAGTCTGTAATAAATTGATTTGACAGCGGCACTCTCTTTTGCAATGCACAGTTTGAGAGTGACTTGACTAAGTTAAAAGTAACTTACTAGAGATAAACACCCATCACCTGGAGATTTTAGCAGAAATGATGCAAACATGTAATATATCAAACACGTCTTGTTTTTCTTTTCACTTGATCATGCTGTAATAATAGAAGAGTTATAATAGGCTATTTTAAAGCACATCTGCAGCACATTCTCTCCCACAAATAATTCTGGGTACCGTTGCTTACCCTTCACAATATTAAAATTCCCAGCAACTCTTAACAAACTACAGAGCCCAGAATTCTTTGAGGGGGGAAATGTGCTTTGAATGTGCTTTAAAGGGGCAGTGTGAACACAACCCTAGTACACAACCCTAGTAAATAACCCTAAACGGCCTCGGCCCAGTATACCTGAAGGAGCGTCTCCACCCCCATCATTCTGCCCGGATACTGAGATCCAGTGCTAAGGGTCTCCTGGTGGTTCCCTTACTGTGAGAAGCAAAGTTACAGGGAACCAAGCAGAGGGCCTTCTCGGTACTGGTGCCCGCCCTGTGGAACACCCTCACATCAGATGTCAAATAAATAAACAACTATCAGACTTTTAGAAGACATCTGAAGGCAGGCCTATTTAGGGAAGCTTTTGATAAGGGATGAATCATTGTATTTTAATATTCTGGTGGAATCCGCCCAGAGTGGCTGGGGAAACCCAGCCAGATGGGTAGGGTATAAATAATGACATTATTATTATTATTATTATTATTATTATTATTATTATTACTACTACTACTACTATTATTATTATAAGACATGATTATCAAGCCAGCTTTCTTTGCTCTTGCCATCGATGATTGCATTTTCCAGCACATGGTCTAGCAACAACTCTATCCTTCACTCAAGCCTGCCCCTTACCCATGCCTTTTGTCTTGCATGCAACCTCACTAGCATCTACATAAACTCTGATATGCTTATTTTGTTCTCCAGCTAATACAATTGCAATATCTGATCTGATTGGATCAAAGGATTAGTCTCTCTCTCACTCAAGACACACAGAGACAGTTGACCTTTGATCCTATCACCCCTGGAGTCTGGAAACTCCTAATTTAATTGACCCTTTTCTATGCCATGCTTGTTTATTCTGAAATTTACTTAGGGGTACATGATTTATGCCCCAATTCTTGATGCATTCATTCTGAAGTGAAGCTTAGTGCGCGCAATACTAATTTCCTAGAATTTGCACTGGGGGTGATGGGAATAGGAACAGATTGGACGGTTGGGACTACAGAAGGAAGAAGGAAAGTTACAAATTTTCCCACTCCATGCTTCCTTTATGCTAAGGGCAGCTTCTGTGGGATTAAAGAATCTTCTCTCCGCTGAGGGACACAACTGGATACCTTAGAGTTAGTTCCATGACCCCTTGTGCTCTGAAACCATTTTCAAGATGACAAAATTTCTTCTGGGAAGCTCTTGTCAAATTTCTACTCAGGCATGAAGCTCACTGGGAGACCTTGAGGCAGTCAGTGGCTCTCAGCTGAACCTACCTCATGGTTTGTTATTATAAAGCGATTACGTATGCCACCTTGAGCTCTTTAGGAGTGGGATAGAGCTGACCTCACTGGCTGCCAATTGATTTCCGGGCCCAATTCGAAGTGCTGGCTTTGACCTATAAAGCCTTAAACAGCTCAGGACTGGAAAACCTGAAAGACCACCTCTCCCCCATATAAACCACCCCAGACTATGTTCATCACCTGAGGCTCTTCTCCACGTGAAGTTAGGAGAACGGGCCTTTTCTGAAGTGGCCCCACATTTGTGGAACACTCTCCGCTGGGAAGTTTGCTTGGCACCTTCATTACTTATTTTTAGATGCCAGGCAAAAATGTTCCTCTTCAACCGGATCTTTGGCTGATTAATGTTTCACAGCCTTTAAATGCATCCGTGGGAAGGGGGGGGGGGGTATTGATTTGCTGTTTTGATTTACAGTGGTACCTCAGGTTAAGTACTTAATTCGTTCCGGAGGTCCGTTCTTAACCTGAAACTGTTCTTAACCTGAAGCACGACTTTAGCTAATGGGGCCTCTTGCTGCTGCTGCGCCACCGGAGCACGATTTCTGTTCTCATCCTGAAGCAAAGTTCTTAACCTGAGGTACTATTAATTGGTTATCGGAGTCTGTAACCTGAAGTGTATGTAACCTGAAGCGTATGTAACCCGAGGTACCACGGTACTTATTTACTTGTTTTTGTCCTAAATTTTATTTTGTGAACCACCCTGAGATTTTATGATGAAGGGCAGTATTTAAATCTAATTAACAACAACAACAACAACAATAATACTACAGTAGTAGACATATGCATTATACTGTATGTACATAAAATGTAACACAACAACAACAACAACAACAACATGCCACCAAATGTCCCTTTCAGGGCTGGGGCTGCTGGTTTGCAACATAGCCAAAAGTCATCATCATTCAAATTTATTCACAACATAAAGTCATCAAAGGGATGTACAAGATAAAAACATAATGAAACACAAAAACACAGGTCTGAAAACAACAAAATCAACAAATTCTAAAAGCAATAAAACCACCCATACAATAACAACAAAACAATTTGTACATGTTGTTCATACGTGGCTTTAAGAGTATGGATTTTGGAAAGAATCTGTTATCAAATACAAAAGGCAACTTGTGAAGCAACCCTCTGCTATTTTCCTCTCAATTACTTGTTCACAACAGATTGACCGGGCTAAACATATAATTGATTTTTCCATTTTTCACTGCCAGAAAGGGGAGAAACGACCTCATGTTTCAAGTCGCTAGTGTGTACATACACACTAAACCTTTTTCAGAAGATTCAGGCTAAGAGTTCAAGGGTTCTCTTTTCATCTCCTTGTAAACACCCTTTAATAAATTCAAGTATGGTTGTTTAATTAAGTCAGCCTATGCCTTGCCTTCTTGAAGTTTGTTGTCCTTGAGCAATCTGCCTAAGTGATACATTGGAAGATGCTACAAAAAGGTCATGTAGAATGTTTCATGCGATGCTTCTCAAAGGGAGCACACATCCTTTCATTCTTCTAGTACCTCTTGAGAGAGAATGACAAAACCCTCCAAGATTTCTTTAAGATAGAGAGAATGTTCAGTCTTATAGATAACCTGAACTTCCAGCATTGCACTGTAGGGAAAAAAGCAACGCCGAGTTCCTGGCATTCTTAGTTCCCAATTCGGGGAGGGGAGTGAAGGGAAGCTACATTATAGCTGCATACATGTTCATTTGGCCAGGACCAATGGTTCCCAAACTCCCCACCCCACCCCACTGCCAGCCCCATAGAGCATTTGAAAATCTCAAAGATAGCCTTGATGGACCACTTAATTATTTTCTCTTCTTGTTTTAGCAATTGTAATGCGCAGCTTTAGATGCTGTAAAAAATGCAGTTGTATTTTTATTTCTTCCTTTATTCTTGCATATTGTACAGTTGAATTCCATAATATTCAAGTTGCACAACAAAATACATAAATGCGTAAATAAAAATAAAAAACACCACACAACATGGGTATTCAAAGAGATGCTGCCTCCCATCTTCAACCACAAATCC
Organism: Podarcis gaigeae; assembly: GCF_964106915.1. Classification (NCBI taxonomy): domain Eukaryota; kingdom Metazoa; phylum Chordata; class Lepidosauria; order Squamata; family Lacertidae; genus Podarcis; species Podarcis gaigeae. Next base: position 68,461,473 of record NC_139686.1, on the reverse strand, counting down.
ACAGAAACGCGGCAGACTGCCTGAATCTCGACCATAGCTTGGGACCCTCTTCCTGGACTATTCCAAATGCCCATTTCACAGGAGCACATCCAACCCCTGGTACCTCATGAGCAACTTCAGAAGGTGGCAGCAATAGCTTTGTTGCCACATTACCCAGGATGGAGCCCATCATTGATAAAGGTATTCCCTACAAAATTATTAAAAAGGTGCCAAATATCACAAATCTAAACAAAAGCTGGTTGCCACATAAACTTCTTGCCAGTCACTCCTATGAGTAAAATAATGTGTTTTGTCATATTACAGTGGTACCTCGCAAGACGAAATTAATTCGTTCTGCGAGTTTTTTCGTCTTGCGATTTTTTTGTCTTGCAAAGCACAGACTGTGGAAAAGCTTCAAAAATCACCAAAGTCTTCAAAAACCTCAAAAAAGGCTACCACACTGTGTGCTATGTTGCTCCTCGAAGTGAATGCACGGTTTTAAGAAAAAGGAAACAAACTTGCAAGACAAAGGAAACAAACTTGCAAGACGTTTTCGTCTTGCGAAGCAAGCCCATAGGGAAATTTGTCTTGCGAAACAACTAAAAAAACAAAAAACTCTTTCGTCTTGCGAGTTTTTCGTCATACGAGGCATTCGTCTTGCGAGGTACCACTGTATTTGAAAAATCAGTCCACCAGCAAATTTGCTTTATAAAATTTTAATCAGGCAATCTTTTTTTCTGCCTCCACTCAAGTTAGTATATAATGACCCTCTGCTTTCTTCTGTGTTATGTGTGTGTGTATATATACACACACACATACACAAATTAGAGGTACAGAATAATTAAAATGTCTTCAACAGTACAGATATTTGCCATTTTTGAGTCAATAACTGTTATTGCAAAGTTTGATGAATCCAGTACATCAAGTAACAAAAGACCAAACAACTACTTACCTTGCCACAACACACACACCCCATAAAATTTTAATTTTTGTTAGCAATCCACACACAATTCCTCCTCCGGAATAACACTTGGGCAAAACTCTGTTGCGAGTGGAAGACAAAGAAGATAAATAAGGTCAGGAAAACTGTTTACATGACGAGATATAAAAGAACAAGGCGACCGTCAGTCAGCGCAAGATGAGAATTTAGTGCTAAAACATAAATATAGATGTTACGCGTTCTTAATTTGCATAGTATGGGGGAGGAGGCTGTGAATTGTCTTCGGTATTATTAACTGATAAAAGAGCTCCGAGTTGAAGTAAATTTGTCTGTCTTCAAAGTGCCATGTAAGACACTCAATTTGGGGGTTAGCTTCTCCATAAGAGCGATATACCACATTTTGTGGTACCAGCATGGAAGTGTAGCTTCAGTTGTGTTCCTCCAGCGTTTTGTGATAGTTAGTCTTGCAGCCATTAAGAAGTGCCCAATTAGACCCTTGTCAGAGATGCCTCGTTTCCTATAAAGAAAAAAGGTTTAAGAGTGCCAGTTATGGATTCATAATTGAATGTTGAGGTATATCATAATTTTCTGAATTTCATCAAAATTACAAGTCCAGAATTGCTGAACCCAAGAGCAAGTCCACCATGTACATACATGCCAGGGACTCAGCAACCTCTCCATCATATTGGTAGAGTAGTTGGGGAGTTGTGTGAAATGCGGACAGGCGTAATGTGTAACGTTGGGACGGGCTCAGAATCCTGTGTTCATTAGGCAGAAGGGAGAGCAGCAGGTCGGAGTGGACAAAAAGCTCTGACGATTCCACCCATTCCAGTCAAGAACCAAGGGAGTTGGAATTGCTCTGCCAACAAGGTGGAAATGGTGGCTGGAATTGCGTTCAATGAATAGGGCCAGATCAAGCAATGTTGGCCTATAATTAATAAATGGACATTAAAACAATTTGTCATCAGGAGCTCTTAGATTTCAGGAATCTTCTAAATTGTTCCTTCTACAGGACAATGTGTACACAGTTCTCTTCATAATGCCGTAAGATCAGTCAGAAGTAAACAATGACTGGATCAGTTCCAAAGATCCAGGGCTTCACTGGAGCCAGGGATACCATAGACTTAGCCAGGGAGCTTATTTTTAGTGTTGTGACTCAGCAGTAAGAGAGGCGATCATAATTCAGTGGCTCCCCCCACACACAAAAATGTCGCTAGTTAGTGAGAGTTAGTTTACAAAGTTATGACGATCTGAACACCCTTCTTCTATCTCCCCTAAAAGAACATGCAAAATGAATAGTCTCCTAAATTCAGTGCCTAGGACCAGTGCTTTTTTCTTAAAAAATATTTAGGGGTGCTCTCATTTTGACTCAAGAAAATCACCATTTAATAGTTCCAATTGGGAAAAATAAATACAGCAAATGGACAAGAGTACAAAGATTCACAAAATGTTTACTGCATTTTGCAGTAACCTTGCATTCCTCCCAGAAAAAAGCACTGCTTAGGACTAGCCATAGCTCTGTGCCCTGCCAGGAAATGGTAAAAGGACTCCATTGCCAGTCTTATGCATTTACATGTAAGATTCACAAAACAGTGTCTGAAACCTTCGACAAAATGAGGCATATATATTTTAATAGATTAAAAATATAAAATTATTCAGTTTCTGAAGTACTGTAACAATCTCTTTAAGGTGGTGGTGGGTTTTTTTATTTAAAATGTTTTTATTACGATTTTCTTGGGTTACAAAAGTACATACAGCATCTCTGCTTTCAGTTCATGGAGTCCTTTCTAGAGATCAGTTATATTTGATATGTGAGACACTAACAGACAACATAATGTTGGGGGAGAGGAGGGGGGGAGAGAGAAGCAGGGTACACTGGAACCTCGGTTGTCAAACGCTTCGGAAGTCGAACATTTCAGCTTTTGAATGCCAACAACCGCAAAGTGAGTGCCTCCGTTTTCAAACGCGCCTCGGAAGTCAAACGGCTTCCGAGGTGCGTTTCTCAATTTTTTCAATGAACTTTGCCGACTGGCAATTGTGCCTCAGTTGTCAAACATTTTGGAAGTCGAACGGTCTTCCAGAACAGATTACGTTAGACAACCGAGGTTCCACTGTATATAATGTTGGTTTTAAGTACCCATAATTTTGTCCTTCTTCCATATATTACTGTCCATCATTTGATGACTACAGCATGAATGAGCCATCACAGACCTATCTCTGCAGATCTTTTCATGGAATGCCTCCTTAAACACAACACTTTTTTTCATTGAAGGTAGTTAAAACATTTGGTGTGGAGGTATGGAACCTCAGAGTACAGTAGTTTTTAAACTGATAGCTGTGAAAAGCTGTCAGGAGCTGAGGAATGCCCATTTTAAGGTGGATCATCTCCAGGAGGTGAGAATGAAGATGTTTTATCTAAATGGGAATGGGGATAGAAGTAGGCAATGCAAGTGGACATGGTAGCCATTAAAAAAAAGAAAAAAGCTCAAAGTACCACAGGGGAAAACATACGAGTCAGATACATTTGAAAAGAGGCGCCATGTATAAATGTTTTATATGCCAGTGCTAGAAACAGGTGAGCCAAGATGGGCAAGCTGGAGCATACAGCTTTGAAAGACGGCATCACTATAGGAAGGACTTAGGGTGGTGTCCATCTGTATATCAATGAGGAGAGAGTCAAACAAGAAACCCCAAAATGGGTGGACTTCTCTACACCAGTGGTTCCTAATTAGCGGTCCGCAGACCCCAGGGTGTCCACGTTACCCACCCAGGGGTTTTTCCAGCGCCATTCACATAATAAAAACTGGCATAGAGATATCAAAATTTTCAAAAGGAGGGGGTCCATGGCTTGGCTGTTGAAAAACAAAAGCCTAGGGCTTGAGATGGAGAATGGAATCAAAGAGACATTCAAAGGAGGAAGGATTGCAGGAATGGACAACTTAAAAGACCCTCACAAACCGGGTGTGTAAAATTTGAGAAGTGGTAGAAAAGAAGTTGAAAAGTCAAGAAGATCAAATCTCTCCAGTATGCGTGGGAGATATTTAAAGCCACTATTAAAAAAACTCCGCTAGAATCAGAAAATGCACCAGAAAATACAGCAGATCAGAAAATGCACCATTAGGTACAAGAGGATGCCTGCATGGTTAGAAAAAAACCTCCATACTTCTGTTAGAAGCTGGTGAAAGCCCAACTTCAATTAAAGCGTGGTGGGCTGCCCTAAAACATTGGCTCAGGATTTCAGTGTTTAATCTAGGGAAGGGTTTGTACCAACACCTGACCAATGAGGAATTTGTCAGCAAATGGCAGAAAACCATGGCTAAAAAAGCCACCTCTATTGGTCTGTCCCACCCCCCAAGTGTATTACCTGCATTATGAAGGCGCCCAAAAGATGTTAAAGCAAAGATTATGGGATAATGCACACAGTGACTTGAGATCTCAATCACACACAGTCTGTAGTCCGCTGGCAGTAGGAGTACAATATGGGTATGTCTTTAAGTTAACATCTTACATTAAAAACCTGACAGTACCAAACTATCGAAGGCTTTTCACCAAAGCCAGACTAAACGTCTTTCCTTCTGCAGTGTTGGATGGCAGGTTGAGAGGAGTTCCCTACCAGGACAGACTTTGCTCGTGTGCTCAAGACATCGATTCCATAAATCATATCTTGTTGCATTGTGCAAAATATGAGCAAGCCAGGGCTGAACTCATACTACCCTTGCTGGTACCTTTCCCAGGAAAATCAGAGGCTCACTATGTCAGGTTCCTACTGGAAGACCGGACAAATGCTACAACATTAGCAGTGGCAAAGTTTTTATCGGTGGTTGCCAGAACAAATAATCCTTATATTCTGAACAAAATGCTTGTTTAACCTGGAGGTAGGCTGTATGAATTGTGTATTGCTTTGTAATGATTTGTTGGGTCTCTGGACCGTAATAAAGACTGAATGAATGGGGGGGAAAGTCAACAAAGCTATCAAAGGCAAGAAGGCTTTGTTTTTCATACAATGGAAATCTTCCCCACATGAGGACAAAAAACAAACCTTGGTGGAGGTTGCAATAAGAAATGCAAAAGGTAAAAAAGGAGTGTAGCACTAAAAGCATAAAGGCTATTTAAAACACCAAAATATTAAAATACAAGGATGCAGGCAAGGATGCAATTAGACCTTTACTCAAAAAGCTCCATGTGAGCACTCTTGCAAATCTAGTGCAGATCCCATCATGGGCATCTGTGAACAGCTGAAGGGCTCAGCAGAGAACATCCTGTAATAAAGAAAAAGGGAAGGGCTAGTTGGGAAGGAGTGAGTGTGGTTGGTTACCAAGGCAACGGAACAGAATCCTGGGATGGGGGAGTTATGTCGGAGTAGTGGATAGCTGGGAGGGAGGGAAAGCAATGAGCAGTTTGTAAAGTATAGCTTCAATTCTGCTTTGAGGATAAATCAGTTGTCAGGGGTGCCAACTTGAATAAAATATGGGGGGGGCAGGTAAGCCCCTCCCCACATAATCAATCACATGACATGGTGTGCACACACCATCTGAATGGCAATGCCTATTGACTTGGGGGGCCTGCCCCCTCAAATATTTTATGGGGAAGGGAACAAAGACCCCTCAGACCCTGGGAGTTGGCGCCTATTTTAGCTGTGCTGATTTTGTCATGCTAAGTTGTTTTCTTGTCCCTTGATCTCATAAAATACTATCCATTTTTTGAGAGGAGTCCAAGAGTGTTCCTTCTGCTAACTAGACTGAACCAACAAGATAAATCATTCTAGAGTAGACCCTTTACTACCTAACAACACAGAACCCGAGGCTGCTGCTTGGGCATTCAAAGGTATAGATGACTCTCCTCTTATGGGGGGTTACATTCAGGGACCCCAAGCTCATAAGTGAAATCACGTAAAGTGGGGAGCACCCTCTTAACCCTGCTTTGGAGACCCTCTCTGCCACATGCAGGGAAGTGATGGTAGCTCTGCTACCCCTCACACCAGCTGTTAGTTGGGGAGGCTGAGCAGTGTAAAGAAAGCTCCACTGCACATCTAAGTCTCTTTGGGGTTTCCTCGCCCTCACTTATGTTTTCTCGGGCTCCAGCGAGGGTCACCAGCTCCACAAAGACTCTCCAGCTCTTTCCTGCCATTTCCAGGTCAAATGAGAGTAAGCAGTGGGGAGTCACCTGTACTTCAGACTAAATCACTGACCTGTTTGGAGAAACGTTCTTCCCCGATGTTAGCAAACGGAAGAATCAACTTTTCTTTCACCCTCACCATATTGGTATGCTTTCCAAGTAGACTCATAGATGCAGTTCTATTCCCGATAATAGTAAAAAGATCATAGGATACATCTGCCAAGTCTCTAAGCAGCAAGGTGGAGCCAAGTTGGGTCCAGATTCTGCAGCAATTGATTGTCAGGAAGAATGAAGAGCACCTCCAAATTAAATAGAGTTGATACTTGTGTGTGTTTTCCCCTAGGAAGGAACCTGCTCAGTATATTGAATACTGAGACAGTGCTATAACATTTGTTATAGCCTTTAACTTGCACCTTGAAGGGAAAACAAACATTACCTTGAGGAACACAAATGGATTCTAGGCAAAACTTGCATTGTCTTAATTGCTCAACCACCTGCAGAAGAAACTTCTGTTCTTCCGCCATCAGTAGGACAGGGGTCTCATGCTGGAACCTTTGAAGGCTCCATAAAACCCAAGCTTAAAGGTCTGCTTAAGGGACATAAGGAACTATTAGAGGGTTTGGACATGTTCTTATATGAGGACAGGAAGAAAAATTATTTGTTCTGTTTCTGTTGTAAGAGCAGCCCAGCCCAGGTCCATCTAGATCACAGGCCTATCTAGTCCAACATTCTGCTCATGCAGTGGCCAAGTAAGATACCTGTGAGAAGCCCCTCAGGAGGACAACCTCCCTCAGATACCAGAGGTAGTAGCCCACCATGAGAATTAGTAGCAATTTATAGCTTAATCCTCCAAGAATTTGTATAATCCTGCTTTAAAGCTATCCTTGTTGGTGGCCATTGTAAGATCTCCTGGCAGTGAATTCCATGCTTTATGTCAGGCATGGCCAAACTTGGTCCTCCAGATGTTTTGGACTACAACTCCCATCATCCCTAGCTAACAGGACCAGTGGTCAGGGATGATGGGAGTTGTAGTCCCAAAACATCTGGAGGGCCAAGTTTGGCCATGCCAGCTTTATGTGATTTTTGGCAGTCCTAAATCTCACATCATTTGTATTCAATGGATAGTGCCTGCTTCTAGTGTTAAGAGATGGAGAAAAACTTAATTGTTTTCTCTACGCTATACATAATTTTATCAGCACATCATGTCCCCCAACACTTGCCTTGTTTTCTAATCTAAAAAATTCTGAACATTGTGCTCTTTCCTCAAAAGGAAGCTGCTGCAGCCGCTAGATAGTTTTGGTTGTCCCTTCCTCTACCTTTTCATTATCTTCTCTAAAGGGTTAAGGTAAAGGTACCCCTGCCCGTACGGGCCAGTCGTGACCGACTCTAGGGTTGTGCGCTCATCTCGCTTAAGAGGCTGGGAGTCAGCGCTGTCCGGAGACACTTCCGGGTCACGTGGCCAGCGTGACGAAGCTGCATCTGGCGAGCCAGCACCAGCGCAGCACACGGAAACGCCGTTTACCTTCCCGCTATAAAGCGGTACCTATTTATCTACTTGCACTTAGGAGTGCTTTCGAACTGCTAGGTGGGCAGGAGCTGGGACCGAATGACTGGAGCTCACCCTGCTGCGGGGATTCGAACCGCCGACCTTACGATCAGCAAGTCCTAGGCACTGAGGTTTTACCCACAACGCCACCCGCGTCCCTCCTCTAAAGGGTTATGGAGAGATAAATGCCTTTTAGAAAGGCATGTTATCCATGTTAGCTCTTCTGCTGACCTGGACAGTTTACTTATGTAGATTAAAAAAATAGTTTGGATACCTCTTACGATATCATAACCCAATTTGGCATGATGGTTTCTGATACCAGGGAGAGGTTTTTTATCTATGTTAAGACATAATTGGATACCATTTTAAATCAAGATGGTGGACTGAACCTTTCAGAGCTGTGCCAATTTAACCATTAATTTTAAAAATGCGCTGGTTTGTTTCTTAGAATCCCGAGTGTGAGGCTGCTAATTTTAAATATTTGAATGGTTTTAAATATTCCTCGTTTCGCTCAGTGCGCCCTCAATCTCTTTCCCTTCAAGAGGAAGAAGAGAGGCTTCTTGGGCTCAACAAAGAGAGCAAGTGGGAAGAAAGGAGGGCTGAGGTATGAGTACATTCAAGAGGCAGAAGAGCTGGAAGGCACAGCAGCTCTACACCCCTCCTCTTTGTCCGCTCCCATTCTGTCTCTTCCTTCTCTCACAAAGGGCCACTCTGTCCTGCCATTGCTCATTTCCTTCCTTCCAGCTTTGCATTACACAGCCTCACTCTATGCGCAACTCCTGCTCCCACAAAGCCCATTTGCTGTGCATCAGAGGAGCAGCTGTTGGCAGCAGTCGAACCCAAAGCCTGGACTGCAGGGTAATAATGGCAATGGCCTGCAAACCTGAGGGCCACTGGTGGTCCCTGGCCCAGTTTGAGAAATTATTTGAAAACCTGGTACAGAGAAATTGTGGGGGTTGGGACTGGCTGAATTTGTCCCTTAAGACCCTTTGCCTTGTCCCCAACCAGGAACCAGTGCAGCTTTTTTATGGTTGCTCTTGGAAACTCTCCCTGGCTCCTTTGGTCATTTCAGAGAACAGAAATAACCTGCTTTGCTCCTAAGCTTTAATTTTTTAGCGCAGTCCAACTTTTCATGCCACAAGAGTACTTCGACATGGAACCCGTGGGCCTTGTCATGCGAGAGGGGAGAGCAAGGCCAAAATTTTATATACACCAGCCCTCATGCTGCCTTCCCAAAGCCTGGTAAGTGAGGTCAGGCTTTGAGAAGCAGATATGAGGCTCTGGCAGGGTCCTAGAGCCCCCTCTCCATCTCCTTTCCAAAGCTGGCCAAGCACTAACTAGACTTTGGGAAGGAGATGAGTCCTCATGCTTCCAGCTTACCTTGTTTCTGAGAGAAGGGCTCCAGTATCTAATTCTTGCTCTTATGGAGATACAATCACCCTGGGTTATATCAGAAGGAAGAAAAGGTGGGCACCATTTTGAGAGAACTTCACTGCCCAGCAGTGGAGGGAAATGTGGACAGCAGCAACCCAACTCTCCAGATGATTTATGGTTTTTGCCCACTCTCTAATGCAGGGGTCAGCAAACTTTTCCAGCAGGGAGCCAGTCCACTGTCCCTCAGACCTTGTGCAGGACCAGACTATATTTTTGGGGGCGGGGGAATGAACAAATTCCTATGCCCCACAAATAACCCAGAGATGCATTTTAAATAAAATCAAACATTATACTCGTAAAAACGCACTGATTCCCAGACTGTCCATGGGGCAGATTTAGAAGGCGATTGGGCTGGATCCAGCCCCTGGGCCTTAGTTTGCCTACCCATGTTCTAATGCATACATGCTGCTGTATGTAAAGCCAAATGGTCCCCACTTTTAAAGCTTAAAATTTGAGATGTTGGGAGCCAGATGAGAAGCAAAAGATTACTTATTCCCATTGCTGGTAGGCCTTGGCTTTAAGTTGGACTCCTTGGCCAAGCAATTTGGTTTCAAAACCCTGGACCTAAAACCAATTTTATCAGTTGACAAGTTCTAGGTGTGCAGAACCTGTGGCCCTTCAGACCCTGCTGAACTGCAACTCCCAGTATCCTTGGCCGCTGGCAATGCTTCCTGGGGACAGGATGTGAGTTGTAGTTCAGCAACGTTTGAACGGCCAAAGGTTCCCTACACTTTGTGTGAATGGACTCACCAAGAAGGAAGAGTAGCACCTTACAAGAGACTTCCCTACTTACCTCAAGGTCATTTCACACTTCAGTTCTGTAGCAGATTAAAAGGTAAAGGACCCCTGAAAGTTAAGTCCAGTCGCGAATGACTCTTAGTACGACCCAAAAACAGCCACACTGCTCAGAAGGGCTTTGTGTCCTGAGAGGTTCTTCAGAATTACTAGACCTGCTGGCACCCAAAAGGATGACGCTCTCTGTCTGGACTGCTTTCATGCCAAAACTCATCTTGGGGCTTTGCATAGAATCATAGAGTTGGAAGAGACCACAAGGGCCATCGAGTCCAACCCCCTGCCAAGCAGGAAACACCATCAGAGCACTCCTGACATATGGTTGTCAAGCCTCTGCTTAAAGACCTCCAAAGAAGGAGACTCCACCACCCTCCTTGGCAGCAAATTCCACTGTCAAACAGCTCTTACTGTCAGGAAGTTCTTCCTATTTTTTTTTTTTAATAAATTTTTATTAGGGGTTTTTACAAAATAAAGTACAGAAATAAACAACCTTTCTTTTATCTCAACAAAGTTTCATAACTTCTTTGGACTTCCTCACATCTCCCGCTGCCATTTTCATCATCATAAATTTTTCCCGGCAATTTATCATCTAATTTGCAAATTTTATAACCACTCATTTAAATATAATCCTCTGTAAATTAGTTTCTCTTAATCTCACTTTACATCCCATTTCGATCCGATTTTGTGGTGGCCAATTATTTATGATCAAACATCCTACTTAACTTTCCGCCAAATCACAATATTTTTGTAAATAAATCTTAAATTTCCTCCAATCTTCTTCAACCCTCTCTTCTCCCAGGTCTCGAATTCTGCCAGTCATCTCGGCCAGTTGCATATAGTCCATCAGCTGCATCTGCCATTCTTCCAGAGTGGGTAGATCTTGAGTTTTCCACTTCTTGGCGATAAGTATCCTTGCTGCTGCTGTTGCGTACAAAAAGAATGTTCGGTCCTTCTTTGGCACCATCTGGCCGACAATGCCCAGGAGGAAGGCCTCTGGTTTCTTAAGGAAGGTATACTTAAATACCTTTTTCAGCTCATTATATATCATTTCCCAGAAGACCTTCACCCTGGGACAAGTCCACCAGAGGTGAAAGAATGTTCCTTCATTTTCCTTACATTTCCAGCATTTGTTGTCTGGCACATGGCATATTTTGGCTAGTTTAACTGGGGTCATGTACCACCTATAAATCATTTTCATTACATTTTCCTTCAGAGCATTACATGCCGTGAAGTTCATCCCCGTGGTCCACAACCTTTCCCAATCCTCAAACATAATATTATGCCCAATATCCTGTGCCCACTTTATCATGGCCGACTTAACCATTTCATCTTGTGTATTCCATTTCAACAGCAAGTTATACATTCTTGAAAGTACTTTAGTCTTAGGTTCTAACAATTCTGTTTCCAACTTCGATTTCTCCACCTGGAATCCTAACTTTTTATCCTTTTTAAAAATTTCTTGAATCTGAGCGTAATGTAACCAGTCTCGCACTTTATCTTTCATTTTTTCCAAACTCTGCAATTTCCAATTGTTACCCTCTTTCTCTATTATTTCCCAATATTTCGGCCATTTGGCCTCCATATTGGGTCTTTTTCGGGCCTTAGCCTCCAGAGGTGATAGCCATCTTGGAGTTTTATTTTCCAATAGGTCTTTGTATTTTGTCCAGACATTAAACACTGCTTTCCTGACAATATGGTTCTTAAAGGCCTTATTGATCTTAACTTTGTCATACCATAAGTATGCATGCCAGCCAAATGCATTGTTAAAACCTTCTAAATCTAACACATCAGTGTCCTCTAGAAGTAGCCAGTCTTTTAGCCAGCAGAAAGCTGCGGCTTCGTAGTACAACCTTAAGTCTGGCAGGGCAAAGCCCCCTCTTTCTTTCGCATCAGTTAATATCTTAAACTTAATTCTGGGCTTTTTGCCCTGCCAGACAAATTTAGAAATATCTCTCTGCCACTTCCTGAAGCACTCCGTCTTATCCACAATTTGCAATGTTTGAAATAAAAACAACATCTTAGGCAATACATTCATCTTAATAGCAGCAATTCGGCCTAACAAAGAAAGCTTCAATTTTGACCAACTGTCCAAGTCTCTCTTAATTTCAGACCAACATTTTTCATAATTATCCTTAAATAGACTCAGATTTTTTGCTGTTATGTTTACCCCTAGGTACTTTACTTTTTTAACCACAGTTAGTTCTGTTTCTCTCTGAAACCGTTCTGACTCTGCATCTGTCAAGTTTTTTCCCAACACCTTAGTTTTCTGTTTGTTTAGTTTAAAGCCCGCTACCCGACCAAAGTCCTGAATCAATTGTAACGCTCTTTTTGTACTAGATTCTGGCTCTTGCAATGTCAAAACAAGGTCATCTGCAAAAGCTTTAAGTTTATATTGTTTCACTCCGATCTGAATCCCTTGCACCAACCGGTCCCCTCTAATCAAGTTCAAGAGCACCTCCAGGACAGAAATAAACAGCAAGGGGGAAATCGGGCAGCCTTGTCGTGTCCCTTTTTCAATCTTAAACTCTTCTGTAACCACATTGTTAACTATCAGTTTTGCCTTTTGTTCTGAGTAAATCGCGTCAATCCCATTTTCAAAACCCCGCCCCACTCCCATTTCTTTTAAATTCCCCTTCATAAATTTCCAAGAAATATTATCAAAGGCCTTCTCCGCGTCTATAAAAATTAGAACTGCTTTAGTGTTAATATTTGTTTGCAAGAGTTCCAAAATGTCAATAATGTTCCTTGTATTAGCAAATAAATGTCTTCCTGGGAGAAAGCCTGCCTGGTCTTTATGAATTATCTCATTTAAAACTCTTTTGAATCTTCCTGCCAAAACGTCAGCAAATATTTTGTAATCCACATTTAAAAGGGAAATGGGGCGGTAGTTCTTAAGTTGTGTCTTTTCAGTTTCTGATTTTGGTATCAATGTGATGAAAGCTTCCTTCCACGATTCAGGCGCCTTCTTTCCCTCCATAATTTCATTGCTGACCTCCAGCAGTGGTTGAATCAAATAGTCACTTAATGTCTTATAGTACTTGGAGGTCAAGCCATCTGGCCCTGGAGACTTGCCCAACTTCATATTCTGAATGGCCTGTTCTATCTCTAGTCGTGTTATTTTACTATTCAGGAGTGATCTATTTTCTTGTGATAGTTTTTTAAGTCCATTTTTCTCCAAAAATTTTGCAATCTCTTCCTCCTTTTGTGGCCCTTGAGTGTATAATTTCTTGAAATATTTCTGGAAACATTTTCTAATTTCCACCGGGTTCTGAATATTCCTTCCTTCTATTTCCAAATTTGTTACTATGTTCAGCTTTTGTCTCTTCTTCAACTGCCAAGCCAGCAGTTTCCCACATTTATTAGCCGATTCAAATGTTTTTTGTTTCATTGATTTAATCTTCCATTCTATTTCCTGATTTATCAGTTTGGAATATTGTGCCTGATGAAGTTTAATTTCTCTCAAAATCGGCTGTGACTTCGGGTTTACTCTTAGTTTCTTCTCTAACTCTTTAATTTTCCCCAAAATCTTGTCCTTTTTCTCATTTTGTAGTCTTTTCTTTATGGCGTTCTGTTGTATCAAGAACCCTCTCATCACAGCTTTGCTTGCGTCCCAGATTGTTCTTTTTTCCACAGCAGTGTTCAAATTTATCTCAAAATAGTCCTTTATTGTTTTTTGGGCCTTCTTGATAATCTCCTGATCTCTAAACAAGTTGTCATTCATCTTCCATCTAAAGGAGCCGGTTGGTAATAATGTCATGTCCATTTTCAACGCGTTATGATCGGAGCAGGTCTTTGGGCAGATTTCCACTTTCTTCACCTTAGGAGCCAGACCTCTAGAAATCCATATTTGGTCAATTCTTGTCCAAGTCAGTTGGGCTTCAGAGAAAAATGTTCCTTCTTTCCCTAAGGGGTTCTTTGTCCTCCATATATCAATCCAGTCCATGTTGTCTGTCATTTCAAAAAAGGTCTTTGGTAGTCTGCCTTCTTTAGTAACCTTTTGGCTTTGTGACCTATCCATGTTTGTAGAAACGATCCCATTCATATCTCCCATCATAATGATGTTATCATAGTCCAGATAATCCAGCATAATCTCATGCAACTTCTTGTAGAATTCTGATTTCCCTTCATTTGGAGCGTAGATTCCTAATATCAAAATTTTCTCTCCTTGGTGCTGTATTTCAATTGCCAAAATTCTTCCATGTTCATCTTTAAATAGAAATTTTGGTGAGAGGCTCTCCTTTGCATATATCACCACTCCTCTCTTCTTAACTAAATCCGAAGATATAAATTCTTGGCCTATCCTTTTATTTACCAATATTTTTCTGTGGAGCCTAGTCACATGTGTTTCTTGTAAACAAGTAATGTCTAGTTGCTCCTTTTTTAATAAGTGAAAGATTTTCTTCCTTTTTTCCGGGCTGTTGCAGCCATTTATATTCCAACTTAAAAGTTGCAGAGACATCCTGGATAGATCTGTTTAGTTTCCTTGGGATGGTATTTTGTTCTGTGAGTCTTCAGGGTTCTGAGGTACAGGCACCTGTGGTGGTTCAGACCCTGAGGGTAGTTCAAGTCCTTTATGAAGGTCCTCACCGTAGGCAGTCAAAAACTTATCCCTATCTTCCAAAGTTCTAATTTTGATCTTCTTCCCTCTAAAGGTAAAAGATAGTCCTTGGGGAAAGTCCCACCTAAAGATGATTGAGTTGCTTCTCAGCAGTTTTACTAAGTCCAAATATTCAGATCTAAGATCCAACAGCTGTTTGGGAATGTCCTTAAAAATCTCAATTCTTTTGTCCGAAATGTTCAAAGAGCTTCCGTAGTGCAGGCCCAAAATCTTGTCCCTTTCCTCCTTTGATCTCAACGTAATCAAACAGTCTCTGGGCCTTTCTCTCTTTGTAAGTCTTCCAAGTCTGAAGGCTGACACAATTTTAAAATCTTCCTCCTCTAAACCCCAGAACTTGGAGAATTCTTTGGTCAGAAACTCAGCTAGATTACCTTCTTCCACTTCTGGTATCGATCTTATCCTTAAATTAATCTCCCTGTTCCGAAGTTCCAACATAGAGAGATAGGTCTGATGTTCTCCGACCTGCTTACTGAGCGGCCTTACTTCTTTTTCCAACTCTCCCACTCTTTGGCTGGTTTCTTCGGCCAGTTTCTGATTTTCACCTGCAGCCTCCTTCAGTTGTCCGATTGCTTGTGCATTCTGTGCAACTTGCCCAGATAATTTGTTTAAAGTTTCTGTATTAAGGTCAATTTTCGCAGTTTGTTGGTCAACTTTCCTCTCCAAAGACTCCAATTTCTCAAGAATTCTCTCTAATACAGAACCAGATCCTCCTGAGGCCATCTCTTCTAGTTGTAAATCCTCAGTTTCTTCCTCCCCTGCCTGTGACAGGGAGGTAACTTTTTCCTCCGAGGGCAAAGTGGGCACAGATGATCTGCGTGCTTGTGAGGCTGCAGTTACGGTTGTCAGAGTTGTTTGTCTGGTTCTTAATCCCTTTCTTTTTGCGCCACTCATTCCAAAAATATCTAGCAGTCAAGGTCAAGCTGAGTTATTCCCATGGGAAAGCTACGGCCCAGATGGTAGCAATCAAACAGAGGGCCGGGAAATAGAAAGTAAAACAATGTTTTTGTTGTAAGTCCTCAATCCTCTAGGGGGAGCATAAAATGTCCTAGGAAGAAGAGTCCATTCCACATACAAAATCTAAACCAATTCTTAGGGATCTTCACAAAAGTAGTTTTAGCAGAGTTGGTTTTAGGTTTGCCACAATATTTCAAGTTGTGCTTACTGGAGTTCCAAAATGCAAGAACGTAACCATTCTGAACTCCCTCAGACTGTCTCCAAGTTTAAATAGAATGTATCCAAATTTGCAGTCTGACAGTTCTACTGCTCAGGCAGTTCTGACACCTGGGCTTCTTAAACAGAATTGTAATCCACAAAGAAAGGAATATATAAGTCCTAATAAAAGTCCAAAAATCAATTGCTTACAGTCTTTAAAAGGAAAAGTAATTTCTGCGGGTGCTCAATCTGAGCTGTCAAAAGTTCTCTCTATGCCTCCACTCCTCCTGCTCTTTGCTTTAAAAATCAATGGCTGCGGAGGACGGACTTCCTTTTCCTCGTCTCTCCGCTTTCAGCTTATTTTCAATATTTTAGTCCCGAAATTTAGTAAAGTCCTCAATTACTCACGGGTTGTTACGTTTTGGAATCTTGTGTTGAAGGAAGAAAGGTCGGCGCTCACCGGCAACGGCAACGCGGCTTCGCTCCGCTGAATGCGCATAGACCCACAGCGCCGCTACCCCCTCTGCGATCCGGAGCCCCTTACGGGGTTCCCTCAACGTTTCGGGGGTAGCTCCTGGCGCCCGCCGGGTCCCGAGACCGCAGGCTTCCGCTGCCTGCGGTTTTCCAGAATGGGTCTCCGCTTCGCCGTAGCGGACGACCCTTTTCCAGCGTAGCTTCCCTCTCCCGGTTAGGAAAGGGCAGCCATTACCGTTCGCGCCGCCTCCGGAAGTCCCAGGAAGTCCTCTGGACACATTCCAGTTTGTCAGTGTCCTTCTTGAACTGTGGTGCCCAGAACTGGACACAGTACCCCAGGTGAGGTCTGACCAGAGCAGAATACAGTGGCACTATTACTTCCCTTGATCTAGATGCTATACTCCTATTGATGCAGCCCAGAATTGCATTGGCTTTTTTAGCTGCCGCGTCACACTGTTGGCTTATGTCAAGTTTGTGGTGAGCCAACAGTGTGACGCGGCAGCTAAAAAAGCCAATGCAATTCTGGGCTTGCTCTTCTTTGCAACCAGTTCCGGCTTTCTCCTCAACGGGTGGTGCATTATAAATGCAGTTGTATATTCTTCCCAAAAGTTGATTCCAACTGTTATCATAATGAAAGAAGTTCCAATCTGGAGCTTTGCAAAAGCCTTGTTGCTCCAAAGCAGGCAAGAGAGAGAGCAGAGAAGGCTCCAGCTCATGGATAAGATACAGTGTGAACTCATGCAAACAGCCATGCATCCAAACGAGAGCAGCTCATCTCTTGCTTAACTACCACCATTATTATGTTGGTAAAGCTTTATATGGATCCCCTAACACAAGCATGGGCAAACTCCAGCCCTCCAGAAGTCTGGGACTACAATTCCCACCATCCCTGACTACTGGTCCTGTTAGCTAGGGATGATGGGAACTGTACTCCCAAACATCTGGAGGGCCTGAGTTTGCCTATGCCTGCCCTAACAAATGCACATTTATTGTGGTAGGTAACACACAGCCATTACTAAAATACAGCTCCTGGAATTTTAAGTTTGGCTAACAGGCCTGTTTTACTTACTGCTTGGACAAAGCTGCTGCTGTTGCATTATCCTGCATTCCTACCCTTGTCTACAAATTTGGGAAAAGTCGTTTGAAATAGAAATGCTCACAATGAGCTCAGCATTTAGATGGCAATCCTAACCCTT
The DNA here is from genome assembly GCF_964106915.1 of Podarcis gaigeae. NCBI lineage: Eukaryota > Metazoa > Chordata > Lepidosauria > Squamata > Lacertidae > Podarcis > Podarcis gaigeae. The sequence continues at coordinate 68,444,227 of NC_139686.1, read as the reverse complement.
ACCTGGGAGCAAGCACCACTGAATTTAGTAAAGAGTTACTTCAGAGTAGATGTGGTTAGGATTGAGTCATTAGTAGTTTTCTGCACTACACTATTTCAGCTTGTATTGTATGCCAAGGCCACACAGATTATTTTAAACTGTAAGCATATTGAAGATCAATGGCTTTTGTATTTCCAATCAGATTTTAAGGGAAACAGAAGGTGGCCAGAACAGCAATTCTGAATAGCCACAACATTGGTTTTTTAAAGGTAGCAAACAATCTAAAATTCCTACTTGCTCCTGTATTTTAGTGATCTTGCTGAACTTGTCACCCTGAACACTTTCAATGAACCTTAACATCTTGTAGTCCAGCCCAAACATTCTTAATAAATTAAACTGTAGAAGCAAATTCTTACTTTTACACTTTTATTAGATTTCACTTAGCTTGAGAGCTTCTCTAAAGTAAAGATTATATAAAATGAAGTATCCAATACAATTCTCATTTTTAGAAACTATTAGAAATACTAGTTAAATTTCAACTATAAAACTTTATTACATACAAAACATTCAACCATTATTATATTGAAAGTTTGTTATCACAAAGTCCAACTCATGTACAAAACAAAAAGGAGCAAAACATTTTTGCACCATCAAATCAGCCGTGAGCTGTTAATTAAGTCTTCATTCCTTGAGCATCCTTGGTCAAAAGCTTAAGTCCCGTTATCTAAAACTGGAAACACTTAGCATATTCAAGTAACCCTGAGCATCTAGTGCAATTGCACAAAAGTCATATATAATAGTCCATTGGCTACTTCTTAGGGGGGGGGGGGAATTGGCATTAAACTGATAGCAAAGTTCCTTCGGAAAAGGGGCGGGGGAGCAACAAGTGATCTCTTTGCCAAATTCGTGAGTGAGGTAGCCCAATGGCAAGAAAGAAAAAAGTGACTCGAAAGGAAAGGAAAAACCAGACGGCATCTCTTGCCTCCTCCTCAGCCCAAGGTTATCAAGGTAAGTAGAAAAGGCTCCCCTGCAGATCGCGTGGAGAGCAGCCAGCTGTGGGCGGCCTCCAAGTCCAGATGGGGAAAAATGGGGCTGGGAAAGGGGCGACAGTCCTCCCAAGACTTCGCCCTAAAGTGCAGTTCATTGAATGGTAAGGACGACCCAATCCGGACCAAAGTCATTGTAAACAGGTGACTGCCACGCGCCTCCCTTCGCTTGTTCGCTACGTCGCGGCTGGCGAGGAGAGGAGAGATCCTCCCCCCAAAAAAAACACACCACAATCCCGGTTCTCGGCCCCCCAAGCAGGGTGCCTGGGGCGGGTCCTTCAAGGGGCGCCCGCTCCTCGGCGCCCGACCAGCGGCAAGCGGCGGAGTCTCACGACGGGCGCCAGGTCGACCCCCAAGAGGCGCCGCGCCCTCCGCCGGGTGGCCTCCAAGCTGCGCCGGTTCCACACGCTCCCGCGCACCTTGACGGAGGGGAAGGAGTCCGGCTGGCGGGGAGTGGCCGCCTGCCAGATGCTCTCGAGAGACCTGCCCTCGAAGAGAGTCCCCGCGGGCAAGGGCGCAGCTGCCGGGCCGGGAACCGAGGGCTGCTGCTGCTGCTCGGGGCGCCCGTCGGAAGCGCAGCGGGCAACCTCGGCTTCTTCTTTGCAGCGCTTCTTGGCCGCTCTCTTCGCGCCTCCTCCGGCGGCGGCGGCGACCCGCAGGCGCCTCCCCCTGGCGGCGGCTCTCCTCCACGGCCGCTCCCTCCTGCCCTGCGCCGCCGCCGCGAAGCCCCGGGACAGGTCCGGCACGGAGGCTCGGCACGAGGCGTAGCCGTAGACGTCCTTGCTGCGGAGGATGACCGGCGAGAACTGGTGCTTGAGGCTGCACAGGAAGCTCCACAGCTCGGCGTCGGAGCTCATGAACTCCGTCGACTTGGGCACCAGCAGCTTGAAGGCGTCGCCCAGCGCCTTCGTGCCGCCGCCCAAGAAGAGCAGCGCCTGCGAGCGCGAGTGCACCACCTTCTCCGCCTCCGAGCCCGGCGCGCCCCGAGGGGCTGGCCAGGCGCTGACGGCGGCGGGGGCGGCTCCATGGCTGGCGGCAGCGGCGGCTCCGTGGGGTTTCATCGCCTTCTTCGCGCCGCGGCGGCGCCGGCGGCTCCCTCTGGGTCTCTCCAGCGCCGCCGCCTGCCGTCGAGCAGCTACTGCGGCCGAGGGACTTTGCGCGCAGCAGCTCCGGCTTCTCTCTTCCGCCGCCGCCTCCTGCCTCTTTCTTCCCCAAAGAGGAGGAGCAGGAGGCGCCTTCCTTCCTCCTCCGCCCCCCCTTCTTCGCCTCGTTCTTTTTTTTCCCCCTCGCGGGGGGCGCAACTTCTCTCGCTCCCCAAGGCGGACCACGCCGATCGATATCCCGCCGCCTCCCGGACTAGCCGGCACAAAATGGTGCTCTTTTTAAAGCCCCTGGCGGGGAGGGCGCGCTTGACACGCCTCCGCGGCCTTCCATTGGCACGTTTGAACGGCATCACGCGCGGAGGCCCGCCCCGTCCAGGCCCCGCTTGGGGTGCGTGGCCGTGGCGGAAACGTCTGGGAGGGTGTTGCTTGGGAGAGACTTTGAGTTGGTGGCCTCCAGGCTCAAGCAGTGAAGGGGGGTCTGCTTCCCAGTTTAGGATGAGGGGATTTGTAACACTCCAATCTGGCATCATCTTGTTGCCTTTGTTGGTTCCACAAAAGAAGAGAAGGCCTCCTTGCATATAATCTCCATTTCTAGGTCCCCACTTCCTTGAAGAAAACCGTGATGGTTTCCTAGAACAAGATAATGTGAGGGGAAATTGGGTGCCATTTTATATTTCTTTGGTTGGAATTCACGTTGAAATTCAAAAGCTTGCCCTTAAGACATAGGAAGAACTAAATAGGAAAAAAACAAACCAAAAACCACAACTTGGCTTATAAGCATTCATTGTTATACTAATTGATGATAATTGGAGATATGCGTGCCCTTAATGGATAATAATTGCATGTGCTGGTTTGCCTCAGTAGATTGGTATGTCCAGAGGTTCTTGTGCCCCATTCTTAACCTTTCTGGCTCAGCAGAATGGAGAATCTCAACACGATCAATATCTCTAGCAAAATTTAAAAAGTTGTTGCATTTTTAATTTTATTTGGTGTAATTTTTTAAATAAATTGTTCTTTCATCATCATCATCATCAATGGTAGGCAGTCTACCAACATGAAAACGTAATGGTACAATAAATAATATTGATTAAAAAGCAGATAGCGTAAGGAGGGCATGCCCCAAAAATGGTCCAGTCGGTCAGTCATGCCTTCCATTCTGTTTGCCTTCCTACATCATTTTTGGGGGGTCGTCCACACACTCCAAGTCAGTCAGCATTCCAGGGCTATTCAGCACATTCAGTCCCTATCAGGCTGTTTGGGACATTTTGCCATGTCTAGTCCAGCATCCTAGGATCTTCTCACAGTGGCGAACCGGATGCCTTTGGGAAACCCATAAGCAGAGCCTGGTACCTCCCTCTTCTGCTTGGTCCTGTTTGGGGGCCACATAAAGGAATCAGAGAACTGAGATGGCTTTCAAGGATGGAGAATCTGCCCTCCAGACCAAGAGCATGGCCAATGGTCAGGGATGATGGGAACTGGAGTCCAGAACCTTCTGGAGTTCCACAGTTACCCATCTCTGAGAGAGGGAAAGGTAACAAAAGTTTAGAAAAGTATAATTGGCCAAGAACAGTAGAACACCTCTCATCTAATAAAACCAAATGGCAATAGGCTCCAGACAGATGAGCTCTTCAGGCAACACCTATTTACTTATTTATTATCTTTGATAGTTGTTGTTTGCCCAAAGGTGTCATAAGTAATTACAGGTAGTCCATAAACATTATTGCACATAAATAGAAAAGCCAGGAAGTAGTGACAAAGCTGTGCAGCAGTTCATTGAGGGATGGGTAGACTCACAACCTGAACTTCCTGGTTTTGGCAGATTCTTTCCATCCCAGGATGTGAGATCTGTCTATTGTAATCAGCTGGAAAAATAAAAAAATGTTACTTACCTTAGGTTTGGTGTCTTGCCAGGCCAGAGGGGCAGGACTAGCAGAGAAGACAGAATTTATACTCCAACTCTGCTCTTTTTTAATTGATAAAAGTGCATATTTTTGTTTTTAAACTTATAAAAGTGCAGTGTGTCTATGCAAATCAATGGAGCACAAAGCTTGGCAAGTGAGCACTGCATTTGAGCTGGTGGGGGGGGGAGGTCTGAGAGGGGGGGCAATTTATTTTTATTATTATTGTTATTTGTACCTGTTGTGACGTGGGGTTTGTGATTTCAGCTCTCTTGACATAATATGCTGGAGACAGTTCTCTAGTAACACTTCTTTATTAAAGCAACAAGACTGGGGCCTGAGGAGGGGAGAGCTACATTTATAGGGACAGGGAACTAGCTAGAAAGGATACATTTTGGAGGGAACAATATCAGGCATTCACAGTCCTGCCTTTTGGAGGAAACCAATAAGACAGAGGATCCAAATACAGCAGCTTAAATGAACCAATAGTAGCTGTACCCTCTGGAACCAAAAGGCAGTTACTTTACCCTAATGCAATACAGACAATAATAATACAGATACAAAATCCTTTGACTCAATACACAACACCCCTCCCCCCCTAGTGAGCACAGCAGACGTAATCTCTCAGGTACTGTGGGGTCCTACAACTTCTACTTGATCTCCTGACAACAGGTGTTGCCGGTTCTGGATTGGGTGTCACCTGTGGTAGGGGGGCTGCTATAGGGGTTTCGTCAGGAACAGATAGAGTCCCAGACATCTCAGGGTCCCCTACCTGTACCTCGTCATCCTGAGGACCAGCAGACCCTGGTTCATTTGCTGAGGCCCCTGGTGACTGCACCTCTGGGCCATTTTCACCCTGGTCTTGCAGCTCTGCGTCGTTAGCCAGGGATGAATTATCAGACTCCTCTCTGCTGAGCGCCCGGCGCCTCAGCTGATCTATATGTCTCTTCCAAACTTGCCCATTTTCCAAGGTCACATAATAGGACACAGGTCCACTAGTCCGGGTGACCACACCAGCCACCCACCGCGAACCTCGTGAATAGTTCCTCACCCAGACCAGATCTTCAGGGGCGAGATACCTTGTTGTGTCAGTCTCAGCCTGGGGGGTTGCTCTTGAATTACGGTTTGGCATTTTATCCGGGTGGACATAATCCAGCACCGTTACCAGTCTTCTACCCAAGAGCAGCTCAGCTGGCGACTTGCCCGTTGCAGTACACGGCGTCGCATGCTGCAAAAATAACATTCGCGCGATGCGAGCTGACCAGTTACCCTCCATTAAGCGCGCAATGGATTCTTTGGCTGTTCTTACCATGCGCTCCGCCTGCCCATTGGAGGATGGGTGAAAGGGTGCGGATGTGACCCCTCTTATGAAGTTATCAGCCAAGAATGCCCTGAATTCTTGGGATACAATAGCTGCCCCATTATCTGATACAATGGTCTCAGGTAACCCGTGGGTTGCAAACAGCTGCCTCAACATCTTGATTACGGCAGCTGATGCCATGCTAGGGACCATCGCCACTTCTAACCATTTGGAATATGCATCGATGATAACAAAAAAGACCTTCCCCTGGAATGGCCCAGCAAAATCTAAGTGCAGCCGGCTCCAGGGAGATCTGGACTGCTCCCACCAGTGAACTGGTGCTCTGGCCACTTCTGGCCGCACCTCTTGGCATGCCTTGCATGTTCGTACCCATTGTTCTATGTTCTGGTCCATTCCAGGCCACCACACATAACATCGGGCTAGCGACTTCATCCTGACCATTCCCGGGTGTCCCATGTGAAGCGTCTCAAGAACCCTGTTTCTCAGTGGTGCTGGGATGATCACCCTATCTCCCCACAGGAGACAACCCTTATGCATGCATGGACAACTCGTGCTGCCTTGTCGCATAAGGCCTGAATTTGTCTTCATGCGGACCACCTGGCCACCCCCTCCCCACCCAAGTGAGCACACGGGAGAGAACAGCATCTTTCCTCGTTTTCTCAGCTATACCAGTAGCCGTCACAGGAGCCCCCGGAAGTGCTTCCAGCATCATTATGTGCTCCGCTGGAGCAGGATCCTCATTGCTCCTGCCAGGAAGGGGCAATCGACTCAGTGCATCAGCGTGGCACAACTGCTTCCCTGGCACATGGGTCAAGGTGTACTGGAACCCGTTCAGGAACATAGACCAGCGCAACATTCTGGGGGAGAGAATTTGTGGCGTTTGTTCGGGTTGAACAACCCTAACAGTGGTTTGTGGTCCGTTACAATGGAGAAATGGCGACCGTACACATAATCATGGAACTTTTTGATTCCTGCCACAATTGCAAGCGCCTCTTTGTCAATTTGAGCATAGTTGCGCTCCGTGGCCGACAACGTACGGGAATAGAAAGAGATGGGCTTTTCCGACCCATCCGGTTCCCTATGACTCAGCACCGCCCCCAGACCGTATTGAGAGGCATCACATGCCAGGACCAGAGGCTTCGACTCATCATAATGAGCAAGGACGCTCCTGCTACTCAGCATTCCTCGCAAGGAGTCAAAAGCCTTCTGCTGCTCCTGCCCCCATCGCCACACATTCTTTTTCTGCAACAGTCTATGTAATGGTTCAGCTACCGAAGCTTTCTGGGGTAAGAACGAATGATAAAAGTTAATAAGTCCCAGGAATGACTGCAACTCTGTCTTGTTCTGTGGTCGTGGTGCCTCGATGATGGCCTTAACCTTAGCATCTGTGGGGTGGATGCCTGATGCATCAATTTTAAACCCCAAGAAATCCACAGTTGGCACCCCAAAACTGCATTTTCCCTTTTTTAGTTGCAATCCCACCTCCTTGAACTTGAGCGACACTGCACGGACACGCGCAACCAGTTGCTGTGGGTCTTTTCCAGCAATCAAAACGTCATCAAAAAATGGCAAGACCCCCGGCAGACCTCTTAACAGGCGTTCCATGAGCCCTTGAAAAATCCCTGGGGCCACACAAACTCCAAATTGTAATCTGTTAACTCTGAACGCCCCTTTATGTGTGACAATAGTCTGTGCTTCCGCTGATTGTGGGGTTACTGGCAGCTGTTGGTAAGCTTGTGCCAGGTCAAGTTTGGCGAACACCTTGCCCCCAGCCAGTTTAGCCAACAGATGTGATACGACTGGAATGGGGTAGGAGTTTCCCCTGAGTGCCTTATTGATAGTACATTTGTAATCAGCACAGATCCTGACTTCCCCATTTGCTTTAAGGGGCGTGACGATTGGAGTCTCCCACTTAGCGGAGTCCACGGGTGAGAGAACTCCCTGCTTGACCAATTTATCCAGCTCTGCTTCGATCTTGGGTTGCAGTGCAAATGGCACTCGCCTTCGTTTGAGTCGGATTGGGGCCACCCCAGGGTTCAATTCGAAGTCAACTGGGGGCCCTTTATAACAACCCAGTTTTCCATTAAAGAGACCAGCAAATTCTTTGCATAATGCCTCGCTCATCTCAGGGCAGGTTTGGATTGAATTAAGCCCTGATATACTCAGTCCCAGGGCGGGGAACCAGTCAGTGCCCAGGAGACTGGGGCGACTGCCCTTCGCAATCACCAGTTTGAGTACCGCCTGTTTGTCCCAGAACTGTACTCTCACGGCACACATTCCCATGACATGGATGCGGCCCGCTGAGTATGACTGCAAAGTTGCCGGGAAGGGCTCCAGAGGGGGCAACTTACCCCTGGGGAAGAATGTCCTCGCGGTCTGGTCTGACACGATAGTGAATCCAGATCCGGAGTCCACCTCCATGTCGCACAGCTGACCCTCAATCTTCACCTTGACGTGTGCCTTGCCTTGCGCTGGAAACTGCACGACCCTCCCGTTGATCTCCGTTACGTAGTGGCAGTCCTGTGGAACATGGGTTGCTGTGGGCGGTCTGCGATGCTCCAGTCTAGGTGCTCCTGTCGCTCCCAACGCTGCCGATCTACAGACCCTGGCGATGTGACCTGTCTTTCCGCACGTCCGGCACATAGCATCCCGGAAACGACAACTCTTCCGCTCATGGTTCCCGCCACAACCAGGGCACCTGCCTCGGTGATCTTTGTGCACTGTGCAGGCCTGACGCACTGACTCGACCCCACGGACTGGGCCCTGGCTTGGAGTAGCCTCTAGTTCGTCCATGGCATGCGCAACTTCTATCTGTGGCTTAGGGACCCTGCGACTGGCATCAAGCTCCTCTCTTTCATAATTCTCCGTGGCGGTGGCCTCCTTCAAGGCTGAAGCAAGGGTAACCTCTTCTTTAGCCACGATGCGTCTTCTGGCTTTCTTGCTGCTCAGACCACCGACAAACCGATCCAGGAGAGTCTCTTCCAGATCTTGGAAGTCGCAGTGCTGAGCGAGCTTCCACAGTTCAGCTAGAAATGCAGATACAGACTCCCCAGCACGCTGCTGCCTCTTATGAAACTCCATCCGCTGGGCCATCTTGGTCTCAGTAGGCGCTAAATGGCTTGTTAGGCAGGCAAGAATATCTTTGAGAGATGTCTCACTTAGCTTCGCTGGGGCAAGCAATGCCTTGGCCAGCTTGAAGGTCTCAGGCCCACAGTAGCTCAGGAATGTGGCCCTTCTTTTGCTGGCATCGGTGATCCCTTGAGCCACTGCGAAGAACTCGAAGCGTTCGACGTAGTCTTCCCACGTGTGGGGCTCTGATGGCTGGAAGGGCTCCAATACCCTTGGACTCTCCATTGTCCTGTGGGCAGGGTCGTCTTCTCAGCTGGCCAGTGAGTCTTGTTCTTGGCTACAATCCGGACTCTGAGGCAGGGCTGCGTTTAACCGCTCCTCAGCATTCCGGATTCCACCTTCGTCGCCAGTTGTTGTGACGTGGGGTTTGTGATTTCAGCTCTCTTGACATAATATGCTGGAGACAGTTCTCTAGTAACACTTCTTTATTAAAGCAACAAGACTGGGGCCTGAGGAGGGGAGAGCTACATTTATAGGGACAGGGAACTAGCTAGAAAGGATACATTTTGGAGGGAACAATATCAGGCATTCACAGTCCTGCCTTTTGGAGGAAACCAATAAGACAGAGGATCCAAATACAGCAGCTTAAATGAACCAATAGTAGCTGTACCCTCTGGAACCAAAAGGCAGTTACTTTACCCTAATGCAATACAGACAATAATAATACAGATATAAAATCCTTTGACTCAATACACAACAGTACCCCACCCAAATAACACTCTGGGCACAGTGTTAGAAATTCAGATATATAAGCTAAGCGCCAAATGGCTCCTTACACCAGGGTTACAGTTGCCAAAATGAGATGCCTGGTTGCCATTTTTGGACCAGATGGTTCAAAAGTTGTCTTTTTCATTATGACTTTTTGGTTCCTGAAATTCATTCTGATTGTGCAGATAAAATATAATGGATCTAATTCTACAGGATGGGGTATTAGTGTGTGAAAACAGCCCAAGGGCAAAGATCCCCAGGTGTGCAACTCCAGATGGGGGAGACATCAGGCAGCATCCGGGCCCCCAGGCATCTTTGCTTGGTCGCAAGTGGCTGATAGCCAGGTGCAAAATGCACCTGGCACCTGGCGAATTTCAAACGCTGCCTATCCCTCCATGCATTGCTGCACAGTTATGTCACTATTTCCTGGCCTGTTTGTTTTTATGGTTTCTTCTGCTCTTGCTGACTTTAAAGTTTGGAACAGTAACATTAGCAGTATGAGCAAACAGGTCAATAAGACATTTCCCCCTCTTTGATGTCATTCTTAAGAAAAATGTCTGTCATTATTGCTTTTAAGCCTGTGAAGCCACTTATTGTGTGCAATTCTAAATTATGCACATATTTTGCATGTGCAATGAGCATGCAACACTAGCACAATGAAAACAAGAAAAACTTAAAAAATAGTCTTCGCTTTGCACCTCCAAGTAAAAAAATGCATATATACAGTTGCCATAAAAATTGTTCAACCCCCGTTGCAAATCAGGTTTATTGTCAAAATTTGAAGACTTTCAGCTGTTTGCAATGAGCAAATCAAACAAAAGCAATTGAAATAGCTCAGCACAACAGATGCTTCAAGTGGTTCCCCCAAATTTAGCTGAAATTGGAATTTGTCCTGGCTTCTACAATCTCACTATTATTCAACCCCTTCATGGCAAGCATCTTTAGGACTCAGTGGAGCAGCCTTTTGCTGCTATGCCCAGCTGCAAACACAATGCATAGACAGACAGACCAGCTTCTGGCAGAGTCCCTGAGAAATCTTTGTTGTTGTTGTTGTTTAGTCGTTTAGTCGTGTCCGACTCTTCGTGACCCCATGGACCAGAGAACGCCAGGCACCTCTGTCCTCCACTGCCTCCCGCAGTTTGGTCAAACTCATGCTGGTAACCTCGAAAACACTATCCAACCATCTCGTCCTCTGCCGTCCCCTTCTCCTTGTGCCCTCCATCTTTCCCAACATCAGGGTCTTCTCCAGGGAGTCTTCTCTTCTCCAGGGAGTCTTCTGAGAAATCTTAGCTCATTCCTTATGAGCAATGGCCTCCAGTTCAGTAATATTCTTGGGTTTGCGTTCTGCAACCGCCTTCTTCAAATCCCACCAGAGATTTTCTATGGGGTTCAAGTCAGGTGACTGAAATGGCCACTGTGGTAGAACCTTCCAGGACTTCTTCTGCAACCAAGTCTTGGTGGAATTTGAGGGATGCTAGTGATCATTGTCCTGTTGGAAGGTCCAATGACGCCCAAGCGTCAGCTTCCTCGCAGATGGCATGACATTTCCTCCTAGGATTTCCTGATACTTCAATTAATCCATCCTGGCCTTCTACACACTGCAAATTTCCAGTGCCAGAGGATGCAAAGCTGCCCCAGAGCATCACTGAGCCTCCACCATTCTTCATTGTATTCTTTTCAGTGTATGCTTCATTCTTCTTCCTCCAGACATAACATTGATCCATGGGGCTGAGAAATTTTGTTTCATTGCTCCACAGAACAGAATCCTAGAACTTCTGTGGCTTGTTTATATGATTTTGCTCATATTAGAACTTACCCGTATTTTTCGCTCTATAAGACGCACCAGACCATAAGACACACCTAGTTTTTGGAGGAGGAAAAAAAGAAAAAATATATTCTGAATCTCCGAAGCCAGAACAACAAGAGGGATCACTGCACAGTGAAAGCAGCGATCCCTCTTGCTGTTCTGGCTTCTGGGGAGCTGCGCAGCCTGCATTTGCTCCATAAGACGCACACACATTTCCCCTTACTTTTTAGGAGGGAAAAAGTGAGTCTTATAGAGCAAAAAATACGGTACTTTGTTGTGCTTTTGGGTCAGTAGTGGTGTACGTCTTGGAGTTCTGGCATGGAAGGCGTACGTGTTTAGTCTGTGGCTTGCTGTGTTCACGGAAATCTAAGTCCCTGCTGCCTCCAAGTCTTGCTGCAGCTCATTTGAAGTCACTTGAGGGCTTTTCCCAGCCCATCTTCTCAGAAATCTGGTTGCTTCCACAGATAGCTTCCTTTTTCTGCGCTGTCCAGGTAGTGTAACCACTGTTCCTCTGAACTTGCGAACTATGCTTCCAGCAGTGTCTCTAGGGACATTCAGTGCCTTTGCTATCTTCTTGTATCCTGCCCCTTGCTTATGAAAAGTGATTATCTCTTCTCTTACCTCTTGGACCATTCTCTTGACCAGTGTTCGAAACTCCCACTGTTCTAGGCGCATTTTTCGACAGGCAATTTCATCAGCACGAGCCATTTCTGAGCTCTGAGAGCAGTACCGCACCTAATATTTCAGATTAAAACTGCAGTGGAAGGAAAGGAGGGCCTTTTTCAGCCTCCCCACTTCCAGCTCCTTTGAAGACTGGAGAAGAGACCCTTTTAAGAATATTAGCGGGGCGGGCAGGGGAAGCATGGCTTTGTTTTTTGCAGTCTTCAGATGATGACTAGACGATGTAAAAAATTGTAAGATTTTAGCTGAGGTACATTCATTTTCAGCACTGTATTCTTGTTATAAACAAGCGCACTTAGACATTCCGTTGTGGCGCCCATAACCTAGGTTTAAGGTGCTGTTTAGCTCCCAGCTTTCATAGCTCTGTTTCTAACACTGCTCTTGACTTGGCCATATTTCTGACATTCAGTCAAATTTGACACTCCACAAACCTCCAGACACAAAAGTTGTTGAGCTTTTTTTTTAGTTTTAGCCTTGCCAAAGTTGTTGAACTTCTTTTGCAAAATCTCAAAAGAAATTGAGCCTATTTTTAAGGGAATTCGGCAAAATCTACACTCCATTATGTCCAGATTTTCCCTGCTTCTGACACCTGAATCCAGCTCAGATATTTCATGTGTTGCAGCTGAAGCACATCTAAGAAGCCCTTGATTAGTTGCATCAGGTGTGCTTGCGGCAACACCTGTTGTATTTGTGTTGCTGTTCCAGTTTCAGCTGAATTTGGGGGAACCAATTGAAGCATCCATTGTGTTGAGCTATTTCAATTGCTTTTGCTTGATTTGCTCATTGCAAACAGCTGAAAGTCTGCAAATTTTGATAATAAACTCAATTTGCAATGGGAGTTGAATAATTTCGATTGCAACTGTAAATATATATAATGCACACATTCTCATATTCTATTCAGAACCGTAATGTTATAGCTATGGCAACAGTTTCCCATTAAAAATAAGTAAACTTGAACCAGACTAGATTCCCCATGAATATTTAAAACTACCTCATGATAACTATTGTATCTTTCAAAATAAGGTTTGGAACAAAAAATAAACAGCAGAACCTGTGCATGTTTACTCAGAACTAAGGATTAAATCTTAATGTGGTTTACCTGGGGGTAAGCCCTATTAAATTCAATAGGATTTACTTCCGAGTATCAATGTTAATGCTTCTCAGAACAGACACATTGAAATTAACAGACATGACTAATTGGGTCAATTAATCTCCATGAGTCTACTCTGAGTAAAAGTTTAAAAAGGTAAGTTAACGACTCTGGGGTTGCGGTGCTCATCTCGCTTTACTGGCCGAGGGAGCCAACGTTTGTCTGCAGACAGTTTTTCCGGGTCATGCGGCCAGCATGACTAAGCCACTTCTGGCGAAACCAGAGCAGCACACGGAAACGCCATTTACCTTCCCACCTTACCTATTTATCTACTTGCACTTGACGTGCTTTCGAACTGCTAGGTTGGCAAGTGCTGGGACTGAGCAATGGGAGCTCACTCCGTCGCGGGGATGCGAACCACCGACCTTTGCATACCTACTTGGGAGTAAGTCCAATGGGGCTTACTTCTGAGTTGACAAGTAGTACAGTGGTACCTCTGGTTATGAACTTAATTTGTTCCGGAAGTCTGTTCTTAAGCTGAATCTGTTCTTAACCTGAGGTACCACTTTAGCTAATGGGGCCTCCCGCTGCCACCGCTGCACAATTTCTGTTCTCATCCTGAGGTAAATTTCTTAACCCGAGGTACTACTTCCAGGTTAGCAGAGTCTGTAACCTGAAGTGTTTGTAACCTGAGGTACCACTGTATTGCTGCTTGAGATCTGAAAACCATTGAAAGAAAAAAACCCAAAAGATAAGCTGTTCCTTAAAGGACAACCGTGGTTGTAAGACTCTAGCTTGGGTAAATACCTCCACAACTCAACATAATCAGACATGGGTTACTAAGGCAAATGACCATTAAATCACCTGGGAATGTGCCAACACTTGCTAAAGCTCCCAACTTTTACCACACATTTGTGGCAGACAAAAGATTGGACGGTGTACGTATTAATCTAGTTGATCAAACAATTATATGGTCAGAAGCCCGGCCACATGGTAATATGGTTGTCAGTACTGGGTGACTGGGGATGCCTAGGACTTGCAGATCAGAAGGTCAGTGGTTCGAATCCCCGCAACGGGGTGAGCTCCCGTTGCTCGGTCCCTGCTCCTGCCAACCTAGCAGTTTGAAAGCACCTCAAAGTGCAAGTAGATAAATAGGTACCGCTCTGGCGGGAAGATAAACGGTGTTTCCGTGCATTGCTCTGGTTCGCCAGACAAAAGCCGGCTACCTTGGCCAATAAAGCGAGATGAGCACCGCAACCCCAGAGTTGGCCACAACTGTACCTAATGGTCAGGTGTCCCTTTACCTTTACTGGGTCACTGTTCCCATGCAGAGCTGGGTCATTCAGTTCTTTATCAGGAAGGATGTTTCAGAAGAGAAAAAAGTGGATTTTTTAGTAGTATGCGGGCATCCTGAGACATGCAAGGGTGTAATGATGAACTTTGGTCCTTGCTGAAAATATCATGAGATTACATTGTTAGCTTGGTGTGTGAGCATTTGGAACTGTTGGGTTATATAACAAGGCAGAGTCATGTGTATATGCCTTTAATTACTTGTGCAGAAGGGAAAACAGACACATGTTTTCTCATTGTAGTCATAGGCAGAGAAAAAGTGGGTGAGATATTGTTCCAGAGGGGTTTCTCCCACCCATAAGCTGTAGTCATCCCTTTGCTCTTGTCTACGTCATGTGTGTTGAATGTGAAATCCTACTTGTTATTGAATGCACACATCATTACACAACTGTGTGAGTCTTCTATCCTATCCCAGAAAGATAGGATATAAATGTAGTTATGTCTACATCCAGGGCTGAGCCCTAAATTCCACAGTCCCCTTGCCCAGGCTAGAGAACTAGCACTGAAGAAAAAGGTGGGGCCTTGTGGACTTTTATAGTACCGGGTTGTGCCCAATATTTGTCATACTCTGGGTAGACCCACTGAAATTAATAGGCATAACTAAGTTAGAGAACTTAGTTGGAGACAACCCACTGCTGCTGAAATTCCAGCAGAGAGAATGCTCTTTCTCAAAGGCTTTGGAAGCATCTGCTGCTGTCAAAAATCATGGTTCAAGTTTCTTCCTCCACTGCCATCATTCTGCAATGGCTTAAAGTGCTTTACAGTGTTAAGACTGTAGGACCAGCCCCAAAGGAAAACTGGAACAGTACCACTCGGCTTTGCCTGTTTGCAATTCATGGTCCTAAGGAAGCTGCTATTTGGCTTATCATCTGACATCTATAATATTCTATGCTTTAAACACACACACACACACACACACACACACACACACACAATGCACAAATCAACAAATGTATTAATGTTATAACTTGTTGCTGGGCAACACCATTCCACCACCATTTTGTGTGCTCGTGAGTACCTTGCTGAAAAGGTTGTCTTTTTGTCTGAAAAGGTCAACAAGTCTGGAAAGAATCTTGCAAACTGGGATAAAGTGCCCTTGTGGAAACGCTCTATTGAAATGGACAAGGAAATGTCCCCACCCACTATTCACTTGGGAGTGACCTCTTGATGTAATTAATAGGGATTATTTACCCATTCTCCAGTTCCTAATCTAATCAAAGAAACACGATCTCCCATTGGCTAGCTATGAAGAGTTCCAAGATTTTGAGTACATCTTCAAACTCCATCTTCAACAGGAACAAGACTGTGGTTTCTCTTTTGTGTACCTGGTGGTCTTGAGCACATTCCAGAATCACCCTGAGTCATTGTAATCAAAGACTAGAGCTGCCTTGGAACCCCTGAACTCAACAAGTTTCCCTTTGAGTCCTCCATGATTCTCCTTCGCTGTGCTCAGTATTGCTGGTAGACACTCTGCCCAGGTTTTTGGAGCTATCACTTGGGTGCTTATTCTTGCACCTCTGAAATTTTAAATCCTGGTGGGTTCCAGAAAAGGATTCTGTTTTGATAAACATAGCCTGACTTTGTTTGGAATCCCAACATTTGAGTGCAATCCCATTTCCAGTGGGTTCTGCGCAGGAAAACCTTGCTGTGTCTGAGGAAAGTATCTTATTTTTGCCTTCTTTGGGTGCTAAGGAATGAAAGGGTTTCACAAATATTCCACCTTCCAGTGAATAGGAAGTTCAGGGAAGTTTTAAATGTGTGATATTTTAGTGTATTTTTTGTTTCTGTGGAAGCCGCCCAGAGTGGCTGGGGAAACCCAGCCAGATGGGCGGGGTACAAATATTATTATTATTATTATTATTATTATTATTATTATTATTATTATTATTATTGAAAGGCTTTGGGATGACTGACAAACACTTGGTATGTGTATTGATTTTATCAACCCTGTGGAATGATGATTTCTTTTACTAATGAAATGTTTATTTCACTAATTTATAAACCCATTCACAGCCCGTGGCCATCAAAATGGTATAGAGTGGGATTGCAAATAAGATGGAACAAATTATAAAAACAATTAAAACAATTCCTACAAGCTCTAAAAGCCAAAAACCTGTTCTTACAAACTAAAAAATCCCACCAACTTTCTCAGTCGTACAAATAATATTTTATAACTGGCTGAGTCACACCTCAGTGAAAGCTTAAACGAAGACATTTTCACAGAGCATTAAAGCAATTAACTTTAGCAAGTGACCCAGAACACTCTGTGACTGACCAGAAGACAGTCATCCTTGAACAAAGGAACTTCAGAAATAAACTCCAATGTGGAAACTACTGAATTACAGTTTATCAAGAAGTTAAATTTTATGCATTTGGTTCTGAACAGAAAGACAGTTTAGTACAGCCACTCATTATTGAGCGGAAGTGCGTGGAACAGGTCTCTGTGTTTTGATTTCTGGGAATGGAGTTGACAGATGACCTAAACTGGGGAGAAAACAGCAAAGACCCGATGAAGAGAGCACAGCAGAGGTTATATTTTCTGAGAATCCTCCGGAAAAACAATCTCTCAAAGGACCTGTTGATGGCATTTTACCATTGTACTGTTGAGAGTGTATTAACTTATGGTCTGTGTGTATGGTTTGGGAGCTGCATGGCCAGGGGAAAAACAATGCTGTCCAGGGTTGTAAAGACTGCGGAGAGAATAACTGGGTGCACTCTTCCCACCTTGGATCAAATCTATGCTTCCAGGTGCCATAAGAAAGCTGCAGAGATAGCGCAGGATAGTGCGCACCCCGGAAATGATCTCTTTCAGCTTCTACCTTCTGGAAGAAGGTACAGGGTTATAAAGACTAGCCACCTGAGAAACAGTTTCTATCCAAATGCGATTTTGGTTTTAAACGCAGTGTAAGGAGTCTCTATGGGAGTACACTGTATTTAAAAATGGGGTACAGTGGTGCCTCGCAAGACGAAATTAATCCGTTCCGTGAGTCTCTTCGTATAGCGGTTTTTTCGTCTTGCGAAGCAAGCCCATTGACGGCTTAGCGGATTAGCGCTATTAGCGGTTTAGCGGCTTTTAGCGGCTTTTAGCGGCTTTTAGCGGCTTTTAGCGGCTTTTAGCAGCTTAGCAGATCAGCTGATAAGCGGCTTAGCGGCTTAGAAAAAGGGGGGGGAGGGGAAAAAAACCCGCAGGAACTTGCAAGACATTTTCGTCTTGCGAAGCAAGCCCATAGGGAAATTCGTTTTGCAAAGCGCCTCCGAAACGGAAAACCATTTTGTCTAGCGGGTTTTCCGTCTTGCGAGGCGTTCGTCTTGCGGGGCACCACTGTATCAGAGTTTTTAGGGGGCTAACCAGGTTGGGATAGCTGGGATAGCAGGCTTGTTGGTTTTTGAATATCTTGTGTAGATTTTTTTCCATTTTCGTTGTTCTGTATGGGACAATGACAATAAAGATTATCATATTGTATCGTATTATCGTACCTTAGCTAGAGCATTGCACTAGGAGAACTGGGTTCAAGTCTCCACTCAGCAATGAAGCTCACTGGGTCACCTCAGGCCAAACATAGTTTCTCAGCCAAATATACTTCTCAGGATTGTTGTGAGGATAAAATGGGGAGCAGGAGAACCATGTGTACTACGTTGAACTCCTTGGAGCACAAGTGGGATGTAAATGTAAGAATAAATAAGTAAATGGTTTTGTGTGCCAATACATTTGTGGATTTATTCAGCAATGCTGATTGTTTTTTCAGCAATTGGTGCAATTCTTATTCTGCATTCGCTTAAGTACTAAGTCACAGATTGTACTTTTTGTATTTCATTTTGTCGACTCCAACGTCTACATTTTCTCTGTAACACCCATGTGCATAATTATCCTTCATTATATTTATTGAAGAAATTTATATACCATACTTTGTCAAAAGGCGACTGGCAGGTTGGCAATACGGTAATGTAAGGACAACATAATGTACATAGTGCTATCCATAAAATATATAAATGCAATATAAAATATAAAATATAAATACGAAAAAACTGTCCAGGAGAGGAAACAGCAACATCAAATTATCCACAATGTCAGCACAGCAATGTGCTCTATAACTCAGCCCTCTGTGAAATGCAATATAAGTTATGATCTATTCATCTCAGGTCAAGCTATAAAATGTAATACATATTTAGCAACAGCAGCAATATGTACAATAAGGCAGGGGGGGATCTTCATGCATCTCCCAATGCATGAAATCATGTATAATCCTCGCCCCCCCCTTATTTCACACTTTTTGTGACACTTCAGTGATGTTTTCATGACATTTCAGGGTCACTTACGGGTTCAGCATGATGCACGTATACATGGTTGCACACATAGTGAACGTGTGTAAACGGGGCTGCTTATACCACTTGCTATGGGACGTGGGTGGTGCTGTGGGTTAAACCACAGAGCCTAGGACTTGCCGATCAGAAGGTTGGCAGTTCGAATCCCCACGACGGGGTGAGCTCCCGTTGCTTGGTCCCTGCTCCTGCCAACCTAGCAGTTCGAAAGCACAAAGTGCAAGTAGATAAATAGGTACCACTCCAGCGGGAAGGTAAACGGCATTTCTGTGCGCTGCTCTGGTTTGCCAGAAGCGGCTTAGTCATGCTGGCCACATGACCCGGAAGCTGTATGCCAGCTCCCTTGGCCAATAAAGCGAGATGATCATTACAACCCCAGAGTTGGCCACGACTGGACCTAATGGTCAGGGGTCCCTTTAACTTATACCACTTGCTAGAAACTCCAGGAGGGAAGAGTATCTAGTTGGCCATTGTGAGAGCAGGTTGCTGGTCTAGGTCGGCCACTGGCCTAGGACCCTCGTACCTACGGGACCGCCTCTACTGGTATGCCCCACGGAGGACCTTAAGTACCATAAAAGCAATACAGTGGTACCTTGGCTTAAGTACTTAATTCGTTCCGGAGGTCCGTTCTTAACCTGAAACTGTTCTTAACCTGAAGCACCACTTTAGCTAATGGGGCCTCCTGCTGCTGCCGCCGCGCCACTGGAGCACAATTTCTGTTCTCATTCTGAAGCAAAGTTCTTAACCCGAGGTACTATTTCTGGGTTAGCGGAGTCTGTAACCTGAAGCGTATGTAACCTGAAGTATGTTACTTGAAGCGTATGTAACCTGAGGTAGCACTGTACTCTATTTTTAAAAAAAATATATATTAACAGGCCAATCAAATCACATTATTTCCAAATCACATTAGTTCCAAATTATACAGCCAGATTTTAAAATTTTGTTGGGGGTACCCATACATCAAGCTCCAAACGGGGGTCCAAGCATCACTTATATTGCTGCTTTAATTAAACAGTTCTATCCAGATAGTCTCTTTATTACTTTCTTCAGGTTAAGATCACATTCCAATCATCATTCACATTCCAATTATCAACTTGGAATCAACTTGATCCCCTCCCCCTCTTTCCTTTTTCCTTCTGTGATGGAACTCCTATTTGGGGTCTTCCCTGGCTTTTTTTCTGGCCCATGTAGGACCAGTCTGGATAGTTGGCCTTGGTGAAGATTTGACATTTTCATCCCCAAAAAGTTTTTGATTTGAGTTTCTACTGAAATGAGGCTGCATTTTAATGTTGTATTTTAATCTTGTTTTTAAGCTGTATTTTAATCAATTGTTTTATCTCTGGTGTTAGCCGCCCTGAACCCGGTCTTGGCTGGGGAGGGCGGGGTATAAATTATTATTATTATTATTATTATTATTATTATTATTATTATTATTATTATTATCATTATCATTATCATTATCATTATCCATCAAGCTTTTCTTATGCCCTTATACCAAGCATACACAGTTCAGCAGACCAGATGCTCAAAGCACATGCACAGAAGTTCTTTAATGTTGATTCCTTATTCTTCATAACATTCTCATTGATTGCTGTGAAATTATATGAACAATAAAAAGCCAGCTGCTTTGTAGATACATGGGCAGGCATTATTCAATCTCAGACAGCTGCATACGCCAATAAACTCTTGCTCATTGCAATGAACTATATGATCAAACCACCTGATGGTGCAGCCTTTTGTTTGGTATCTCCTCTATTTGATCCATAAGATCTCCCTATTTAAATTTGCTTCTTGCAAAAGTTGGTTGGTGCTATGCAGTGTTGCAGGAAAGAGTAAACTCGCCCGGAAATATGATAATTCAACTGGTCTTCAGAATCAATGTTCATGTGGCAATGTTATGAGCTAAGAGAGAATCCTCAGGGCTCACCCACATTGAAGTTTAATGTGGATTTGAAACCCCTTCTGTCTTTTATATTTTTGTGGCATCCACACAACATCTTCCTCAGAATGGCAGTCCATACTTTCCCCCTGCTAAATTTGGATATTCCTGATCCATGCTTGACTGTGGACATACTGAAGTGAATTATGTGGGTGTCTTTTTAACTTGTGCTGTAACATTTTGTTGGGTGCCATTCATTGGCATTACCCCCCCCCCACTTCCATTTCACACAAAGAAAATGATGCAGCCTTCCCTTTACAAATAGCTGTTGCTGAAGGCACATTTGCAGTATTTTAAATTTTTTAAATAGCTACTTTGTGCCAAAGGCCTCTAGCACAAAATAGCTGCATTAAAAATAAAATTAATCCTTGCAAGTATCGGAGGCCAGAAAGGGAAGGAAAAGAAATACCCATCTTTAATGGGAGTGACTATAAATCCTTTTTGTGCAAACATGGTATTTAAAATAACTTGTATTTATTCAAAATATATATTAAATCAAAGGTGTTCAGACACAGGTAAACAAATGCTCATGTGCATGTCTATAATATACCTCAGGTTTTAGGAACTTATGGTGGATAGGAAAGGATTAAGTGAGTGGAGAACAACCCACAGCATGAATATGTCCCATCACATACCATCCACCAAAGTGGATAGGAAACACTGGGATTTTGGAGGCATAGAACTGAAAGCACTTCTGCATTGTTGAAGATGCACAAATGCACACATAGAAACTGGGGGAATGTTCAGGGAAGCAGGAGAGGATATATTGTTTATTAATATCCTTCCTAACTTGCGCTAGCAAGTTATTTTACTTAGCAGAGTTTTACATTCCCCTTTTAAATGCACAGTGGGTAGCTGGTTGCAGGCTTGTGTAAGCCTCTCACTATTAAGTTCCTGGTAAGATCCCTTATAGGGACCCGGGTGGCACTGTAGGTTAAACCACAGAGCCTAGGACTTGCTGATCAGAAGGTTGGCAGTTCGAATCCCCACGACGGAGTGAGCTCCCGTTGCTCGGTCTCAGCTCCTGCCAACCTAGCAGTTCGAAAGCACCTCAAAGTGCAAGTAGATAAATAGGTACCGCTCCAGCGGGAAGGTAAACGGCGTTTCCGTGCACTGCTCTGGTTCGCCAGAAGCGGCTTAGTCATGCTGGTCACATGACCCGGAAGCTGTACGCCGGCTCCCTCGGCCAATAAAGCGAGATGAGCGAGCAACCCCAGAGTCAGTCACAACTGGACCTAATGGTCAGGGGTCCCTTTACCTTTACCTTTTAAGATCCCTTAAAAGAATAAATACACGGCAATCTTATTTAAAGTCAATGAAAGACTTCTATTGGCTCCCTTAAGGCAGACTTAGTTATAAGTAATATATGCATGTGGATCTACCCCATATGGGGAGATAATCCCAGGGACTGCAAGCTACCAGTCACTGCAGTTCACACGACGAAAGAAAGATGGGAGAGAGTGCTGTATGCCCTGTCCTTTTCTTACCTGGACAGGTAAGGTCACACCCACCTCTAGTCACATGCAAAGGAAGTAAGTCCCAGCCAGGAGGAAACAGGAAGTTTTCGACTGGCTGGACCAAACATTCCCTCGCATGTCCACTCTAGGAAAACAAGGAATGTTGTACTTGACTGCTACTTACGTATCACATCTCACAGAAACAGTGACCCAGGTACGCATGAACACACTAGTGTGGATGCAGCCTCAGAAAACAGATGGACTTTTCCAGAAAATTAGCAAATACGGAGCCCATTCAAACCAATGTTTCTTTGGGGCCAGTGGCGTAGCGTGGGGGGTGCAGGGGGGGCCGGCCGCACCGGGCGCAACATCTGGGGGTTAGGGTTAGGGGGCGCAAATCCACGGGTTAGGGGGTGCAAATTACTTGCCTTGCCCCGGGTGCTGACAACCCACGCTACGCCACTGTTTGGGGCACAGGTTCTAGCACTAATCCTAAACCAGGATTACCTAGAAACAAATTAGGCTCATTTCAGTATTATTTTCTTCTGGGTAACTATGCTGAAGATTGCAGTCTCTGATATTATTGCTTTCAGCTACTTTGTCTTATGTACATGAGGTGGTTATTCCTTCCAAATTCTTGCCCTTCTGCTTCTTTGTTTCCTGTCCTCCCAATACTTCCTGAATTACTCATCTTGAATTGACTCACATTGATAGTATCGGACTCACCTTGAAACATCTTCTTACACCTTTCCAGAGGAATTGCAGGGTACTGATTAGAAGCATCACTTCCTTAGATAACAATATATTTAAGAGCAGCTTGATCTGAAAAAAACCAGCAGGTGACATTTATTCACAGCATAGGTATCTTCTAGGTATGATATATAGACTGAGCTCCTGTTAAGGTGCTGGACTTGGTGGCAACTCTACTAACCATCTCAATAAAGCTTCCAGATAATGCCCTCTAAGCCTACTTTATAATTAAAGGAATTACAGCCAGTCTCATATTATAAACCTCCTCTCTGATGATATAGCATTCCTGTTGATGAATTGCAAGGAGGCAATCCCTAATGAAACTGCTAAAGGAATATGCAGATGTTTGGTTGGCCCAAACATCAGCCATGATAAATCAGAACAGAAGTATCTGCCTCATTCTGGTCTGCCCCACAGAGAACCTTAAGGTCCATGAATAATCATAGTTTAGAGGTCCCAGGCCCTAAGGAAGTTAGATTATCCTCCACCAGGGCCAGGGCCTTCTCAGTGATGGCTCCGACCTGGTGGAATGCTCTGTCCCATGAGACCAGGGCCCTTCAGGATTTAACTTCCTTCCGCAGGGCCTGTAAGACAGAACTATTCCGCCTGGCTTTCAATTTGAACCTAGCCTGATCTTTTATTCCCCTACTTTCCCTCCCGCTCCCCTTTTTATGAAGATTACCCACTCTGGGATCCCACAGCTAATTGTCCCGTGGTCTCCTTGCTGGTCCAAATAGGACTAATTTAGCCAGCTAGCCCTAGTGATCATCAATGTTTATTGGATGGATTTCCCCCCTATATTGATTTTTTATTTAATTGTTATTCACGTTTTTATACTGTATTTTATGCTGGTTTTTTGTAGCATCAATTAAGTGTTTTAAATTTGTTGTTGGCTTCCCTGAGCCTGGTTTTCTGAACCAGGAAGGGCAGAGTATAAATAAAAAATTATTATTATTATTATTATTATTATTATTCTCTGAATATATAAAAAAATACTTCCAGGTTTGCCGTGTTTGCATCCTGAAAGATACACAACCATAGGTGTGCGTATCTAGAGGTACCACCTTAGTTATTTATTGCCACCCCACCACCACACTTACCTGACCTGGGGAGTTTGGATTGCAGGCTCTACTGGCCAAAATGGAAGCCTCAGCCATTGTCCTCTCCCACTGGAAACAATCCAGGAATACTCCAAGAAAACGCATGTGGCAAAAAGGAGCATTAGGCCCTTGTGGGCCGCCCCCTTACCCACTTGTGATTGGCCAAGCGGATAGCCAGTCAATCGGGATTAAAAAAAAAAATTCTTCCCGCCTCACTTCTCATGTCTATCTGTGGCTGCCTAGTCTTGTCCTGTGGCCCCTGTTTATGTGATTTTCACCTGTGGCCCCCATGGAATATCCTGGGGGGGGCCAGGGGGCCATATGCCCCCCCCCGGTTGGGAAACACTGATCGATCTCAGCTGATCTGAAGTCTGCCCTTTGGCGCAATGGCTACTAAACTATTTTGGTTGAAATTAGGGAGGCCAGCTTAAAACCACTTTATTGTTAACATCTTAAGGTAAAGGGACCCCTGACCATTAGGTCCAGTCGTGGCCGACTCTGGGGTTGTGATGCTCATCTCGCTTTACTGGCCAAGGGAGCCGGCGTACAGCTTCCGGATCATGTGGCCCGCATGACTAAGTCGCTTCTGGTGAACCAGAGCAGCGCACAGAAACGCCGTTTACCTTCCTGCCGGAATGGTACTTATTTATCTACTTGGAACTGTGTGCTTTTAAATTGTTAGGTTGGCAGGAGCAGGGACCGAGCAATGGGAGCTCACCCCGTCGCGGGGATTCGAACCGCCAAACTTCTGATCGGCAAGCCCTAGGGTCTGTGGTTTAACCCACAGCGCCACCCGTGTCCCTTTGTTAGCATCTTAACACCTCTCAAACTCAAAAATATTTGGAAGATTCTTTCTCTTCTGTGCTGATGAGGCTGTGAAACAACCAGTTACCAGTAATTCATTGCATGTGGCAGTTCGTTCAGAAATATCTTACCACCTCTTTATTGCTGGCAGCTTACATGGAGATTACACAACACCGAACAATCTAGTATTAAGGAGTAATATCAATGACTCTTCAGTATGGAATTTTGCATTGATGGGAAAG
Source organism: Podarcis gaigeae (assembly GCF_964106915.1). NCBI lineage: Eukaryota > Metazoa > Chordata > Lepidosauria > Squamata > Lacertidae > Podarcis > Podarcis gaigeae. Next base: position 68,419,503 of record NC_139686.1, on the reverse strand, counting down.
CTTTTGCATCATATATGGTTGTCTTACTAAACCAGACTCTTTAAATTTGTAAATGAGAAGCAAACTTACCACTAGAACTTCATCTGTAATTCTAGATCCCAGAACAATTATGCAAGAGCTTTTCCTTCTGGACATCTTGCTAAATTAACTTTATTTTCCTATCCTTTATGAATTTAAATCCTCTACAGTGAAGTTTAACTTGCGCAGGATGGCCTGAATAAGTTCAGCGCTAACTTTCTTTTGCTTGGCACTTAGTTAAATACAACCCACACTTATTTCAATCTTCGGTTTTTAAAAAGCAATCTATAGTTACCAAGTCTGGATTGTGTAGCATTCACAGACTTTAAATCAGACGAAAAATGATAGGAATTAAAATTAATAGCAGTTGACCATTAAATATTCTCTCCCCAATGTTGTAACAAGCCCAAACATTATTTACATCCCAGATCTAAAAAATAGATGATTTTAAAAGATAAGGGAGGAAACTGCAAATTTATTTTCTACCTGTCCAGCAGGTGTCAGTGTGTGATTTTTTTAAAGTGTATATTCACAGCCATAAACCCACAAGAAACATTGATGAAAATGTCCTGAAATAATGAATTCTGAATGAATGTCTTGATATTATCAAATCCCATTTTGTTTTGGTGGCCAGAAGCGTAACCCTAAAGGAGAGGTTGTTGGTCTCCACCTGCCATCAGGCCCAGCCAACATGGTCAATGGTCATGGAAGATGGAAATTGTAGTCTAGAAACATCTGGAGAGCCACAGCTTCTCCATTCTTGTCCTAAACATTACTCAGAAGTAGCAATGTCAATTTTGCTTCTGTTTCTAATTTTTAAGATCTTGAATTCCATTCTCCACATTTAGGCAGCAATTCAAATTTATTTTTTTTTAAATCTGAACGAAAAGTCTTCACCATTTTAGTGCAAATTTCTCCAAACACATTTTTGCAACCAGTTTCTTCTTATATAATGTATTTGTGTATGTTATCTTCACTAATGTATGCATTTTATGCACACCAAATAAATATATATGTTAAAACATTGGTTGGGGAATTGCATTGCAACATTTGGATAAGCATTAATTTTAAATAATCACTGTGTTTTAGTTCTCATATTGTTTTAGCAAGTGTGAATTTTATATACAGTAGTGCCTTTATTATAAACTGGATTGAATCTCTACCCTTTGTAGGTATAGGATTGTAGCTTTCAGTCGCTTTCTCTCAAAGGCAAATGGGACAAAGCAGCCAACTGCACACACATTTACACTTCACAGTTAGTGAAAAGCCTCCCAAACTCTGGTGATCTAAAATTAAAAAAAGCTACCATGAACCTGCCAGAGGCATGCAATTGTGGTCATGCTGTATCAAGATGCAGCTGTGAAGAGACACGGAGACATTGCTGGGGTCAGATTAATCTACGGGAATTACAGCTGTACCTTGGAAGTCGAACAGAATCTGTTCTGGAAGTCTGTTCGACTTCCAGAATGTTCGACTTCCAAAGCGTGGCTTCTGATTGGCTACAGGAAGCTCCTGCAGCCAATCGGAAACCACGGAAGCCCTGTCAGACATTCGGCTTCTAAAAGAATGTTTGAAAACCAAAACACTCACTTCCGGTTTTTTATCGTTTGGGAGCCGGAACGTTCGACTCCCAAGGCATTCGGGAGCCAAGGTACGACTATACTCCCAATGCCACATACTCCAATAGCAAAGGGACAAGAGTTCAATGAGGTTCAGTAGGAGCTGCTGAAAGCTAAACATATTCCTGTCTACATAGCTTTGACCCAGCCTTTCTTTTGGTCATAAGAGTGCGAAAAGGAACAAGAAGCCAGCAGCTATCTTTGTTGAAATATATTTTTATGAGTTTGTGGTTGCCAGACTCCCCTTAAATTCCTGGGTCCAGTAGATGTTAGAATCTAATCAGGGCTCAGGGTCTGGATGCCAGACTCATAATCCCAAAACCCAGCCTCCCATGCTCAGAAAATGGCCAGGGTTGATAGGCCATTAGGAAAATGAAAGGAAGGTGATTAACCATTTGTTGTTGTTTAGTAATTTAGTCATGTCCGACTCTTTGTGACCCCATGGACCAGAGCACGCCAGGCACTCCTGTCTTCCACTGCCTACCGCAGTTTGGTCAAACTCATGCTGGTAGCTTCAAGAACACTGTCCAACCATCTCGTCCTCTGTCGTCCCCTTCTCCTTGTGCCCTCCATCTTTCCCAACATCAGAGTCTTTTCCAGGGAGTCTTCTCTTCTCATGAGATGGCCAAAGTCTTGGAGCCTCAGCTTCACGATCTGTCCTTCCAGTGAGCACTCAGGGCTGATTTCCTTAAGAATGGACAGGTTTGATCTTGCAGTCCATGGGACTCTCAAGAGTCTTCTCCAGCACCATAATTCAAAAGCATCCATTCTTCGGCGATCAGCCTTCTTTGTGGTCCAGCTTTCACTTCCATACATCACTACTGGGAAAACCATAGCTTTAACTATACGGACCTTTGTTGGCAAGGTGATGTCTCTGCTTTTTAAGATGCTGCCAAGGAAAGCCATAAAGAGAGTGAGTTTGTCCCAGACAGCAAATGAGTTAGTTAGAAGACAATGCCAGAGTTTGAAGTAGAGTTTTAGAGTTGGCCTAGGAGTGAAGAGATGACAGGCTGTAAAAGGTGGAGAGGAAGAGCACGATGTTTGCTTTTCTGCTGGAATCCAGGGCTGCAGCTATGGGAAAAATAATACCTTTTTCGGGTGTTGATGCTGTGAACCCTTCATCATAGCTAAGGTTGTATATATGTGTAAATAAACTATATATCCTAAAGACTCCACATTCCCTGCTGTGCTTCATTCCCAAAAGGAAACATGAACACTGGGTGAATGCCAGAAACTCCCCCAGGAATCTCACACGGCTCAGAAATTGGGATTGTGCAACTATATGTTAAGCAAGTTCTACATTACTCAGGCAACATTGTAGATTTCTCCCTTTTATGAACACAAAATATCAAACTTAAGAGATAGAAGTGCAATTTTAAATGTTAATTAAGTAGAAGTGCAATTTTAGAGGATGGTTTAACATGGATGAGTAATAGTAAAATCAGAATCAATGAAGCCACTGAAAATATTAAACACCACCCAACTTGTGATATTTCATACTTGGAAGAAGAGCAAATGTTCCCATTAAAACTAGGGCTATAATGTTTCATTAGTTATTAATCAGGTAGCTGATTAAGAAAAAACTACAAATTTATTTCCTACGGAAAGCAATGGCTCTTTTATAATTTTCGCTCTCAGGCAGGCAGATGTGTCTACCATTTTAAAGCAAAATGAGGCTTTTGATTTCATAACTATTGCTTTTACTTGTATGAAATGTAATCAACCAACAAAATACAACTTCAAAGTCACTTACTTCTAGTAGACGTGGTTAGGCTTTCAGCCTGATGGTTCAGTCCTATACATATCTACTTAGAAGTACACCTTATTGAGTTCAGTGGTGTTACTCACAGGTACATATGCATAGGGTTACACTTACCTGGGAGTAAGCCCCATTTAACTCATTGGTACCTATTTCTGCACAGACATGCACACAATTGCACAGTACAGTTTCTTTAATCAAGTGACACCTCTGGAGAAACCATATAGTTTCTTTATGAGTAAGATCTGTCTCTGGTTTTTAGTTATAATATTAGGGGAACTCTACTTATGTATTTGGCATTGTAAGGAGCACAAGCTAGAAAACACACACACACAAAATAATGGAAATCAAGCCTTCATTGTTGATGCTACACGTTATTGGATTAATAAAACTTTTCTCCCCTGGCAGGACTGCCATGCCTTGGATGTCTGTTAATGGAAAAAAAATCCAGCTGAAATTTCTGCCTGTCAAGAGCCTTGTTAGAAAAACAAAATTGGCAACCCTACTGCATTACAGCAAATGTCATCAAATGTGATGTTTCAGCTGGGGAGCTAAATATGCATTTTAAAAAGAGAGAGCCTGAGATGGATAAATATTTGCCAGAATGAAAATCACATTGCCACATTCCTTGCAATTCATGGTTCCCATTTAAGTTCATGATCACAAGCCTCATGTAATTATTCTCACAAAAGAAATACAGGGCAAATAACTGTATCCGGGCTGCATTTCCTTTGGTTTATATTAGCAAATTGATTGCCTGTGTGCATGACTAATTTTGATTAAAATTGCTGCATCTGAATACCAAATCGGAGTCCTTCACTTTCATTAATCTGTGCATTTATATAGCACTATTAGTATGATATATTTTTATTTAAAATTCTAAGAAAGCATGTGAATATCATTCTAGCAAATTTTAATACTCGATAAAAAAGGCAACAGAAATATGAAGTAATCCATTGCAGTTTTGTAAGAGTTTGAGGTGCCAACTGACCAGAAGCCTGCTCCCGTGTTATGATCTAAGTAAGATTATAAATTGATTAAAAAACAACAACCTAATAGCAGGTTTAAAAAAAAAACCCCAACACAGCTGAATGTTTTCAGACTATAATAAAATGGGGAAGATTTGGCTATATTTCCCCCCTGCTGTGTTTAGGCATGTGTTCTATCATAAAACAAGACAACAATATGCACTAAAATTAATTGTAGCTTTAAAAGGTAACGGAGGAGTTACACTTTACCCAATATTGTACTGTTATGATCTATTTCCTGTGTGCATGGGTTGAATGTAGGGGCAGAGGCCTCAAACATTTTCCTCTGTGAATATGTGTAGGCCGAGGCGGAGTCATTACTTGGAATTGGATACCGTTTAGGAACATCGTGTGCACCTCCCAAGAGTGAGACACAAGTAATTTATTATGTTGTCTCTTATTTCTGACATTTAGACTTTGTTTCCTCAGTTTAGGTTTACGTAGCCAAAATGACAGCACCCACACACAAGAGGGAGATATCTGTAGGTGTGGAGGGGGGACTCAAGTTTTGCAGAAGTAAAAAAAAAGATTCCACCTAAACATTAGGAAGAACTTCCTGACAGTAAGAGCTGTTTGACAGTGGAATTTGCTGCCAAGGAGTGTGGTGGAGTCTCCTTCTTTGGAAGTCTTTGACAACCATATGTCAGGAGTGCTCTGATGGTGTTTCCTGCTTGGCAGGGGGTTGGACTCGATGGTCCTTGTGGTCTCTTCCAACTCTATGATTCTATGATTCTAAAACACCTTTCAGGGTTTCCTCCCCCGTAATTAGAACTAAGCATGCTAAGTGCCTATGGAATTCAGATGGCCTGTTTGGGGTGTGTGGAATGGAAAACCAGATAGGAGGGGCAATGTTAAGAATGAGTACTGATGTATAAGTATTGATGTTTAAGTTTGGATAAGTTAAAACTGGTCTCTAAAATGGTCTAAACTAAATGAAGATAAGGTTTGCAAAAATAAATTAAGGAAATGGAAGAAAGAGAAAAAGTAAAATAATAATATGTTAAAATAAATTATTAAGTAAAGTTGAGAAATAAGTAATAAGGATTTGCTGAGCTAATAATTTAAATTGGAATACAAGAAGGGGAGGTGTGAGGAGGTCTGAGAAACAAGTTAAAGGAAAATAAGCAATTGAAATTTTTTGTGTTTTTAATTGTTTTTAAGTTTTGTACCTTTGTATTTTTGTCATTTTTCTTTTTTTCTGTCTATTTTTGTTTTTGTTTTGTTATTGAAAATCCTAATAAATATTCATTAAAAAAAAAGATAGGAGGGGCAATGTAATGAAGTAACAGGAATCCTGAACAGAAGCATATCACACTGCAATATATTAGGGTTGCCATATTTCAAAAAGTAAAATTATTGAGCTTTTTGGGGGAAAACCTCCTCCCATAACAGCTTTCACAGCTGCTTCCGCTGCTATTCCCATCACATTCCCATACACCCAATTTCCCCCAGGCATTTTGCCGATTTGCCAAAATTCCCCCCGATGCCATTTTTACACCAAAAACCAGGTCATGTCAGGAATTTTCCTGACGTATGACAAGCCACACACTGTATAGTTATAGTAGAACCCACTTGTAATTACAGTGGTACCTCGGGTTACAGACGCTTCAGGTTACAGACGCTTCAGGTTACAGACTCCGCTAACCCAGAAATAGTACCTCGGGTTAAGAACTTTGCTTCAGGATGAGAACAGAAATCACGCGGCAGCGGCCCCATTAGCTAAAGTGGTATCTCAGGTTAAGAACTGTTTCAGGTTAAGAACGGACCTCCAGAACGAATTAAGTTCTTAACCTGAGGCACCACTGTACTTACTTGCAAATTCCACTGTGCTATAACTTTGTATCTATTTTTAAAGTCTGATCATTTGTAATTATAATACTAAAATAAGATATTACTTGCTAAAATCTAAATTATTCACATTATACTTATTGTTCATGTGTAAATTAGATACAATAAGAGTGGGTTGATAAGCAAACTGAAGTTTGCTGGCAAATTCGGCGGCAAATTAGCTGAGTTTAGTAGAGATTGAGAGTCAATATACCAGTTGCTTCCCAGTGAATGTTGTAGCAGTCAGGTTATTATAAATTCAATTTCTTATCGCTTTATCTTGGCCAGGGCAATCCTAAGCGACCTGCCAACCAACAAATAAACAAATAACAGACAGACAACCCCCTCCCCATATAGACATTAAAACCAAGAGCAAAAAGAAACACAGCAAGCCCACAACTTGCAAGTCCATTTAACTTGGGTGCATTCAGCTTCATGCACTTGGCAAATAATAAAATAAAAAGAAAGGGGGCAAAAAGCAGGAAAAAGACTTTGGCCATTGAATCCAATGTGTTTTGATTATATGCGATTTTGGCTTTAGGTGTGATTCCTATAACATAACCCCCATGTAAATTGCGGGATTGAGACATTCTCTGTTTACAGAAGCTTGATGGAATTAATGACCTTTTAGACCTTACAACTGATTTGTCCAGTTGCACAGTCATTGAGGGGGATGGAATTACAGTGGTACCTCAAGCTACATACGCTTCAGGTTACATATGCTTCAGGTTACATACTCCGCTAAATCAGAAATAGTGCTTCAGGTTGAGAACTTTGCTTCAGGTTGAGAACAGAAATCGGGCTCTGGCGGCATGGCAGCAGCAGGAGGCCCCATTAGCTAAAGTGGTGCTTCAGGTTAAGAACAGTTTCAGGTTAAGAACAGACCTGTGGAACGAATTAAGTACTTAACCTGAGGTACCACTGGACTCCAGGATTCCTTTTCCTTGCAGGCTGCTAACCTGCAGCAGTTCAACTGACTGCAGTAGTTTCATTATTAGAGTTGTGGTTACTTAACAATTAATCACCTAACAAATATTCACAAGTATGGTTGAACACTGAACAACAGCTGTCATTTTCATCTTAAGTTAAATCTTTTTCAAACTTATGTAAAAAAAAAAACCCCAAACGTCCCCAATCTTTCAATGCACTTACAGCACAAGACTTTACTCGGCCTTATTGAGTAGATACATATAGACTGACTCAACAAGCATATTGAGGGATCAGAGTTTTTCTGTACTATTTAAATTAATATATGTATTGAGGGAGTTCATTGGGACTTGCTGTATGCACTTGGACTGCAGCCTTCATTGGAATGAAGTCTCATTGAAATCATTTAGATTTAGTTGCAGCTAAGGTTGCAATCCTAAAATGAATGATCTTGCAGTTAGTTAGAAGTCTAGAGGTGGATTTAGTGGAGCGCTACTGATTCAGTGGCACTGGGCACGGAGCCTCAGGGCCGCTAAAGGGGTCCTGCAACTATGATGTAGAATGGAAAGCAAGAGGCAGTGTGCGTGGACAAAATTTTGGCATTGCACAAGGGTGCCACTGAAATTTGAGGCTCCAAGATCCGCTAAGTCCCACAACAAAAAATTATTTCTGAGTAACCATGCAATGGGTTGGGCTGAATACCCAGCTACCATACTGCATTCAAAGGGGCTTTACTCCCAGGTCAGTCGGGTTAGACTGGAAATTGTTACATGGAAGGTGTCATGGGCTTTGAAGAGACTCGAACTCAGGACGCAAGGGAGAAATGTGCCAAGAGGAAGACACACTTGGCAAATCAACTCCCGCCCGGAAACCAATGTCCCCACTGTGGAAGGATGTGTGGATCCAGAATTGGCCTCTGCAGTCACTTACGGACTCATTGTTAAAACCGTGTTTATGGAAGACAATCTTACTCCGCTACGAGGGATCGCCAAAGAAGAAGAGGAATAAATGGAATGTAGAAATGCTTACTTCTGATTAAACATGCACAAGGTCAGGCTGCTGAAAAGGTGGCAAGTAAGTTTTAATTATTATTTTGTTTGCATCCCTGTTTCAAGAGAGAAGCAAGTGTATTTCCAGACTGCAGTGCAGAGACCACTAACTTGAAACCTGCCTTGTTTTTGCCTCTTTGTTTATTTGGGTTTTAACCCTTTATTGTTGTATTATTTTGTTGTTAGCCGCCCTGAGCCCAGCTTCGGCTTGGGAGGGCGGGATATAAATAAAAATTATTATTATTATTATTATTATTATAAACCGCCCAGAGAACTTAAGACAATTGGATAGTTTAGAAGCGTAACTGCTGGTGAATAGGCCAACTTATGTGTTTCCATCTTATCTATTGGGTGGACAAGATAAATATGCAATTGTGAGGACCTTCCCTAAGAAAGAATGCTGTGTCTTCCTAGGGAAGAGTCGGAATCTTCAGTTTGTTTTTATGCGTTTTTATTATTATTTAGGCCTCACATAACTTTATTCCGTTGTGCACGGATTCCTTCCCTTTCTAATGTTTTGTGTTTTAACTTCTGTTTAAGAGAGGATCCGTTCCTGGCTCTCCGACGGGTTCGCATTTTTATTGAGCTCCTTTCTTCCGCCAACTCGTCTGGGCCTCGGACTGGCGGCCCTTACTCCGCACTGGACTCTTCACCAGGCCAAACTTTGCTTTTCGCCCCACGCCTGAATACAAAGTAAAACACGAAATTCAGACAGTTGAGGGCCGGTGAGAAAGAAAGCTCGCGCCAAACTTGTCCGCGGCCCTTGGCGGCCTCTCCGCGCCTTCGCCTCCGGCCGGTGAGCGCGACCCTCCTGCTGCCCAGGCCGGGCCCTGCGGAGGCCTCCCTTCTGGCGGATCCTTTCCCCTCAGAACGAGCCGCTCGGCGCTGGCTCGGGCCTACCCTCTTCCCGCCTTTCCTAGGCCGCGCTGCCTTTCGGGAGGAAGGGGGCGAGAGAGAGGCCTCCGCCGCCTGGGCAGGTGCTGGGCAGCTCCCGCCCTCCGGCCTGAAGGAAGCCGAGGCGTTTCTGGGAAGGGCCCTGCCGGGGCAACGAGAGGACGCGGGGGCAACCCAGCCGGCCGCCGGCCATGTAAACAAGCGCAGCCCTCGCTGCGGGGCTCAGGCAGGCAACCTGCGTGCGCGGCGGAAGGCAGGCGGGCTCGTTCTCCCCTTGGCGGCCTCAGTAAGTAGAGCGAGGAAGCCGGGAGGAGGAGGAGGGCAGCAGCGTGCATGTGTGGATGTGTGGACGCGTGTGTGCTCGTCGCCCTGCTCCGACGTTCTCTCTGGCGGCGACTTCCTCCTCCTCCTCCTCCTCCTCCTCGTCCAGAAAGTCGTACCTGCCGCTCATCCAGCTCCTCACCTGGAGGAGGAAAAGCGGCAGGCAAAAGTCTTCGCCCAGCTTCGGGGGAGTTGGGTCTCTCCGTCTCGCGGCAGTGAGAAAAGTTTGCTGAAAAGTGGACTGATCGGGTTGGGCCTCTCGCTGGTCTGGTGTTGAAAATTAGTTTCGTTCTGGTGCGCTCCTGCTGTAATAGGGAATTCGGGGGGAAAGAATAATAATAATAAAGGTGGATGTTCTAAAAATTAATAGTTGGAAAGGTAAAAACAAAATAAAAAAAAAATTCCTTCCAGTAGCACCTTAAAGACCAACTAAGTTAGTTCTAGGTATGAGCTTTCGTGTGCATGCACACTTCTTCTTCAGAAGAAATACTGAATACTGGAAGGAATTTTTTTATTTTGTTTTGACTATGGCAGACCAACACGGCTGCCTATCTGTAGTTGGAAAGGTAGTGTGTCAAAAAGGCACGCACACACACAAGGAGGTTTTGGTAGATGTAAATAAAACTTTTTGCTGATTAAGACCCCCCCCCCCAAAAAATTTATCACTGCTCTCCCTATTCTCGAAGAGAGTAAGAAATAGATTGTGAGAGTAGTTCTGTGTTTTTGTGTTGGAAGTTATTACAAATGTAAAGGGCACAAAGTGTTTTGGACGCTTGCTGTGCATTTCTAAGGCTTTTTGTAGTCTCTCAAACTTTGCCCCATTATTTTAGGCTCCGGTTTAAGCTCCTGTTCCTGGAAATGCCTTTACGCAAGCAAAAGCTCTATCCAAGGGACTGTGGAGAGAGGTATAAGTATTTGCATGGCTAGAGATGGCATACATTAGGGCATGGGCGAATGCCCTATTTTTGAAACACAACTCTCCTCCTGCTTGGGGTTTAGGAGATGTCAGGCGCAGTTTTTTTGGAAGTATATTTTAGTAATAAAAAATTCAAATGAGCAGTAACATATTCAAAGTTATTTGTGTGCTTTAACATTCATTTCTACAAATGAAGACCGGTTTCCTCCTTAGTAAGTCTGTCACACTTACCAGCGTTCAACACTGACTTCATTAATGTTTTTCACAGCACGTTAGAGGCACAAAAGAGAAATGTAGTTTTGCAAAAAGCAGGTTTAATAGGGGTGTTCAGCGGCTCTGTATAAGCTATCACAACTCAAGCAGGTGCCTTGCAGGTGCTTTTTCTTGCCTAAGTCAAATTGTGGTTTTAGCAAGGTGTTCTGAGTTAGAGCAAGGACTCCCTGAAGGCCTTGCTTTTCTCTGTTGATTCAGGTCACCAAAAAAGCAAATTGAAGCAAATCGAAATTGATAAGGGAAATGCCCTGTGAATTGAAGTGCAGGAGAGGAGTAGCTTCTTTTGATGAACAGATCTAGCTTTTCATTGGAGGCAGTTATTTTACCAGGGCTCTCCCAATTACTGTACAGTGCTTTTGGGAGATGGATGTTGACACAAATAATTTGTTCCATGTGCTTGTTGCAAGTCCGTCCATTCCCTGGCTTATTGTTCCAGGCACATGTGAAACTGTCAAATGTTTCATATAACCAGAACCATGAATAAGGCTCTTCTCTTTATGACACGCTGTTCTATTATCTTAACAATTCAAATAACTGCCAGATTATTGGGCCCTGCATGGTAATGCTGGAAGCAATACATATGCGTTTATAGGTTCCCTTGTCAGTGGAGTATCCTGAATGATTTGTCAGTGCCTTGTCTCACCGATGAAAACAAGCATTGCTATGACAGTGAGGATTCCTTGGCCTTGGTGCAGCAGTTTGGTGGTTGCAAAGATGAAAAGGACTAGCCTCCAGTATTTGAGATCCATCAGGCCTTTTGGTGCATTGAATATGCTTCAGATACATAGTGTGGACCTGCTAACCAGTGATGAGAGTAGCATCCCAGGTTAGATAAGAATTGCATCACTCATATGATGAAGATGGATGTTCTGCCTTAGTCACTGAGCACGGGATCTTTCTGTATCCCTGTCAATTGCAAGAGATACCGTATTTTTTGATCTATAAGACTCACTTTTACCCTCCTAAAAAGTAAGGGGAACTGTGTGTGCGTCTTATGGAGCAAATGCAGACTGCGCAGCTATCCCTGAAGCCAGAACAGCAAGAGGGATTGATGCTTTCACTGCGCAGCGATCCCTCTTGCTGTTCTGGCTTCTGAGATTCAGGATTTTTTTTTTCTTGTTTTCCTCCTCCAAAAACTAGGTGCGTCTTGTGGTCTGGTGCGTCTTATAGAGCGAAAAATACGGTACTTAGCATTCACAGCCAAGTGCAAAGCAGAGTAAGGACCAGCTTCCAGAATTCTTAAAATATTTTAGTTACAGCCTTTAAACGAATCATCACCTACTCATTTTCTTTTCCACCACATGCTTGCCTCCGTCAAGGCACAGCCAGAGTTCATGCTCAGTGAGAAGTGGATGTTGGGTGGCTTTAAATTACTGATGTTGCTGCTTGCTCCACCTCTTATAAGGTAGAAAACGTGGCTGAAATCCCTTGCTGTCAGGTGCCTGCTAAGTGGGCTGGATCCAAATGAGTTCACTGCTGTGACTGCACATTGTCTTTTGTTTTGTTTTGCTTTGTTCCCTTACAGAGTTGCCCTTGCAGGTTTTTATATCAAGAAAATACTTTCTGTGAATATGGCAAATTGTTTCTACCACAAAGATTGTTTCCCTCCCCCGCCCCCAGCAGAGCTTGTTAGCTTCAAAGCTCATTCTTGACTCTGACAGAATTAGGTACAAATTGACAAAATCATTAGAGGTGACTTGGTTCATCTTAACAGCAAGCACTTTTTTTTCCTTCTGGGAAAATACAATGTTTCAGTGATATTAGCAAATTCCATAGTTCAGGACAGCAGTATTTTGGGACAGCAAAAAATCTTCTTGCAAGTGGGCCCTCTGCAAGATTTTTTTTGGGGGAGAGGGCACTCAGATTTGGGTGGGAATAACCAAAAAGCCAGTACATGTCATTGTGGGTGACTAGCTGTCTTGGTCTAGACTAGTACCCATCAATAAAAAAGCACATGTCTGGAACCTGTAATAGTTTTATTAAAAGACTGCAGATCTTCTCATCAATTGATGGTGTGTACCATCTATAAACCTTCCCTCCATTTTTATTTCCCAGAGCAGTAGTCTGTAGATGCTTGCTCTATTCCAATGTTCTTGGTGTTCTGCATCGCTTCTGTTTCTAATAACATATCAAAAACAAGCCCAGTTCCTCCATTTGTTGACTTCCTTAGTTTGCTTGCTTAAAAGAGGAAATACTGGTTCATATAACACTAAACCATCCACATTTTTGGATGACTTAGGCTGCATACGCACCATAGATTTAAAACACATTGCTTCTTAAAGGAATCCTGGGAACTGTAGCTTTGTGAAGGATAAGCTATAATTCCCAGGATTCTTTTTGGGAAGGGGGTGGGGGAAATGTACTATAAATGTATGGTTTGTCTGTAGCCCTAGTGGCTTGCATCCCCCTCCCTCCTTGAGTCATGCTTGCTTTTAGTTTCAAATAATCTTGGTGTAGTGAGTCCTGGTTAGCAACAAGCAGTGGTTAAAGTAGTTGCTATCCAAGCCAGCTTCATACCATAAAGGTATGGGTAATCAAGCAGGCTTGTTTAGCAACTAACCATTGCTTGTTTTAAACCAGGATTCCTGGCTCGGGCATAAGTAGCAGTGTGGAATAGGAGCATGTACTTCAGTTAGGCTTGCTGAGGCTCATTAATGTGATGCTCAGCTTTGGTTTAGTATAATAATAATAATAATAATAATAATAATAATAATAATAATAATATATTACTTATACCCCGCCCATCTGGCTGGGTCTCCCCAGCCACTCTGGGCGGCTTCCAACAGGAGATCAAAAATGCATCTAGTGTTAGATCTGAACGAGCCCATTTTACAGCTTAAACAGCATGGTGTGTGTTTATCCAATTACAGTGTTACCTCGGTTTAAGAACAGTTTAAGAATGATTTGGTTAACAAACTCTGCAAAACTGGAAATAGTGTCTTGCTTTGAGAACTTTACCTCAGTCTAAGAACCTGAAGTGGAGGCTCCAATACTTTGGCCACCTCATGAGAAGAGAAGACTCCCTGGAAAAGACCCTGATGTTGGGAAAGATTGAGGGTGCAAGGAGAAGGGGGCAACAGAGGACGAGATGGTTGGGCAGTGTTCTCGAATCTACCAGCTTGAGTTTGACCAAACTGCGGGAGGCAGTGGAAGACAGGAGTGCCTGGCGTGCTCTGGTCCATGGGTCATGAATAGTCAGACACGACTAACGATTAAACAACAACAACAAGAACGGAATCCGAATGGTGGAAGGGCACCGGCGGCGGGAAAGCGCGCCTCAGTTTAAGAATGGTTTTGGTTTAAGAACTGACTTCTGGAACGGATTAAGTTTGTAAACCGAGGTACCACTGTACTGGTTGTTATTATCAACAAGTTACTAGCAGGCCAGTGTTTCTCAGGCTTTTTGAGCTTGATCCCACCCTTCTAAGCTTGATTTAACATCTAGCTTCCCCAACCCAGTAGCAATAATTTGTTCTACACATAAGCATGTTGTGTGCATTCAGACTGCTGCTATGCGCAAGGATCTAAGGGTGGGCTCATGAATCCAACATTGGCATTAGAAAAAGCGTAGGACAGGGCATCTCTGATTCCTCCTAAATCACACATAGGGAAGTGCCATTAGTACAAAGCAGGTGCACTTTGCAAAATGTATTGGGATGGGACAGACTTCTAGATCCAACATGGATCAGGGAGGACTCTCTGTCAGGGGGCATTTAACCCAGCTAAATCTTGGTGGCGGTTGGGAAGAAGGCTGCACCTGTCTCAGAGTCGGATCCCTCCCTGGAACTTCATAGAATCCACTCCAAGCGTTCTGTGCCTCCCAGGAAGGCATAGTGCAGTTGGTGATCCACTAAGAATAGTTTATTACCAAATATGATTCATAGTCGGCTGTTTTCCTATATGCTGAATTAATTCATTTCCTATTTATTCTTTTGGGCAACTTTTAGCATATGTCTCCACATGTATGCGTGAAAAACCGGTTCCTCTTTTAAAAGTTGCTGTTACGGTAAGCATGTATTTGACTGCTCGTAACAGGAAAAGCATCAAATATATATATATATATTGCAACCCTCTTTATAACCAAGTGGGTTAAAGCTTCCTTCCTGGTTACTAGAGCACTTCCTTTGCATCTGCTTATGAAGACAAACAAGAAAAGCGGAACAGCCTACACAAACTACTCTTCATGTTGTGAATGATTGTCATTTTAAAGAAGCCAGACTTAAAATCTGTACAGATGAGTCTTCTCGAGGAGCTCAGTTTCTGCTTTGCAATTGGGGGTAATGTTTTGTTAAATGTTGCGTCCGTGTTTTAAAGTGGTGTTTCCTATCAGTTGGCTCTTAGAAAACTTAAGAATGCTGTTCAGTAATTTATGCCATCCCATTTCGGGTTGGTTGTGTTCCCATCTTTCTTTTGAAAGCTTTCTGGGAAGTTAAAGTCGGGGAAGGGGTTACTTAAAATCCATTCTGGAAAAAATGCTATTGTTGAGCAACACAGTTCTTTATAAGAAGGGGAAACTAAACCAGAGATAGTCTAGGTTGGTTAACTTTCATTTCATTTGATGTAGCAGAATTGAAACAGTAAGGACATTAGCAGATAAGGTGAAAGACAGAATGTACTTGAGACAAACTGGGGGGGGGGGGCGGGGAATCCAACCTTCTCTGCTTCTGAGCTCCCAGAAGGCATGGTTGGCTGCTCCTTGAAAATAATATACTTGATGAGATGGTTTTAGGTCTGATCTTAACTATGTTGTTGTTGTTGTTGTTGTTGTTTTAAAACCCTCTTGCCTGTGCATTTCAGATCTTCTGTGGAGTCTTTTTACCTCTTTTTGACAAGCAGTGTTATTGTTTTGACAATGCTTGTGTTTTATTGTAAATGTAGTAAATATAGAGAGAGATACATGGGACAGCTAAATTATTAAGTACATACTTTCTGATCTGCATACTGATTCAATTAGTGAGTAAAGGCATTGTTAAATATTATTGTTATCCAGGAACACGAGGCTGATAATTCAACAGTGCTCCTAGGGTTTTAGCATATCTAGGAAAGGTTGCCAACTTAAATATTTGGAAAGGTTGTGCTTAATTTCCTATTAAAGAAAACTGACATAAATTGTGGTGTTGATGGGATGGGAAAGAATATTAACATCTCTTATGCAGGGCTGTAAAAATATTTTCAGTTCCCAGGCTTCAGCTTTAGTGTTTTAGGAGCCAGATTAAAAACTGTGTGGCTGAGCACAACCAAACCCTGGGGATTTTTTTTTTTAACTTTGGGTAATTATCACAATAGCCTAGCAAACATTATTTGAGTGAATGGCTTGCGACTTATAATTTAACGTTATTATAATGGGCATTTTTGGGTGCTTTTTTGAGTGCTATGTTTTATTTAAGAACCAACCAAGCAGAAAGTCTAAAATTTTTTAAAAAAGGATAACTGAAGCTGCTGAATAGCAGAGAAAATGGTTCCAAGATGAAGTTCTATTCCTGAAGCTAAGCAGGTTTTGGCCTGGTCAATATCTGGATGAGTTTCCTGTTCTTCCGTTGTTTACACAGTCTTTCCCTTGATCTGGAATTTCTGTTTTAGTTGCTGTGTGGTGTTGTTAATGAGTTTGCTTTATTGTATATTTTAACAATTTAAATGTTTCTGTAACTTGCATTTATACTTTGCAAATGGCTCAGAAGCCTACATATGAGTTCGTTGATGATATAAATGAAATAGAAAGCATTCACTCAACCAAGAAAGAATCTTTTAACCTTGAGGTTTAGGGTTCACAGACTCAAATCTGAAGTTTGAAGATCAGTATAGTGTTGTGGTACAATCTGAAAGCTTTTCCATATGTCATCTGCTGCCGTTATGAGGCAATAGATTATATATAAAAACCCTACTTTGAGTTGTATCTAGACATGCCCTTCTGCAAATTAAAGAGCTCCTTTCATTAACAGAAGGGATTCTGATCCAGTAGATCAGTGGTTTCCAAAGTAGGTGGTACCACTCACTGGGGGGCAGTGGGATTACCAGGCACTAGGAAGCAAGTGTGTGTGTGTGTTTGTGTGTGTGTGTGTGCTGTAAGTAAAAATGACTATCAGACTTTGAAGAGCTGGTTTCACTGGTTTAAATTCAATTTTGTTGGATAAAATAAAATAAAAATTCACTGGATTTTCAATAAATGTAAAATTAATGTTTACTGTTTGAATTTTATTGGGTTATTATCTTCCCTTGGGGGGAGGGTGTTCAAACTGCTGTTTGGAATAATGCTTTTCATAGGAAATTTCATAGGACAGGGGGCATTGAACCAAGGGGGTGGTGGTCCAAAAAAAGATTGGGATAAACTCCAGTAGAGGCTCCCCTTCAGCTGCCCCTTGCACCAGGGGGCAAAACAAAGACCCAGTTTGGCACTCCCCATGCTCATTTGCGTACACACACAGGCTGGGAACCTCAATGGCACCTCTCTGGAGCCTTCATCTGGGGCAGAAAACCCAGCTAGCCCCCACCCCACCTTGTACTACTCCCACCCTATCCCAGATGGTACCCCACCCTCTGATATGCTTTCCAAAGGTCATGGGGTGGCTGCAGGGGAAGGTGAAATCAGGAGGATTTTCTGCTGCTAAGAGGAGAAATCCATTAGTGGAACTCCACTTATGATTAGTGCGGATACATCCCATTCTATCCAGACTTTTCGGCTGGGTTGCATCCATTTTTTCCTGAACTTCAGCTGTTTTAAATACTATTAAAGGAACTCAAAGGGACTTAAAAATGCTTTAACTTTGGCTGGCTCATGTCTGCTGTCATTTATGTAAACCTGATGGTGATGATTGAATTCAATGAAAATGCAGCAGGAAAAAAATAACTGAAAATTAAGCAGAACTATGCTGATAACGGGATGCGGGTGGCGCTGTGGGTTAAACCACAGAGCCTAGGACTTGCCGATCAGAAGGTCGGCAGTTCGAATCCCCGCGATGGGGTGAGCTCCCGTTGCTCGGTCCCTGCTCCTGCCCACCTAGCAGTTCGAAAGCACGTCAAAGTGCAAGTAGATAAATAGGTACCACTCCAGCGGGAAGGTAAACGGCGTTTCCGTGCGCTGCTCTGGTTCACCAGAAGCGGCTTAGTCATGCTGGCCACATGACCCGGAAGCTGTACGCCGGCTCCCTTGGCCAATAAAGTAAGATGAGCGCCGCAACTCCAGAGTCGGTCACGACTGGACCTAATGGTCAGGGGTCCCTTTACCTTTACCTTTTTATGCTGATAACCAAAGACTAAAAATGACCTGCTCTTTTCTCTTGTGTTCCTAGTCTTCCTGTGGTATGGAGTTGGTGAGCAGTGAACAACCTGTTGTTATGAGAGACGACAACAAACGAAGAAGGAGAAGGATGAAGCCACACTCCACAGCAAGCAACTTGTCTTCAACTGAATTGATATCCATTGAGTTCATTCTCCCTACATCCAACATGCTAATAGATATAGCCAGCAACTGTACAGTAGAGCAGATGAAAGCACAAGTTTGGATGCGAGCAATAGAGAGGAACCAGACCTCGGATTTCTACCATAAATTCACACCGGATCAGTTTGTTCTTCAGTACCAAAAGAAGGGACAGTGGTATGAAATTTATGACAAACATCAAATAATACAGACACTTGACTGTATATTGTATTGGAAAGTGCTACAGAAGAAAGTGGGCAAAATTCATGTGATCCAAAAGCAGAAGCCCACAGAGGACGTTCAGAAGTTTCAAAAGCAACTCAATTATTTGATTGGCTATGATGTTACTGATGTCAGTAATGTTCACGATGACGAGCTGGAATTTGCTCGACGCAGGTTAGTCACTCCACGGACAATTGAAGTAACCTGCAGAGATCCAAAATTGTATTCAATGCACCCTTGGATTACATCCAAACCACTCCCAGACTACTTGCTTAGTAAAATTGTCAATAATAATATTTTAATAAATATACACAGAGGGACAACTAGCCAAAAGATTAAAGTACCTATTGAGGACAGTCCAGATCTCATCCTTCAGAGTTTTTTCACCAAAATGGCAAAGAAGAAATCTTTGATGAACATTCCTGAAGATTACAGCGAGCTGAACTTTGTTCTGAGGGTGAGTGGCAGGGATGAGTATATTGTAGGAGACACACCTCTCAAAAACTTCCACTGGATAAGGCAGTGTCTCAAGAATGAGGATGAAATTCACCTGGTCCTGGATGAGCCACCTGACCCAAACCAGGATGAGGTGCAAAAAGAGGAGTGGCCCTTAGTGGACGACTGCACTGGAGTGTCAGGATACCATGAACAGCTGACAATAGATGGCAAGGATCACGAGAGAGTATTCACTATATCATTGTGGGATTGCAACAGGAAGTTCAGGGTCAAAATAATTGGCATTGATATCCCTGTGCTTCCAAGAAACACAGACCTTACTGTATTTGTTGAGGCTAATATTCAACATGGCCAGCAGCTCCTTTCACAGAAAAGAACTACAGCTAAACCATTTACTGAAGAAGTCCTGTGGAATACTTGGCTTGAGTTTGATATCAAGATTAAAGACTTGCCCAAAGGGGCACTTCTGACCCTGCAGGTATATTGTGGCAAAGCACCAGCTTCGTCTGCAAAGGCCAACCTCCATTTGCATGATTCCCCAAGTGCTGACGCTAAATGCAAAACCCAGCTTCTCTATTATGTAAACATTTTGTTGATAGACCACCGGTCCCTGCTCCGGACTGGTGACTACGTGCTTCATATGTGGAAATTTCCAGGCAAAGGGGAGGAGCAGGGAAGTATAAATGCGGATAAGCTTACTTCGGCCACAAATCCAGATAAGGACAATTCCATGGCTGTCTCCATTGTCCTGGACAAATACTGCCACCCCATAGCCTTGCCCAAGCACAAGATAGCATCGGATCCACAAGCGGACAGGGCCAGAGCTGAAATGCCCAACCAACTGCGCAAACAGCTTGAAGAGATCATAGCCACTGACCTGCTTAATCCACTTACCCCTGAAGACAAAGAGTTACTGTGGCATTTCCGATATGAAAGTATAAAGCACCCAAAGGCATACCCTAAGCTGCTTAGCTCTGTGAAATGGGGACAGCAAGAAATAGTAGCTGAAACATACCAATTATTATCCAAGAGAGATGCTTGGGACCAAAGCACCTTGGATGTTGGATTGACAATGCAACTTCTAGACTGCAACTTTTCCGATGAAAACGTGAGAGCGATGGCGGTGCAAAAACTGGAGGGTTTAGAAGATGATGATGTTCTTCATTATCTCTTGCAGCTAGTTCAGGTATGATGGATATTCATTCCATTTTTTCTTTTCTTTTTAAGGGAACATGAAATGCTTTGGGCAGCATGATGGGCATACATCTATTGCCTGGTGCATCTGAATGTGTGAACTGATCAGATTGCCTTTCAGGTCGCACTCAGTTGGAATGAGGAATCTTTTTGAACTTGAGATGGACATTCTGTTCTGAACAACCTTGCAGGGGGGACATGCCAATGGTGGGTGGGGCCAGAAGCAAAAGTGGGTGGAGCAGTTAATGTAAATTTCACCTTTAA